>NW_005054308.1:9139558-9169362 GCF_000277835.1 Geospiza fortis | reverse complement strand
GTGCCTCTGCTTCCCGAGGTGGGGGGAGTTGTTTACAAAGCGACAGCCTGTGTCTCCAACCACTCAGGAACTCATCCGGGGATGAGAGTCATTCATTTTTTTTGGCTTGGTTTTTTTCGAGCATTTTTCAAGCTGTCACAGCTTGGCAGGTCTGTAGCTGCAGTGTCAAGATTTAGAATTATTCTGTCGGTAATTGCTTTCTGATTCATCAAAATGATAGATGAGAGGGAAAATGACAAATAATCACAAGTTGGGGATCTTCAAGGATATCCCTAAAAATGTGACTGGAGAAGCGTGGCATGTGTGAGTTCCTTGTCAGGAGGTCACCTTTGCTGTCAGAGCATTTACAAAGAAATTCTCTTAAATTCAGAGTTGGAAAAAAATCTGGATAACTGCAAAATGAGTCTGCAGACTGGACTGCAAAGGTAATTTTAGATGATTCAGTCTCTGGCCTTTTTTTTTCCTGCTGGGTCTGAAAGCAGGTATCTTCCCCTCAGGCACTCACAACTATCCTTTCCAAGAGTGCAAAAAGCAAAATATGCTCAACTTCGCTTCCTGAAGAGGAGGTCTGTGCTCTGATGCGTGTTGTCTTCCCTCAGCTCCACCAGCTTGTCTAATAAAAGCTATTACTGCTCTCCTACTCACAGCTTCAGACTAGCACAGCTACGAGTGATCTCTTACTTGTCTTGTTCCCTTAGTTACATTTTCAGAGACTCTCTTTGCCACAAGTCCCTTCATTTTCAGAAGCGTTGTGGGAGTTGTGTGGTTACATCTCTTACATCTCCTCTTTTCTCTCCTTTAAATGTTGAAGGTAGGTGACTCATCATAACTTCAGCTGATATTTCTCAGTGATCTCTTATTTAGCACAGAGCACCGAGGAGAAGATGTATCGCAGAGTCAGAGGAGTGATGGTGATACCAGCATGGATTGAAAACAAAACAAAACAAAAAAAAAGGCAGCACAGCAGTTGTTTTTTGCAGTTGCTTTTGTTGTGGGGGTAAGAAGGTTTATAGGCTGCCTCTCCAAACCTCAGTGACCCTGTGTGGGCCCTTCTGTGCTCCTCATGGCTTATGAGTGAGTGGTTTTCCAAAGATAAGGGAACATTCTCCACCACCATGGATGCATTTTGTGGGGGCAGCTCACAGCAGCTGGGTGTGAGGCTTGGCTCATCTCCCTGGGCAGGGAGGGCAAAGAGACCATTTGGAGCAAAAGATAAAAAATTGGAAAACATACAGTGAGGATATTCCAACAGCACTGGAGTTCAGCTTAGCTGGAACTGAACAGCTTTGTTTTTCAAGAGCAGTGCTTCACCAAAAGCAGTGCTTGTTTTTATTTCCCCTTCCTTTAATGGCTCCAAACTGACAGAGAGCAGGATTATTTTAGATATTAGAAAGAAATTCTCCCCTATGAGAGTGGTGAGACACTGGCACAGGTTGCCCAGAGAAGCTGTGGCTTCCCCATCCCTGGAAGCATCCAAGGCCAGGTTAGACAGGGCTTGGAGCAACCTGGGATAGTGAAAGCTGTCCCTGCCCATGGCAGGGGTTTGGAATGAGATGATCTTTAAGGTCCCTTTCAACCTGAACCATTCTATCATTCCTCAACAGACAAACACTGGAGGGCTGCAGAGGTCCTTGCAGTCACTTTGGCGCCGTGACTGCCCATTTGTGCAACCTTCTGCTTTCAGAGGGCTCAGCAAACCTTTGGTGCAAATCATGACTCACCAGGATAATCACCTTTTGTCTCTGGGCGTGTGTGTGCATGTATTTGCAGAAGGAAGGCTGCAGATCGTGGGGAGGGAGTGTGGTTATTCCTCACCTTGCTGCTCGGACTGTAGATGGAGCAATGCACTGCTGTTCTCGGCACTGATGGGGATTTTGGCCTCCCTTAGTGTTTCTCTACGCAGTGGCTGTTTGCAGTTTTGTGGTGTTACAGAGAAGGGTTTGGCTCTATCCTGGGTGATGTAGGGTTTCTGTTGCATCTTCTCTGACTCTTATTTTAGATCGCCGCACACATCTGAGCTATTTCAGTGATCCTGAAGGAAGGCAGAGTGATTCTGGGGAAGGACACTGGTCTGGGAACCGGCCAACTTAACTTACATTTCCAGCTCTGCTGTTCCCTGATGTGGAACCAGGGGCTTGTTGTTCAACCTCTGTCTGCTCATGTTTAATTGAACTTCAGCAGAGCTGGTCATGCTCAGCCTGCTTTGTAAGGCTCTTTTACATCACAGTTCAAGAAGCACTGAATGTTATTGTTGAGCTATCAGGCAAACAGCAAGCATAGGCAGGAAAGGGTGATTTAACTCTGTGCCATCCTGCTGCTCTCCTTTACTGAGATCTCTTCCCAGTCCTTGCCTCTGAGCTCTTTTGGATCCAGACAGCTAATGCTTGCTGTGCATCCCTCTCCATCAGTGTATGGGCTGCCAAGGGAAGGGATGCTGAAGTACCAGTTTGCATTGTGTGGGCACCTGCTCTCAATTGTTCCATGCACTCAGGTTTGCTCTAATAACACTCAGCAGGTTGCTTGCTGCTCTTTAAGTGCCTTCGTTAATGCGGATGGTTTGGGCATGTCTGGATGGAGTTCTTCCGGAGGCTGCTGCAGCTCATTGAGAAATCCACACTGCCAGATAAACCTGTTGTCTTGTTTCCAGCCTGCCTGCTGCCATTGCCTGTGTTTTCCCTGTCTGTAGTGCTGGAGCAGCCATGCACTGAGCTGTGCAGACGGCAGGACAGCATCCTTGAACGCACAATGCCTTTCCTCCTGGTTTTGTCGAATACAAAAGCTGACAAAAGGCTGTGCTATGGTGGTTTCTTGGTTTGGTGTGCAAATGTCAGCTTGATCCACTGCCACAGCCTGGTTTGTTTTGGTCAAGGTGGGGCTGAGGACGGGAGGTTGTGTTGGAGGGTGGCAGACCTGCTGTGAAGTGATGCTGTGGAGGAGTTTGCTGATGGGCTTTTAGAGGAAAGCCTCATTGCTTTGGAATGAGAGTGTGGCTTTGGTCTGTGTTGCTGTTCCCCTGAAACCCCTTTTTAGCAATCAGCTGTAATAAAGTGTTCTTAACTAGATGAGTGGTGACTGGTGCATGTGGCTCCCAGTAACACTAAATCCACCACACTTTGTAATAAGGTTTCAGTGCCTGGGGTCTTTTGCCTAAAAATAGCAAAAAAAAAAAAGTGTTAGGGGAAATCTAAATCAGAAGGAAACAAATGGCTTTTAATCTTTCCCTCTGTTTCAGAGTGAGGGATGCCGAGGAGGAAGAAGCCTGCAGAGGGCCTGGAGTCTCGAGGTCAGGATGGGGAGGAAGAGGAGGAAGAGAAGAGGAACCCAGCCAATGCCAGGAAGAAGCGCAGTTTTGTGGATGCGTTTATTGTTATATCCGACAGTGATGGAGAGGTCAGTGATGGGTTGGGGTGCCCAGAGCCTGGGCTGGGCCCTGCTACTGCAGGACAGTGCCAGAGCAGCCCTTGCTGTCGTGCTGGGGTCAGGCTTTGCACAGAGGGTCTTGTACTGTTCCTTGTCTTACATATGAGATGAATCAAATCCTATTTGACTAGGAAATGAATGGTGTGCTTCATGGGGGTGAGTTATGAGTCTGGGATTTGATAACCAAATCCTCTCAGAACTGAATCTGAAATGTAATTTAAAAGTAACCTTTCCTCAATCCCTTTACAAATCTTTTTTTTCATAATTTTTGTTTGATTGATTTCCAGCTAAACCTTAGCAACATGATTCTGTATTATGTGCAAATAGATAAGAAAATGATTCAGAACTCAGGCTTGTGAGTAGCTCAGAGACAGGCAGTGTCTGGTAAACTGATTCTGAATTACAGGGGCCTGAGTTTGTAACCCAGCTCCAAAGGGTGTAAAGGTGAATGTGATGTGGGAGTGCCTGGCTAAGGCATCAAGGCTCAGATCCCTGATCCCCAGCGTCGGCTTATGCACATCAGCATTACCCTCAAGATTGAAATGTCTGTGTTGGTTACACGGCATGAGCACAAGAACTCCTGCCTGGGGGAAACCCAGAGCCCTCAGAACCTGTGCCTGACTGAGTGAGGCACACCAGAGGAAATTATTACAATCAGTTTTTTTATGTGTGACTCGTACAGCTTTGCTCTGTCTTGCTGGTGATTGGGGATCCTAAGCTGCTTTTTGTAATTCCACCATTTTCAAAAGCATTTCAGTTCACTCTCAAGCTGTAGATCTTAAATCAGGTCCCTTTTGCTCCCACATCTGCAGTGTGCTCCTCTCCAATAAGGCGATTATCATGTGAGGAGGGGAAAATCACTAGAAATAAACAGTAAGAAGCTGTAGGGCAAACGATATTGGATGTTTTTTCTTCACATTGTCTGAGTTCTTTCCCATTGGGAAATTCCCTGAAAGAAATGGAACATATGGCAGTAATAGTTCAGTGGGGTTAAACCCTTAGCTCTGCAATATGCTAAGTTAACTTCAGATGTCTGCTGCATCACTGGCCTTTATTGTGAAACCTATAAGGAAAAAAGAAATCAGCAGCTATAAGAGCTGCTGCAGTACATAAAAGATCAGGACCTGTTATTGTCTGCAATTATTCATCTCAATGTGCACGTATCTGAAAAAGAGGAAACAAACGTCTCTTAAAACACATCTATAAAAAGGTTAGGCTCCCTCACTGTTCTCTAAGTTTGTCTATAAACAATAAATTCTGATGGCATAATCGGTCATATTACAGAAAAGGATATGCTCAGAGAGGCCGTTAAAGAGCCAATTAGGTTCTGTTTAAGTGACAACAGTTCAGTCAGTTGAATGAGTGGATTTATTCAGTTCAGTCTCTTTCTGTGAGTCATCAGCTTCCAGATCCAGTGCCACAGTCTCTTGTCATGTTGTTTTCTGCAAAATCAAACGCAAAACTGATTTACTTGGGATCTCAAAAAAATAACTGTCTGTCTTCTGTAACTGTCTCAGCTCTTCTGTGTACATCAAGTTGAATTTCAATTTTGGACGTTGTAACTGTTGTTCTTGCACTGGTAAGACCTTGTTGTGTGTTCAAAAAGAGGTGTGGGAAGCTCAGATCAATAGCAATTTTAGAGAACAATATATTCTCAATTAATCTTGCATCTGTTAGGACATGGTTCCTTATGAATCAAAAGCTACAAGGACAATTTGGGCATCATTGATTCGATGGCTTTCTTCCTTGGCAGTCTCTTGGCAGGTATCTATAGAACAAGTCCCTAGTTCTGCTTCCAGACCAGCA
Organism: Geospiza fortis; assembly: GCF_000277835.1. NCBI lineage: Eukaryota > Metazoa > Chordata > Aves > Passeriformes > Thraupidae > Geospiza > Geospiza fortis. The sequence continues at coordinate 9,164,136 of NW_005054308.1, read as the reverse complement.
GATCTTGTAGCAGCTGCACCTGGAAAGCCTCCAGCTTCTCACTTTTGATGATCTTTGGCAGACTGCCTCTCCCAGGAATTTTTCAGTCATGCTGGATTATCAAGCTCATCCATGTTATTTTGCCAAGTTCCCTTTCTTTGCTCATGTCTGTGCTGTGGCATCTGCAGAGCTGCATCAGAAAAAAGTTTTCTGGACGTGAGGCTTTCTGATCTCTGCTATATATAATCCTGGATTCGGGGAACACTTCTCTTTTTTTGGGAAGGGTCAGACAAAATAAGAACAGTCTCTCTGGCTCTGTGGAAGCCAGAGGAGATGACCTTCTTTGTGCAGACTGTGTCTCTGAAAATGCAGACATGTTGAATGAGTCGAGTGGTTCCCATCTCCCTTGGCTGTGTAATCCCACAGGGAATTGGTTGCCTGTGCCAGAAGATGGATTTTCATTCACAAATACACAATATTTCAAGTAGTGCCCAACAATGCTCTCTCTGAGCATGACAATTACTGGTCTCCTGAACCTCGTGCTTGCATTGGACTGTTGGTTTGACTCCTGAAGCCATGTCTTCAAGATGATTGTTCCTCAGCACAGGGCCTGGCCAAGCGTGAACTCTGAGCAGAGCCCAGAAGTTGTGCTGACCTGTTAGACTGATCTGCAGCCTTTAGTGCAGTTGATCCTCACATGCTGCTGATCTGGTCTGGGACCTTTTGGAAGGGTCTTTTGCCAGAATATGTCCTTTGGGAGCTTTGAGAGTACCTGCCTGCACTTACAAAGTTGGCATCAAGTCTCACAAGCTCTTTCTGCCAGATCCATCAGCTCTGCCAGCCCTCAGGGAACATATGACAAGACTCCAGGGTGATGGTGCCATCTATTTCTGCATGGCCCGTCTTCCCTTCAGTGTGGAACATCCCTTTGCCTGAGTGTTCCTGTGTTTGGAGATGCTCACAGTCGGGGTAATCAGCAGCATGTGTTGATGTTCCAGATCAGATTTTGGCTGTGGTGCAGAGGTGGCAAATACCCAGCCACTGCCCTGTTTCTATCATCTGTGACAGTGGACACTCACCTCAGGACCAGGCATGGCCTGAGGGACATCTTGCTATGGAGAGGGTGGCACTGGAAATGTCACAGCCAGGATGGCAGTGCCCACCTGTCATAGTTGAATCCCATCCAGCATCTAAGTACCAGGCAGCTGCTTGCTCACTCCCACCCCATGGCAAGGAAGAGAATCGTGGGGAAAAAAAGTAAATCTCGTGGGTTGAGATAAGAACAGCTTAATAATTGAAACAAGATAAAATATAATAATACTATTAATAATCCTAATGATAATATCAAGAATAATTGTAATGAAAAGAAGGGAGAGAGGAACTGCTTTTCATCAGGAACTGTAATGATAGGACAAGGAGGGATGGGTTCAAACTGAAAGGGGAGAAATTTAGGTTATATACGTGGAAGAAATTCTTTACTGTGAGGGTTGTGCAGCACTAGAAGAGGATGCCCAGAGAGGCTGTGGATGCCTCATCTCTGGCAGTGTTCAAGGCCAGGCAGTGAGCAACGCAGTCTTGTGGGAAATGTGCAGGACAGGAGGGTTGGAATGAGATAATCTTTAAAGTCCCTTCCAATCCAAACCTTTCCATGATTCTCTGAGTAAAACCCAAGGAGAAACCAGTGCCACAATGCAGTTGCTCACCACCCACTGACCAATGCCCATCCAGTCCCTGAGCAGCAGTCAGTGTCTCCCAGCCAATTCCCCCCTGTTCATACTCTGGGCATGAGGTTCTGTGCTGTGGAATATCCCTTTGCCCAGTTCCCCCAGCTCCTTGTGCACCTGCTCACTGTCAGAGCACAGGAAACTGGAAAGTGCTTGATTTAGAGCAAGCACTGCTTGGCACCAAATAAACCATTGGTGTGCCATCAACATTACTGTTGTACTAAATCCAAAACACAGCACTGCACCAGCTACAAGGAATAAAAATAACTTAATCCCAGGACACCACCTCACACCAGTGACCATTGGAGCAAAGCAGAGCCACACGGGAGTTTGCTGCAGTGCCCTGCTGTCTCCATGGGCTCTGCTGCTGCCAGGGGACCCTGTGCCTCCATCTCCCAGGAGAGAATGCAAGAGTGAGTTGGTTCTGGAGAAGGCTTCATGGCTCTGCTGAGCTCACTTGTTGAAAATCAGATGGATCTGAATCCAGGCTCCTCTCAGCCCAGTAAAAGCCCTTTTTCCTACAGAGTCCTCTCTCCCTTGTGTCAGGAACTGCATATCCTGGCATAAGCCCCGTTGTGTCTTGTTGTTCATCTCCACTTCCAGCAGGTTTGTTCTAATGAGCTGAAAGAGCAAAGCTGAAACAGATTCTGAACTGAAGTCAGAGACTAATAAAGTAGGGTGTGATATTAATTTCAGCAGCAGCCTTGGCAAGAGCCAAACATGGTAATTCCAGCATCTAATTGGCTTTTAAAAATAAATTAGTCTGGTTTTCATCTGCATATTTCCCATGCAGGATGTGTGCTGTTTGGCTGTGCCCTATTGTTAGGTGGTCCCAACTGCTGTTGAGCAGTAAAATTACCCAGACCTTTTGACTTTGCAGTCTGCACTGTTAGGGGTGGAGACATTCTGCTGTAGCCTTTTCTTCCCTGAGTCAGTAGAAGCTGATTTCTGTGGTTTATCATGTGGATTTGAGGGAGCAGGATGTGGTATGCTGGCTACTGGCTTCCATTTATGGGCTTTTAGAAATGAGTGGAGCTGTATCTGTTTCTGCTGGCAGAGTCAGGTTCTCTTTAAGTATGTGCAAAAGCATTTTTAAAATGGGAATTTGATTTCCTGCTGTCTGGTGAAACCAAGCAGGTTACAAAAACAAGGAAGAATAATAGTGGCTGCCTTCCACTAAATGTGTGGAAGACTTTGGAAACCTGTCTATTTCTTCATCTGTGTACAATGCTGACAGTGAAATTGCTCATAAGAGAGCATCATAAATTAAAGTGCAAAGCCTGACACACAGGAAGAGAATTTGGGTTCCTTCTGACTGTTGTGCCTCGAATTGACAGCAGAGGAGGAGGGGTGCTCTCCTGGCTGGCACTGAGCAGAGGTGTGCAGTCCCTACCTCGCCTCCACTATAATAATTAGTTTCCCTTGGAAGATATGTGTATTGGAGATGACCTTGTAACTGCGAGTATTGGCTGCAGTTTGGGAATATTTTAATTGATTAAGATTATTTTTGGACTAGTGATCTTATTAGAAAGGCAGTTGGTTGAGAGGCCCCTTGAGTTCCTATTATCCTTGTAGATAGATGAGCATTAAAAGGTTGGGTCAGGAGGAGCAAGCCCTGTTGTCTTCTCTGAATTTTCTTGGCCCCTTCTGTTTCCACCATCCCCGCCTGCATTTATGCAGAGCACTCTAGGGCCTGTGGGGCTCTCTCCCAGCAGAGGCACAAACAGCGATAAATCCTAATTAAAAGGTATGTTTTATTTTCTGGGTTTAAAACTAAAAAAAGATTTAAGAATTCTTGGAATTGAGATGTGTGTATATATTTTGGCCCATCAGGATTAATTGGATTTGCTTCAGCGGTTCACTGTACCGTGGCTGTTCAGTAGAACGCTGCTGAGCAATTTAAACATCTTTCTCGAATGTATGAGGTTCCTACAACAACGTGTCCTGCAATAATTTTGCTCCTGCCACTGATGTAAATGTTGAGATTGTTCAGGAGCAGCACAGGGAAGCGAGGCACGTACTTGGCTGTGCCGTGGATCCGGGCAGCACATCCGGCACTCTGCTCCCCTCGGAAGCCCTGGAGGTGTTGGAGCCCCACGTTGTGCCCTGGTGTGTGTTGTGAGTGTGTCTCTGTGCACAGAGCAGGCACTCCCAGCCATGGAAAGTTTGGTGTGCTCATAAATCACATCCGTGCCCTGCAAGAGAGCTGCAGATGAGAGTGTCAGGGTTGACCTTCCAGCAAGTGCGGGAGTGATGAGGGGAAGATTGATGCCTAGAGAGAAGAGCTGGGGATTTACAGAGCCTGTTAGGATTAAATTGCCCCTGCTTTAAGCTGGGCTGGGTTTAGCATTGTTAGGCAGGGTTTTGGGGGAGGGCAGGAGAGCTATTGCTGAACCTCCTCCAGCATATAATCCTAGTGCAATCCTGGTGTGATCCTATGGACTGTTCTCCATCCCCTGAGGTGGGAGCAGCCCACGGGGTCAGCATGGGGCTGTTGCTGCAGACCAAGGCAGGGCAGTTTGGGGTGGGAGATCCCATGGTTTATGGAAAACTCTGGGCAGGGCCACTATGCCAGGGCTCTGGAAGAGAGAGGATTTCACCTCCTGAGCAGGAGCTTGGGATCCATCTCTCAGGAAGAGAGACTCTGGGTGTGAAGCAGCCTTTTGGAGACACCGTGGCAGATCTTGGAAAGGGGGTACCTAAACCAGTCTGTGTGGGGAAGAGAAGGAATCACTCACAGAAAAAACCCCTTAGGCACAAGCATGAGTGTGTGTGGGCTTGCCAAGCATGATTGCTGCCGTGTTGTGAGGTGATTCTTAAGTCAGTGGAAGTGAGGAATGATGTAGGTATTAGGGCATGTAAAAGCTGTAATGTATGAAGGTTTCAGGAAACCACCTAATAGTATGTCTTGCAAAATCTTAGTTGGATAAATAATTTAATTTGGTCTAGATAGCAACATTCCTGGATTGAAATGCTGCTAAAAGACTGTCAGTAAGAGCTGCTGATGAACAAAGGAGAGGCTCATCTGAGGGAGATGTAAAGCTGAGGCCAAGAGGATCAATATTAGGTCTGTGTGTCTTTTAACATCCTCATTAATGATCTGTAAGAGGGAGCAAGTGGTGTATATAGATTAATAAAATCTACAGATAACACTAAAGCCAGAGATGTCTTCAACAAAACTCAGCACACAGATGCAGTCTGAAAGACTTCACAGGTTCAGAAACGTGGGCAAAGGACAAAAGAAATGGATGACACTTGAAAATAATCACTACATCTGTTTGTGTTAAAGTAGCCCAAGCCGTGTGCCCCTCCCTGAACCCTTCTCTTGGCACAGGAGGTGGAATGAGGCACAAGCACGTGGCCCATGTGTCTCCTGGGCAGCAAAACTCAATGGAGCTGCAGAGGGAGCAGTGCAAAGCCCATCCTGGCCAAGCGTGGGTCTCTGCCTGAAACACTGGATTTGATTCTAATCCTACCTGATTTAGAGACACAAATTGGAAGGGGGCCAGTGCCAGCCTTGGGTAATGTGTGTGCCCTTGCCTAAGCCGTTAGGACAGCAACTCGCAGAAATTTGTGTCATTTAAGCCTGTGCCCATTTTTGCTGCAATCCTTGTGCTTAAAGCTGCACACATTTAAGTTGTTTGTGGGAGTATTGTTTCAGGGAGCCTCGAGACAACAAGTTTCTCAAGTATTCAAGTTTCAAAAAATGGAATACTTTTGGCAATACTGCCCGAAGAAGATGTGGATGCCCCTCAAAAGTGTTCAAGGCCAGGTTGGATGGGGCTCAGAGCACCCTGATCTTGTGGAAGGTGCCCTTGCCCATGGCAGAGTTGCAATGAGATGATCTTCAAAGTCTCTTCCAACTCAAACCATTCTTTGATTCTATGAATACAATGAGAGAACAGCATGAGGAAGAAATACAGCTGGCCCTCCTGCCCTCAGGGTGCATTGGTGTGGGTCTCCAAAAATGGCCAGGGATTCTAGTTTGGATCACCTGAAATTGCCTGGGCATAGTACTAGACGCTGCATGGCAGGAAACAGCCCTGGCTTGCAGGTGTGTGATGCTCAGTTATAAAAAGGTTCTGTTTTTCTCTTTTGAGTGCTTACAAATATCAATGTTTTAGCAAGGCCAAACAAATTCTCTCTAAAATCATGGGTAGCAGGTGCAGTGCATGGTGGTGACTGGCATGAAGTCTATTGTCTCTCCTACTTCTCTGTTTATGTCAGTCTGTAACTCTTTTTGCTCGTTATGCTTATCACACAGCTTTTAATAGTTACAGAATGTGTTTGAATTACGTTTGAAATTCAAATTTCACTCAAATAGACGCTTGTTCTTGAACCAGTGTTTGTGTCTGAGTAGTTGGGGGGAGGGGGCTGGTAGTATTTCTTACATATTGCATGCGCTCACCATGTTCTTTTCCATTGCAGCAGGAGTCAAAGGAAGAGAGTGGCTTGCAAAAGAAGAGAACAAAGCAGCTGGATCGAACAAAGTTTGCTGCTAAAAGAAAAATTGCACGTACGTCTCGACTGTGGGGCTGGGGAAGTTGTCTGGTGCTGAGCAGCTTCTGCTCTTTGTGTTAGAGATTATTTCCCTTGCAGAAAGGCTGTGACATGGCTGGGGATGCAGAAAAGACCCTTCACAGGGCTAAATTTTGCACTTCCAAAATAAGTGTGCGAGGGTGTCGGTACCTCACCAGGTTCAGAACTGTCTGAGGCTGATGTGAAAGCGCCGTCAGTCACAAACTCAGCTCCTGTCCAGGCCCCTCTGCTCCTGTCTGTCCCTGAAACATCACAATGCTCTGACCCGACAGCTGCCGCTCAGGAAGGATCTGAGTCGCAGCTGACAGTTCTCTGAAATCATCAGCTCACAGTGTGGGGGCAGCCAGAGCACCAGCAGCATTGGGCATCATGAGGAAGGGTGTTAAGGGATTTAGTTGATGTAATTTTGCTGTTACATAAAGTGTTGGTGCACCCTTGTCACAGCGCTGTGTGCATTTCTGGCCTCTGCATAGCAAGGACACAGTGGTACATCCAGAGAAGGGCAGCCCAAGTCATGGAGGGGTAGAACAACTGCCTGGTGAGGAGAGTCTGGAAAGATTGAGGCTGCTTTGTTAGGAGAGAACAGTGGGATCAAAGTTCCCATTGGGAAGGCAATGCCTCAGCTGAGCACAGAGCTGTTGTTTACCAGCTCCTGGGGTGTATCAGTGGAAATAGCAAAAAATAGATGGGTTTAAAACGGGTGAAGGACACTAATGCTTCACACAGCATGGGGTGAACTCCTGGAAGTTTGTGTCACAGGAGGTTGTGGAGAGGTCACTATCAACAGCTTGAATAAGGGATGAAATGCATTCATGAACAATAAGTCTGTGAACAGATGCTAAAGGCTGGGATGTTCCTGCTCATATTCTGATGTACAGGCAGCAGGGCCCACTGAGCATGCACCATACTGCTGCTCCCTGTACAGCCCCACATGTTAGAGCAGCCAGGCCTCAGAGGGTCCCCACTCGTGTTCCTGTGCTCTGTGAGGCAGGGGTCCATCCAGCACATAAAATTCAGAGACTTTTTAGAATGATTGGCTCCTGCAAAACCCAAAGCAATCGCTGAACAAAATGGAGCACGCCAGTGCTCCGCAAGCAGCAGCAGTTGGGCTTGTCAGTCCTCACAGGGCTTGTGTGAATTAAATTGTTTTTAATAGAGGCCTAAGGCCATAGCACAGAACAGCCCAGCTCTTTGTGGGAGCTGCAACCCACTGTGCATGTCAGTGTTGAGCAAGTAAGATAGCAAAGTCAGAGATGGGAAAAGAGTTCTTTTTCTCATTCTTCTTTTTCTCCCAAAGGAAACAGAGCACCAAATTAAAGCTGAAACCCCCCCTTGGAGATGCCACTAAAATGTGACCAAGCATATGGTGCTAAGAGCAGGGATCTGCTGAAGTTGGATGTCCTCGTTGCATCATTGAACATGTAGGGTTTCAGGAGCTGGTGCTGTGCAAAAGGTGTTCACTGTGCTCCAGAAAATACACAGGAGACAGGGCCAGCTCTCCAGACGTTGTGTAACAGAGGAGTTCTGCTGTGTTTCTAGATGTTGAAATTATTAATAATAGTTTTTCTTTTCCTGGGGGAAAAGCTGCCTTTTTTTGTTGCTTAGTGTGCTCGTCTGAGTTTGGGGGCGCCTGGCACCACACGGTCGGAGAGCAGGGGCTTATTTAAGCACGTGTGATGCTGGGGCTGTTCTCATTTGTGGGAAGCTATAATTAGACTTTTGGTGTTTGCTTTTAGGCAAATTAAGATTTGAAGTAGTAATTATTTTTCCCAGTGTCTTTAAATAAATTCTTTGAATTGCGAGGCAAATTGGTCTTTTGTAAAGATTGGGTGCTTCTGGGTAGAGCAAGTTCTTTCTCCTCAAAACTGGAAAATTTCGGATATTGGCAGGCACTCGTTATAAAGCGTATCCTCCCTTTTTTGCTTTGTTGTGGTTTTATTCATTTTAACCTAGAGCCATAACTAAAATATATCTGTGACGTTTCATCCTGACAGGATAAATGGAAATACAAAACCTAAAGAAGTCTCTCTCTTTTTCCAGAGGAAGTCAGTGCTTTAAAGCACATTTGAATGTTTTTACTGTAATTGCACTTTGGATATGTAAAAATACTGAGATCCCGCATTTCTGTTATTTTTGAGTAAATCTCTTATTAGTAAGTGTTATAACTACAACTAGTGGGGTTTTGCATCTAATTCACTTTGCAAATGTCAAAATGGAACATAAATCGCTTTGCAAATTGCCGTATTAGCATTTAAAAAGGCTCTGAAATGGTTTAATTTGTTTAGGGCTGCCGTATCTTAAAAACAGTTTCTCTCTGACCCCTCCTTCCCATCTGCGGGTCTCTTGGATGCCCTGGTCCCCAGAGGGGCGCTGGGATTTCCTGCCGCGTTGGGATGGACCTGTGATGAGAGGATTTTGGAGTGTGAGATTCCCAGTGCCGGTGCTTCCCTCGGGAATGGGCTCCTGGCAAGGCAGGCGAGTGATGAGTCTGAGCTGAGCGTCGCTCCAGATGGAGAGGGGTCGTTTCCCCTGGGATCTGTGGAGCCCCCACCACAAGCTCTGAGCTCTCTCCCCGGCTCTGTTTGCACACAGTGGTCGGGGGCTAACGCAGCACTCTGGGTTTCTAATCATCATAAATTATGACGGCTGCAATCAGCATCAAGTTTAATAAAACACACGGTGCTGAGAAGTGATCAGTCCTGGAGCATGAAATACTGTCAGCTTCACTTAAAGCAGGTCAGGTCTGCTGGAAGGCACGAGCAGAGCTGCTCTTTGCTCTCCCCACAGTAATACCAGGTGGATTTTAAACTCGAGTTTTCCCCATCTCCAGAGCACCTACTCAACTGGAACGTGCACTAAGTGCATCTTGTTTGTCACTGGTTTCTTTGCCAGAGGCAGCATTTGTCTGGCACATTCCCTGTCCCCAGAGGGGAAATTGCTGTGCCAGGGAGGGAGAAGAAAACAAAATGTACAGCAGTAACTCGCCAAAAAATGTTTCTTTTTATTAAGCTTCATGGATGTTGATAGCCTGAACTGGCAAATGTTCAGGCCCCTGTTGAAGCACGTGGAAAGTCGTGTGTTGCAGGGTGCTGATCATGTGCACCAGTTTTCCTGCACATGTCTGAGTTTACAGGATCTAGCCTGATTGCTGTGATGGTTTGGGCAGGAAAACAAATCAGCACACACTTTCTGAATGCTTGGAAGGTGTTTGGTGTTATGGGAAAGAAAAAAGACTGTATGTAGCACTAAGTGCTATGGTCTGGATGACACGGTGGTGATTGGTCAAAGGTTGGACTCAATCTCAGTGGTGTTTTCCAGCCTAATTGACTCTGTGATAAGCTGTTTAATGCTGCTGTTCTTGGGGCTGGGAGCTTTCTCTATACACTGGACTGTGCTTTCCATTAAAGAATGTTTTTGGGTTTTTTTTAACCCTGGTCCCTCCTGGCTGTAACATCATTGAGTGACTTTGTCCAAGGACAAAAGATCCCCACGAGCCCTGAAAGCGCTGCAGTCTGCTTTCCCTTCAACCCCTTTCTTAATTTTCAAAGGAATTACCCCCCACCCCACCCCAAACCAACAACCTGAAGCTAAGTGCTGTTCTAGTAGGACACATAAAGGAATCTGAAGGTAATCAGTCCAAAAATGTTTCAGATCCTGCTTGGGTGGGGGGGAGCAGGAGGCTGCCCTCATCCAGGAGCTGGGGGAAGGGCAGAGCTGTGCTCTGTGGATGCTCCTGCTTGCAGCAGTGCTGTCATGGACAGGCTGCAGTATGGCCAGAGCACGGCTGCACTGCTGTGTTTGGGAGAGCATGGGATAGAAAATGGGAGCCTACAACTTGGGAATGCAGCTTTATCCAGCCTGTCTCTGGAGCTGGCTGCAGTGAAGGCATGTTTTGTGCCTGGGCAGGCTCCCTGTTCAAATGGCATGTCTTAAAGATGTTGTAGCCGTCGGAGAGCGCGAGCCTTTGGTTCATGCATGAGATGGCGCGTGCAGGATTCTGCCTGGAGGAGGGAGCGGGTTCTGAAGGAAATCTGTCAATTTGTTTCGAGTGAGAAGATGTATTTTTTTCAGCTCCTGAGAGTGCTGTTGAGTTGTTTTTCAAGCTGCACTCCATTCTGCAGGCATTGTATATTTTAAGCAGAGTGAAAGTGTTGGATTGAATCTCAGTAAATAAGTGTTTTCCAAAGTAACTAACTGCTTTGTTTCTACATAGCCAGTCTAGACTTTTGGTTTGATTGGAGTGAGGAATATTTCAGGAATAAATTTTCTGCTGAAATAGCAGTTACAACTGTAGGAAACCTGTTTCCCATGCATGACTGACTTAGTGATGCAGTAGAGTGGTGATGTGAGCAGAAGGGGGTTGTATGCATGTGAAATATCCTCTATAATACCACCAAGCAAGTAACATTATCCTCCACAGAGCTTTCCACCTGAGGCTCGGGGTGAAAAACATGCAGCTCTTTTTCTCTTGATAGGTCTCCTGTGGTATTGCAGGTATCTGTGTCAGAAGACAGTGAGGTGTGCTGCTCAGTTAGTAAAAAAGTCTCTCAAAGATGTGTTGTTTATCCTGCTTTGCTGCTGAGCCTAGCCAATACAAAAATGAGCACACTTCAGAGATCTGTCCTTTTCCTCTCTCCTTGAACATGCATTCTGCAGCTGCAGTGTGTGTTGTTTGATGGCAAATAAAATGTCATGTTGCAGTTAATATACTCGGGGAATGGGAGCTTAGATTGCTGTAGAAACCTGAGGTGAAGTTCCTGACCTGAGTTACCTTTCTCATTTAGTGTTGCCTGCTCCAGTTTTGTTGACACCTTTCCAGGACAGCTGAGGTTTAGATGATTTTCTCTGCATTCCTCCTGGGAAGGTGGGGCTCTCACCCATTTCTCCCTACATGCTGGATATTCACTGAGTGTTTACATACACCTGCAGCTGTGACTTGACATTATCCTGTTTCTTCTGCTGTAGAGATGACTGAAGAGGAACAATTTGCACTGGCCCTGAAAATGAGTGAGCAAGAGGCTAGACAAGTGAACTGTCAGGAAGAGGAAGAGGAGGAGCTCTTGAGGAAGGCCATTGCTGAGAGCCTTAGTGTAAGTGCACTTCTGTGAAGAGGCTCACCAGGGTTCTTTAGCAACATTGCTGTCTGTGCTTGCTTTACCATGCTGCAAAATAAAGTTTTGCTGGGGAACGTAGATATTCCCAGCACAAACTGGAGTGACAGCAACTGCAGAGTAGTTGCTTTGTACTGTTCCTAGTGAGAGGAACATGAAGTTTAACCCCAGCTGTCCCTGTTTTGGGGTACTGAGTTCTGATTTGGGATAGGGGGATCTGCAGTCCATGGGATGGCTGCCAGTGTGCTGGGGGAGCCCTAGGTTGTGCTGTGCTGATAGAGAACACATCTGTAGGAGAGTGAGCCTTTTGTTTTTCAGAGCTGTCAGCCCTCAGACTCATCGACTGCATCTCCTCATCTGTCAGTGGAAGCACTAGATTCACAGGGCCAAAGCCAGCCTGCTGAGAAAGAAGGCTCTGAGCTCCTGGGAGGCCTGGCATTCTGCCCTGACACCCCTCCCTCTGACTGCAGCTCCCACTCACAGAGCTCCAGAGCTGATGGGAATGGACAGATGGATGTCGCCCGGAGCCCCTTGGTAGTGTTGAGGAGGTTGAGCCAGGAAATCGTTGAAAGCTCACTAGTATCCAGCATAATCGTGTCTCCGGGGAAGGGCCAGCCTGTGACAAGGTCAAGTGAAAAGTCTTCCTCACCAGCAAAAAGTGATTCGAGTAACATGTTACCCAGCACTCTGGGAGAGGACTTCATGTCTTTGAGTCCCACCTTTGGCAAGGTGGCTTCAGGAACCTCCTGGCGACTGACACCTCGGAGACTGTTCAACAGCCCCTCCAGCTCTTCTGAAGCAGCAGGCCACGAACCAAAAGAGCAGCTCCTACCCTGCACTGGCCATTCTGCAGGAGAAGCTGGTGCTGGGAGCTCAGCCACTCCACTCTGGAAGAGCAGGACCACAGAACAGTGTGACAGCCCCAGGAGGAGTGGTGGAGGAGCAGGTACCAAACACAGCTCACAGCCTGGGCACACCGCCAAGGTCTCTGTTTCCACAGAGCAAGCAGAGCAGAATGAGGGGTCTGGCAGTACCCCAGATCTTTGCATGCTGACTGTGGAGGAGAAGCAGAAACAGGAGGAGGCAAAAAACACAGTGCACTATTACTGGGGCATCCCCTTCTGCCCCAAAGGGGTGGACCCCAACCAGTACACCAAAGTCATCTTGTGTCAGCTGGAGGTTTACCAGAAGAGCCTGAAGCAGGCTCAGAGGCAGCTGTTGCATAAGAAGGAGTTTGGTAACCCGGTTGTGCCCAGTCCTTCCTTGAGCCAAAATGAGCTTGGGAAAGGAGAAGCGATAAGCAGGGAGAATGGGACTGCTGATGGTACAGAAGATGGAGACACAGAGGGACAAGAGTCTGAAAACATCACCTGGCTCCACCCTTCAAAGAGGAGGGAGGCAGAGAGTCCAGGGCACAGCATGGAAGAAGAGAAGAACTCCACTTCTGATGATGAACCGACCACCAGCTACTGCCAGGTAAGAGCTTTGTCACTGAGCAGAGGTTGAGCAGCCATGCCCTTCTGTCCTTTTTATGGTTCAGTCCCTTCTGCAAAGCAGGCACTGCTATTTAATGCCCCTCTTAAATTTAGGGACTTCCTCCCCCAGCCACACAGGTTATTGTGGAAAGGAGAGAAGTGTACAGGCTGACATGCAGCTCTCACAAGACAAGGGCCATTGAGCAGCCTGGCAGTCATCATTAATGCTCTAGAGAGCGACACATCCAACTGATCCTTCTCAGAAGGGTGCAGCCTGGCAGTGTGCCAAGGCAGAGGACACAGAGGTGATGCTGACCACCACCAGCTCTGGTTTATAAACCTGTGGCTGTGTGGGGAGCTCTTGGTTTCTTTTTGCAGACGGAGATGTGGGTTTGTCCTTGCAGCGCAGCCTTTCCTGTTTGCTCCTCCATGCTTATCTGCATCCATAAGTGCTTCACTTTTGGAAGTGCTCTTCTCCCTCGTGGCTGGGAGAGGCTCTGTGTGGTCACAGGCATCTTCTGCCTGCCCTGGTGATCTGTCACCGCGGTGGTGCTCCCTGTCCTTGTCCTGGTGTTGGGCACCTTCTCTCGGGTGTGTTAGACACTAGGTGTCAGCCTCTGTCTCTGTCAGGGCTCTCCTGCTGGAGCGGAAGGCAGCTTTCTGTCACTGCTAAGTTTAAACAGATTGCTAGTCAGATGAAGTATTTATTACTGCTGTATTTTAGGTTTGTGTCAGCCTTTTCCAACCCTCATTTTTCATAATGACTTCACTCCCGGATCATTGTATAACTTTATCTTCTCTATGACTGAAGCCTTGGCTCTGTTGTTCCTGTTTTCAAGTGTATTTGATCATTTACCCTGGTGTTAGAAAGATACTTAACTTGTTTTGTGATATTTATATTCTGTCTTGTAATATTGAACACTTAGGAAAAACGTCCTGTCTGCATTTTCTGGTTGCAGAAAAAGAGCAGAGCAGCCTGTGCTGAAATGTGACTTTTCATGACAGTGCTTTGGCTTGGGTTTAGCAGATGGAGATTTAAACAAGCCTTAGAGGTGATCTGCAGAGGAAAGGAACTGACTTGTGCCCTTTTTCATTTCCTTAGGATGGATACAAAAGACCTGAGAGGTTCTTAAAGCAAACTGCACTTTTTTTCTGTAGCTTTTCCTCTGGAAATGAAGGTGTCATTATGCTGGAAGATTGGGGTGACTAGAGGTCTTTGGATGTGTACTCTAAAGCCCTTGGGAAGCTACAGTAGCTGGGAAGGGCATGAACTTTTAATCAGTACTGAAAATTGTGTGGTATTTTTTAAAATATTATCTGTTTAATGCTAATACCTAATTAATTCTTGGGGAGAAAGAGGTTTTAGTGGTGCTGAGTGGTAACTTGTAACCTACTCCTCTTGACCATGGGAGCTGTCTGAGAGCCATAGCCAAGAGATGTAGTCTTTCTGATATTTTCAAGGTGAAAAAATAAAGGAGGGGGAGCAGACTTTACAATTTCAACCCTAGCCCAAAATTTGCCAGTCTTTTATTTACACGAGAGAAAATATTTTCTAAATGCCTTTTCATCTGCTTTATCACACCCAGCATGAGAGGCAGCTCCTTTCTCTCGCCTCTCTGTGCAGTCGCACACTGAGGCCAGAGCAGGTGATTTACTTGCAAAATCAATATGTTTGATGTTTGCTTGTGCCTTGTCTCCATTTTTTTTTCTCTCTATCAAATACAATTCCACTGGTAGTGACAAAGGAGGGGCCCAGAGCTGTCGTGTCTCCACCTTGCTGCATCTCTCAGAGACCCTTTGCTGCCTGTGCTGCCCTGGGGCTCTCCCAGTGCCACCAGGGCTGCTCTGCTGGTAGGGCTGGTGGGAGATCTTGGGCTGTGCTGAGTGTAGAAACCATCCTTGAGGACTCAAAACTGTCCTTGAAAAAGGACATGGCCTCATGCCACGTGTGAAATGAAAGTGCAAATGATGTGCTTGAAGGAGGCTGCCTGTACTCCTGCCCTGAAACCTTCACCTGGAACGGGCACAGACCTTCCACCCTGGCAGCAGTCAACTGCTGCCACTGCCTCCCACAGCCAGGGGTTGTTTGCACGGAGCAAATCCTGGCTGTCAGGAGATCTCACAGCCTGTGAACCTGCACTAACAAACTTCAGTGCTAATAGAATCAATTTTTTCAGAGTCTTTCAGATAAGGTTAGGGAACTCTTGGTGTTTAAAAGATTCAGAGGGAAAAGATCCAATTCTGGAGATTTAGAGTCTGGTGACCTGAATTAGTGCCATATTTTATAACAGATGTACAAGGAAAAACAGAAACATGGATGAGTGTTCATGACCAGGGCAGAGGCGTTGTTAAGAAATGCACAATTCGGGACAAAGACAAATAAAAATAAAAGAGGAGGTGTTGTATTTTATGTTAATGATGAGCCAGGCTGTAAAGAAAGTGTAGATAAAATGGGATATTTGGGGGTTGGAGTCATGTTAGGGAAATTTGACAGGAGAGGCCTTGATTTGGAACTTGCTGGGGAAGTACATCCAGGGGTGGAGCTGATCGAAGTTGAAACCTTTGGTAGAAATCAAGCTCACAGCATTTGATAGACTCAAGGAAGGGGGAGGGAAACTCCTTGAGTTTCTTTGAGACCTAGCATGAGAAATTGTAGGCCTGACTGCAAGGACTGCTAATAAACCGTTGTAATTCCACCTGATTAGAGGATGGCAAGTGTAGCATGTACACTGCAGAAGAAGAAAGGGATCTGGGTAATGACTGGCATGTTAGCCTGACCTCAGCAGTGCATGAGGCTTTTGAACAAATTTTAAAGGAAAGAATAAGTGGAGTCGTAGAGCTAAATGAAAAACGGGATAAAATGCACACAGATTTTCCAGCTGTAGATTGTGCAGGTTAATCTGTTCCCCTCCTTAGATGGGACAGCTGATTTCCCAGGCAAGAAAAATGCAACAGATTTTATCTCTAGGAAATTTCAGAAAAGTGCTTCTCATGGTCAGGCATCAGCTGTACCAGTTGATCAGGTCATTCTGGCTCAGGAAAATAAATTTTAAAGTGGAGTAGGTGAGGGCTGCTAGGGTACCTGGAGGAGTGTAGGGGACACTAAAAACTTTGGGTTGTTTCAAGCTCAGCACAGGTGGAGGTGGAGAAAAGCTGTGGTTGCTGCTTACAAATACATTGAGGTAGATGCTGAGAACAGGCAGAGGAAGATGATGGGCAATGCTGGGAGGAGTGAATGGGCATGGACTGTCCAGGAACATGTCTAGGCAGCAAGGTAACAAAAAGTACTGCCAGGTTTTATTGCAGGGAGGACCTTGCCAAAAGCAGGGATGGAGAGAAAAAGCTGACTCGTTCCGGATGGATACTGAGCCTTTTTCAGATAAAAATACATAGCAGACTGGCTGCAGTGTCATGGACAGAACCCAATGACCCAGCAGACCCCAGTCAGCTGTGCACATTGTTTTATATAACCCCAGAATTTCCCTTTCCAGCCCTCCCAGGTACTGCCTGCAGAGGATGTGCCTGAAGATGGGGAACCCATGCAAATTGCACAGAGGTGAGTAGGGTGTACAGAGTGTGGGGTTCACAGGTTCTCTCTAGTGATATGGGCTCTTCCACTCTCCCTGGGGTATTTTGGGGTGCGGTCCCCCCACAGCTTGATGGAAAGGCTGGCTGCAGTCCCTGCTGTTAATTATCCCTGGAAGTAGATGGCTTTGGAGCAGGAAGGGAGAGGAGGGGCACAGCTGAGGAGAAGGGATCAGTTGCTGTTGTTACTTTATAAGATGTGCAAGGTGCATTATTGTACAAGTTGAAGGATTTGCTCCTTGCCCTCTGAAGCTCCTGTGACGTGGTGCAGTAAAGCCATGGGGAGCTGGAGGTGAGTTACAGCCATGCCATCACTTGTCTGTCGGGGAAGGCGCACAGGCAGCACGGGGAAGGGTTTACTGGATTTCTGTGTGTATTTTTATGTTCTTGCCTTGCTGCTGAAGAGGAAAGCAGGGAGGAGGAAGCCAGACGGCACTGCCTATCAGCCAAAGATAGAGTGCAGTGCTCCAGAAAAGCCACTTCAGCAGATGACAGGTGTGGGGCAAGTCAACATGATTTTCTTCAGATTTAAGCCTACTCCTCTTTTCCTTTTTTTCCCCCCTCTCCTTCCTGTGGGATGCAATTCTGCATCAAAGGCTATGGAGAAGAAGGACAAATGGGAGAGGATTCAGGGAGCAAGTTACAAGAAAGGCCAGATAATGTCATGTTTTTAATTTGTTGGGTTTTATAATTTAAACCTGCTTTGGAACAAAACTGCCAACTTTCCTCTGATCTAACAGCATTTGGCCTGAGCAGTTAATATCAATATGCAGACTATGAAAATCCCTCTTGCTTGCACCTTTCTAACAAGCTTAAAACCTGCCTTGGGGAGCAGGAGGAACCTGCAGCTGCTGCCGAGGCTGATGAGCCTGTGACAGCTGAGCTCTGAGCTTGCATGGAAGGCAGCGAGGTGTGTGCTCTGCAGAGCTGGCCTCCTGCCTGCTCAGGGCCTGAGAGCCCAGGGTGGGGAGGACAGGAAAGGACAGGGACCTCTTTTCTTTGGTAGAGCTGGTGGGGTTAGTCTGGGACACTCCCCAAGCTGCCCAGGAGCTCCTGGCTGCCTGCTTTGAGGTGGGATGCACCTGGATGTTTTGCCCCCTCCTCGAGCAGCTGGAGCATCAGCAAGGCAAGAAATGGCTGCAGTCTTTGCAGTTTTGTGCACATTAAGTGTTGCCATCTGGCTCCTGGTAATTTGCCAGCACAGGCCTCTCTTGGGTATGGCTCAGGCACCCCAACTGGCTGGCCTCAGCAGCACTTAATAGGAAAACATGGCTCTGAGCTGTCTGGAGGGAGTGGAGCAGTTCAGGAAGTGCCAGTCCTGTGAAGAAATTGCTTTGCTTTCTGTGGGCTGCTCTCCCCGCTTGTTCCACGCTTTGTACAGAGCATGGAAGATTGGGGTTTTAATAAATGATTATAGGCTTTGTTACCAGGAGATAGTTGGTGTAGCAAGAAATGTGGTTTGACTTCAAATTGATTAGCCCATTTTATAAATGTCATAGCAAGTTGTTTTGTGTGAGTTCTTTTGAAGAGAGCCCTGATGTTAGACACAGAGTAAAACACGCTCAGCCTGGATTCATAACAAATGCTTTGAGATGCTTTATTTAGAGAGAAAAGCCACTTGTGATTTCCTATCAGAATTTTGTTATTTATCATAAATCAGCAGTGGCTGTTCTCTCTTCTCTAAGGCCTGTGGTTGAGCTTAATAAATCTTGTGTTTGTCAGTGCGGGGATTCATGTTTTTAAAGTGTGTTCTTGCATACTTGATCAGACTAATCAGAGAGCCACGCAAGGCGCAGAGTGTGTCAGCATGGGTGCCAGACTTACTCAGCAATGCCTGTCTGTGTCAGAAAGACACTGTGCAGTGAGGTGGGAGAAAAAAAAAAGGATTGTGCAGTGAGGTGGGAGAAAAAAAATAAAAAAGGAGGAATCCAAAGGTCAAAATGAGAGGAGCAGTGCTGGGTGCTGCTCCAAGGAACCACCACACTAATGCTGTAAGGACTTTGCAGCGGAAAATGCCTTGTGTCACATCCATGCTGCTTCTGGCAGCACAGGGATCAGGGAGAAAATGAGCAGTGTGAGGAGGGAGAGGATAATGTGGGATAAAGCAGGTCTGTGTTTCCTCTGTGAGGATTTCCTTCCCCAGCCAGAAAGAGGCACAGTGCTGGTACCTGCACAACTCCCACATCTTCTCCCACAGAGAGTCCCACAATTGTGAGCAGGTATTTTTGCTCCCTTGAGAAGAGATAATGACCCTTTCTGCCTTTCTAGAAGAAAAAAAATGTTCCCTTTGGGGCTTTTGCTTAGGATGGCATTTTAGACCCATATTTTGCTGTTATCCTGGTCATTTCTGGCTGTCAGATATTGACCACTTGGAAATTATGGCATCATCTGCTGTTCTGAACTGTGTGAGAATGGCAGGTGTGGCCCTCACTCCTACTGGGTTGGAGATTCATGTTATATTTATATTTTGAACAGCATCTCCACAATGACCCCACTTGGCAGTAAAAGGAACCCAGATACTGCCACAGAAAACTCTGCTGAAGAAGAGATCTCTGTTTGCCCAGGTAAGAGGCACTTGAGACTGTTATGAATTTCGTACCAAAAGTTACACGCTTAGGAAATGCAGAGAAAAGAGAATTTTCAAGTTATTTCAACAAAATGAGATTTTTTTCCCCTCTCCATTTTTCAAGGCTAAAATTATTCAGGTAATTTAGTTTGAGCTCCTAGTTTTGGACCCATTTCCTCTAAGGCAGTTCTGTGACAGGGATTGCTGGAGACTTGCTGAAGAGACACCTGGATGTGCATTGGGCATGGAGGGATCACTCAAAACAAAGTGTCTCTGCAATGCAATCAAATTTTCAGATTTTTCAGTGTCAAGATAATGTGCAAAGCATGACAGCTGAAATATTTTTTGTCTTAGATTAATTAAACATGTTTGGGACTAAGGAGTTTTTCTTCCTTGGTCTCTCCTACCATGTTTGAGATTTTCTGGTCCAGGGTTTTAAGGGAGAAAAATAATGAAGAGGCTGCTCCTGTTCATGAGCAGCTGTAGCAGGATAGGTCAGGGTGGTGCTTGGAGGCATATTTTGTTGCTAACAAAGATGTGGAGATCTAAAGAAGGTGTGACTGTGAGACAGAGCATGGAATGGGAGCTCTGCTTGTCTTGATGTGAAAGCAGCTCTATTCTTGCTTTGTCTCCATCCCAGCAAGTGTCCCACACACTTTCCCTGTGTCTAATCTCACTCCCCATGAAGCTGCACAGCTGCAGTGCCTTTATCCTCACACTACCATGCTGTGACTTTAACCCCTCATCTGGCTGTGTTGTTGCACTTTGTCTGATAACATTTGTGGCAAGTCTAAAGAATGTCTTGAAACTGTGAAAACTCTTAAAAAGCGTTAAGGACTAAGCTACATCAACAAGTGAGGAGATAGTTGGGGGCTGCAAACCTTTGCTCATGAAGGTGTTTTTCTGCAGAGACTCAGCCAAGCCCACTGGAAGCTATTGAGGAGAGAGAAGAGCTCTGTTCAGGCAGCAGAGGTGCACCTATGCAGGTAAAGGCGCTTGAAATTGAAGGGTCCTGTTTCCAATCCTACCTTTTAGACCTTGGTTCAGCTGAGCTGTGCTGGCATTTCCCTCTGGGTAGCTGGAAGCTTGGGCTTCTGCTGTTTGGATCCTCACAAACAGTTCCCTCTTTGCTTTTCTCTACTGCTTCATATCTCCAGTCCCTTTTGGCTGGGGACTGCATGCAGCTGCTTCTGAAGCCTTTCAGTTCTATAGCTGGAGAGCTGTTATCAATTCCAGCCCGTTCTTTTATATCCCAGTGCTGCTGAGCTGGAGGATGCCATCAGCGTGGGTGGCAGTGCTTTTGCTTGCCCATGCTCAGGGGCACAAGCTGTGATGCTCAGCAATGCAGAGGGACCCAGGAGCTCTGAAGGGAGTCCTAGTAAACCTCAGTCACTTGTGCTGTCACCTGCTTTTCCCTGTTGCAGTGCTCTGAACTCCAGTTTGCTCTCCACAGACTATATCCAAGAGGCTAAGGGGAGAGCTTCACCCAGAGATCAGACTGGTATAAAGATGTGCTTGAAGTGTTGAGGGCTGATGGTGGTTTTCAGGCCAAGCAGAGTGTCCTGAGTCTGGGAATCTTGAGTTTTGTGCAGAAGTAGTTAATAGCAAGTCAGTGACAGGGCCATCCTCTTACCTCTTGCTGCAGATGTTGCTGTGTGCAGCCCCTTTCCCCATGTTGTCACACCTGCACAGCAATTGCTTTGCAGCTGTCACTGTACCAACATCTGACTTCAGTTCCTGCTTCTGATAAAACTCCCTTTGTCTATTAATTTAGAGAGCGATATCAAAGGGGTTGCCAAGTACTCCTCTGGTGCAGGGTACATGAATACAGAATCATACAGCTCTTGACAAGAGGATTCATTTGTGGAAAGCTCATTCTGGGAGTTTGCAGCTTGTACAGCACGTCTGCAGTTCCAATGTCTCATTCTCACAGGCCTCTTAATAAACCATCTTCTCCTCTCGTGTGCCTTTCATTCTGCAGGTATCTCCAAGCACTGCTCTGTCAATTAGGGACTGCAGCAAGGAGAGAGGCAGTCCTGAGCTGGCCACCAAGGCACATTTGTGATCCATTTGGCTGTGGCTAGGGCTGCCCTGTCCCCTTGTGTGTTGCAGAAGGTGCCCTGTGTCTCACACCTCTGCCTGGGTGGCACAAGGTGGTGGGGAGCAAGTTCCTAGGGATTGTTTGACATCATTATGGTTGGCAGCATGTCCCAGACCTCCAGGAAAACAGCAGAAACAGCTACCATGGCATCAGTGGTTTGCAGGAGCCAAGCAGAGAGCACTGGGACTGACTTCTTCCTAGCAGATGCTGAGCCAGGACACAGGAGTCTTGTTGAGCTCAGCCTCTAGCATTGCTCTTGGCTGCAAGTACTATGTCTTGTAGGCAATTTCCTCTGCTAAAAAGCAGAGGCAACTGTCTCTGGCTCTGACAGGGGTGATTGGTTCTGCAGTTGAGGTTTTCCAGACTGTTACAGCAAGGTTTTGTACAAGCAGTCTTTTGTTACAGAATGTTGCATTTCCATTTAAAATTAGTAATTTACCGCTGAATGTAGGCGGGCAGGGTGTGCAGAATTGGTGATCTCCTAAGATTGCTTTAAAAAAGGCAGCTAGAAGGAGCAGTGCCTGCTGCTTTTCCCATCTTATTTTTTATGTGTGTTGTCTGTGTAGCACAGGTTTGATCTGATCATTCATATTTGACACATCTTGTGTTTT
The DNA here is from genome assembly GCF_000277835.1 of Geospiza fortis. Classification (NCBI taxonomy): domain Eukaryota; kingdom Metazoa; phylum Chordata; class Aves; order Passeriformes; family Thraupidae; genus Geospiza; species Geospiza fortis. The sequence goes on along the minus strand of NW_005054308.1, from coordinate 9,142,445 downwards.
ATGGCTCATGAGTGTGATGCCCCACAGTGAGGACTTCACAAGATGTAATGACACTGAGATGTGAGAGAGGGGTACGAGTGTTAATGCTGTAAGTGATGTACTTCAGCAGCCTGTGTTTGGCTGGAGGAACTATTGTGGCAACTCCTCTGCAGAAATTCAGGGCAGAGAGCCTCCCTGGGAATGAGGGATGCTCCTGGGGCTCGCCGTTGTAGCCTTTCAGCTGGTGTCGGGGAGAAATGCATTTTGAGAGTCAGAATCTCAGTTTGAGTCCCAGTCCTGCAATTTTTGTCATAGCTCCTCTGAGTCAACAAAGCACCCTCCTTCCCTTTAGGACATAAAAATCAGGATCAGATCCTCATTTGGGAAAGGAAGTAATAAACCGAGTAATACAGCAAAGCGCTCCAGTGGCACGGAGCATCTTGGCTGACCCCAATTACTGCTTCCCTGAAATGATACTGTTGGAGGGAAGCAGACAGCAGTTTTGCTGCACACTGTCCACATGTCACTGCTTAGCTGTAAGGACAGAAACCTCTCCCATATTATTTTTCTATAGGTTTCTCTACATGGTTAATATTTAAATAGGTTTTCTTAATCATCGCGGGGAGGGGAAGGTTTTTTTCTTAAATGTGGTAAAATCTTACAGCAAGCCTGACTAGGCAGAGATGCAGTTCTGAGTGAGATGGCTGCAGTCTGCTGCATTTGGGAATGTCAGTGGCGTAGGGAGCAGGCTGGCTCTCTGTGGGTTGGTAGTGGAGCACCTTTGCAGCTGTGTGACCAATGCAAAAAGAGAGTGTCCATAAGTGGTAGTGGCACCCTGAGAACGTACACGAGCTGTGACATTCTGCCCTGGCGAAAAGCCTCCGCTAGTAATTTTGTGTGACACAGATTTTTAATGGTATTCCCTCTCTCCTTGATCGGTGTCCCCTCTCATGACTGCTCCAGTCACCTCCTCTATAAAGGAGGAGCTTCAAGTGATCTCTCCAGGGTTCCTAACATCACAGCAGCCTCCTTTCATCCTGGGGGAAGCTGTGTTCCCAGACAATGCTGCCTGTGTAGCATGGATCATGTCCAGAAACTGATGAGCACAAGTCAGGTGTTGAACTCTTGCTTTGCCCCATGAATTTTCCATCAGTTTCGCTTCTGAGATTTCCTGATTAATGGAAGCTTTGCCGTTTTTCCACTTTAGTGCAGGTGATGTTTGCCTTAAACGGTGTGCATGGCTGTGCAGGGAGTTTCACCATGATTCAGAAGGACATGTTGCCTTTGCAAGAAAAATTAGTTATTAGTGCAGTGTAGTTCATTTAGCCACTAGTGTTATTTCTGAGCACTATGTGATGAAGGAAGAGTAAAACTTATCAAGAAAATCTGAGTCTGTGTGAAGGTGAGTAGCTGCCAGACAGCATGGAGCTCTGCACCTAAGCAAAGTAAGAGAAACAGAGCTGTCTGGCTAATTTTTCTTCTTCTTCCTTAGGTTGGTGGGGATGAAGATGCTGGCAGGGCTGTGTCTGAGTGCAGTCCTGCAGCTGCTGCCCATGTGTCATGCCCTCTGTGTGACCACAGCTTCCCAGCTGAGGAGATCGAGGTGCACGCCATGTACTGCGACGGCGCGGCGGGACCTGAGCCTGCTCAGGACGCTCCAGGTCTGCCAAGTGCTGCTTCCACGGGTTTGCTTCTTGTGCTCACCCCCCTTCCCTGTTGTTACTTGGCAGGCAGGTGCTGCAGTCTTGTCTCTCTCAGGATATTTGGAGTATTGGGAGGTTTGTTCACTCTGCCTTATTCCATCTCCATGCTGCCCAGGAGTGTTATTGGAGGCTTTGGTATTTCCAGCACCTCCTGCACAGACATACCATTTCTGATTGACTTCACACAATAATTCACCACATTATCAGCTCCTGAATATTACCTCAGGATCTAGTCCTGGATGCTTCAGGCAGTACTTGTAAGATTTGTCTATTGTGTGCCTTGCTGAGGACCTGCAGAGAATGTGGCAGTGGTAGAAAATGGAAGGCTTGAGCCATGTGGGCAGTCGTCCTTCAGGGCTGTTGAGAGGGGAAGATGTTCTGTACTACTGCAGGAGTGGCCTGTGCTCTGCATGAATTCTGACATTTGTATGTGCAAAAATGGCCTGTTTGGGTGGCAGAGACTGCAGAAAAGTTTCACTAAAATTGCAAAATGATAACTATCAGTCTAGGGGTGTGGATTTTTCTCCTTCATGTGAAGAGTGAGGCATAGAAGCACAGTCAGAATGTCCATATTAATCCTCTTTTTATTCTTTTTCATATCAGTTTTCCATAGCCAACCTTTGTAGAGCTTAAGTGAACAAATACACTGCTTGGTTATCAACATATTCAGTAAGTTATGTTTTAGCTGCTGCTTGAAATGTAAAATCTGTGTTAGCACAATGTCAGGTAATATCAAAGTAGTAGCTTGTAATAAGATTAACTTTTCAGGCTGTGAATATATAATTTTCAGTTACATACTGGCTTGTTAAATGCAGCCTAAATCTATGATGTTTGAGCAATTTGAGCAAATCATAGCTAGTACAAGAACCATAACTTCTACATTCCTCTAGCAGGAGGAAGTTTCACCATGTAATCTTAATGCAGAGTTGATGTAGTTTTAAAATAAAGTTCCTGCTATACTAAATCTTTGGGGATGTGACATGGGTCCTGTCAAGATAACAGGAGCCAGAGTAAATGCAGATACTGGCTGGTGCTTAATTTTGGTGGAAGGTTGTCTCTGCAGGCACAGCCCAGCTACGGCTGCAAAGCATTTGGCTCAGGTAAATCACAAATTATCATAGTTCCTCTCCCATCCTCGAGACTGATAAAGGTATTATTTGTGTTACAAAATAGAGCAGAATTTCTAGTGTGCCTTTTAGCAGGAA
>NW_005054308.1:9130712-9139510 GCF_000277835.1 Geospiza fortis | reverse complement strand
AGGACAGAGTTCAAGGCTGGCCTCTCCATTCTGCTTCCAGGCTGGTCTCCTTGGGGATGTTTGTAAGGGTAGTTATTTTGGAATTGCTACTCTGCTGTTCTGGCTTGTTCAGAACAATCCTCCTGTAAGGAAACCAGCCTGGAATAAAAGGAATTTTGCTCTGTAATAATGGCTGTAAGCAGAGCAATGGGTCTGGGACAAAATCACAGTAATTTGAGTTTTCTATTGCTAGTTATTCTAGTATTTTCCCTGTAGAGACCAGGCTCTATTAGCCATAACAGTCTGAGACACCTGTGTTGTTTGCACCCAGGCTCTTTGCAGTACCATGGGCTTCCCAGGCTTGGGCAGAATCCTGCCTGCCTGTGGGGCTCTGGCTCGTGGGGCACCTCAGGACAGTTTCCAACAGCTGTCGGAAGGCAAATGCACCCAGAGGGCTCTCAGCTGCTGGGCTAGTCTGTGGGATTTGGGTTGAATAGGCAGAGATGATGATCAGCTCTGAGCAGAGGCCAGACAGTAGCCTGGCACAGCTGTGCAGGTACAAAAGGACTCTGTTTCCAGGGCTGTTACCTTGGCATCCACCACTAGCACAACATCCACAGGTAAAGCTAATGCATGGGGAGAAAAAAGATGTGAGAGAATTGTCTTCTGATTCAAATGCCAGCTCCTGTGTGGGTCCAGAGGCTGTTCTCTGCTGCTGCAGCACTGTGTGCTCTTGGCTGGCTGCTGGCTTCCTCGGGAGCACAGCAACAGCCTTGTGTGAGAGGAAGTCAAAGTTCTGCCCTCTAAGCCATGCCCTGATCCGTTAAGAAAAAATGGCTTCAGTTTTCCTTTGGTGCACTGGATCAGGGGTTCTTAGTCTGTCTTCAGATTTATTAATTAGACTTACTCCTGATGTCTCTGGAATTGCAGTCCTGCAAACTATAGCTGTCAGTGGTTTTCATTTTAATAGTACAAAAGGATGGGGTCTTGCTGGTTTTACTTCTCTTCTTCCTTCTTATAATCATGCACCAAAGTCTCTCAGTCTTAGGTCTCAGGAGGCCAGCTCAGTCTGGATGATATCTAAGGGCAAGTTTTCAAATGAGCAGCTGGGCAAGATGAAGCTACAGTTGCTTCCCCTACGTACATGGTCAACCTGGCTGGATGCCCAGACTGCCACGTACCTGGGCAGCATGAAAATCTTATCATGAATTTCCACTTTCCTGTGATCTGAGTAAATAAAAAAGAAGAGCCTGATGTTGTGTTAGCCACTGTACCAGGCTGAGGAAGGCTGAGGCCCTGGGTTTCCAGCTCAGTGACTGGTGTTAATTCCAAGTGAATGAGTGGAGCTGTGGAATTTCTGTGCCAGCTCCCTCTTTCTTCATGCACTCAACTGAAGGGGCTCACTTGTGTGAGAGGGCTCTGCTGGAGTCACCACATCCATCTCCCACTGCTGCTGCCAGTGCAGGCATCCACTGGTCTCAGTCTGGAAGGGAGTCTTGGCTGCAGCTGAGTACAGCAAATACTCCTGGGCTTTGTGACATACTCGATGCCTCTCACTCTCCATCTACATCCATCCAGCATTCTCAGTTCCCAAGCGAGCCCAAGAAAATGAGGATTTGGTATATCCCTTCCTCCCAAAGGCTCAAATGCAGTCTTGATGCAGCTGTCAGTCTTCAGCAGCAGCACTGGTGCTGTTAAAAAGCTCTTCACATCAGTAGAAGTGGCACTGATACAGCAGAAAGTAATGAAATGGGTGGAGGGGAAAACTGTGTGGCTTCTGAGAAGGGTACAAGATGCCATGAGCCAGACACTGATAGATCCTGCAGGGAAGTGGCATGGCTGGTAGTGGGCACAGGGAGCTGGTGGATCAGGCCACAGGTGGGCTGAGCAGGAAGATGAGGAGCTCAGTGGCTCTGACCTCGCAGCTCCACATGCCAGCCAGACCTGGCAGCCCCAGGAGGTGCCCAGGCTGAGTGTGCTGATAGCAAGGCCATACTGGGCAGGGTTTGCTGCTCTTCCCCAGGGTGATTGCTGGAGCCAAACAGGCCAAGAATGACTTGTCAACCAGAAGAATTGCCGAGCGAGGGAAAAGGTTGTTCTTGGGCCACAGAGTATGTCTGACCCAGCAAAGAGCATTGCATTTGGGAGAGTTACAAGGCTCCTGTCACACAAGCAGGTCAGCACTGCTCTGTGGTGGGGATTTTGCCTGTGGCAAGTATTTTCCTGTGTTCTGAACCCCCTTCTTGGGGGCAGGGGTTGTGCCTCACCAGCTGGCCCTGTTCTCTCTCCTCTGCTGCTTCTTTCAGCAATGCAGCTGAGGGTCTCCTCCTGGGCAGCTGCAGAGCTAGACTCAGACATCTCTAATGGGTCCATTATGCCATATGTGTTCACTGCTTTTGGAAGAAAATAGAAGTGATTAACACCTGAGCTGGTGCACAAGGCTCGTTAAGGAATATTAACGAGCACACGCTGATTTGGAGAGCAGTTCTCCCCACGCTGTCGAACACACGTGTTGGTTGGCTTCTTGGGAGGCTGGATGGCCTGGGGGGTGGCCATTGTTACCAGTCATCCTAGTCAGGCTGCCACTTCAAATCTGGGCCAGGCTATATTGAAGAGAGGCGTTTGCTTTAGTTCCTGTGAGCGATGAGCTGTTGGTATCAGTCATCGCCTAGGAGACAATACCCACATCCCAGGAAGCCTTGAGCTTGTTTCTTCAGCATGGTTGTCTCCCATCAGCCCCAGCAGCTCTGAGCACTTCACTGTACATTGCTGGTTGTAGCTGCAGATCAGTGATTGCTGCTGAAGCAAAGGCTGTGTTGCGTTGTGGATAGATATTGGGGTTGCCCAACATTCCAGAAATGGGATTTTGCTAAAACTCGGGAGAATTCCTTTTGTTCTGCACAGAATTTTGTGCTTTGCTTTCTTTATCACAGATGATGTGCTAACAATAACAGGTTTGTTGTGCCTATACCTTGGAGTCAGACTTTGGTCCTCTTGAGTATGGGAAGCAGCATCACCAAGCCGTAAAACAGCTCCCTGCATTGTCCCCTTAGCCAGCATGCCTGAGAGCGCTCACTGTGACATCTGTTTTGGAGCTGGAGTCTTGAATGTCCCTGGTGAAGCAAGCTAAGCTATCTGAAATGTTCCCTGAGGATCTTTGCTGGTGGTATGTCAACAGGAATATGCTGAGAGGAATTCAAGTGAAAGGGACAACACTCCAACGTTCTCCCTGCAGATGCCTGCAGAGCCAGTTGGGAAAGGCTGCTTGGGCTTGCTGGGGGAACAGAAATGGTTGGGTCCGTCACCAGCTGCTCAGCTGGGATCTTACTGGTTACCCATGTGTTGGAGCTTCTGGAGAGCAGCACTGCTCCTGCTAGAGATCTTCATCCTGCTAGAAGGGGACTGCCAGGGCTGTCTGTGGACGACACCACCATGGTTCATATGGGCAGTGGGAAAGCGATGAGCGTGGGCTAATTGTTGTAACTTCCCTGTCCAGTGTGAGCTGTGTCCCTTCCCAGCCAGGCTCTCTGTCAAAGATCTGGTGCAGAGCCCTTGCCTCAGCTCTGCATTCCCCTGAGCCCACAGCTGGCACTGTCCCTCCCTGCAGCAGGCACGGGAGCCTGGCTTGGCAGGGAGCTGGGCTGTGCTGCCAGAGCAGCTGGGTAACGCTGCTCTCAGGCTATCACACTGCTGTCATCAGCTCTGAAATTCCTGTAAACTACAGACTGTCAATCCAGCTGTTTCTGGCAAATTAGGTGTGAAGTGGTCAGCTGGCTCCCCAGTCTGGGAAAGGTAAATTTTTCAGAATCCCCCCAGGAAAAAAGGACACTTGTCCAGCAACCTCTTCCGCAGGAAAGAAAACCCTGCTTGTCCCCGTCCACTGCTTCTTCAGCTCTACCATCACTTCTGCTGCAGCTTTGAGTGGAAGTGGTGGAAACTTGGTGCATTTGAGCATGATGTAGGGATGGTTTGGGGTGAATGGTAGTAACCCTTTTTGTTAACCCTTTCTGGTTTTCCTCCAGTGCTCACCCGGCGTCAGAGAGAGGCAAGAAATAAAGCTGCCGGTGGTAAAAGCAGTCCACCATCCTCAGACATTGACAAGTAAGTAGGTATGCCTGCTCCTCCAAGATTATTTCTGTGCTTCTGTACTAGCTTGGCTATGGATGTCTTTATTCCTGTACATATGCTGGCCGTTGGCCTTATGACAGTGTTTCCCTAAGAAATTGCTTTTCCTCAGTGCCTCTTGTTGCAGTGCTGGCTATATTTAAACTGAAGCAAGAGGAATTTGCTGTTCTCAGATTGTTTATTTTTGCACTGATTTCCTTTCAGCCCAATCCATGCCGGGTCAGGGGCGCATGGCTGCTGGTGGGGAGCTGTAGCTAAAATGGTGCTAACTCAGCCAGTTTCTGATGGGAGGTTTGAGCTTGGTAACCCCGGGAAAAGAAGAGGCCAGGACATGGAGGCTGTCAACATGGCACCTGTAGTGATATTCTTAATTAAATTAGACTTTCAGAATAGCAGTGGCTTTGTTTAATCTCTCTCCATGCAGCCCCTCCTCCTGCCACCCACACAAAGCATCATAAGAGAGGATCTGACAGTAAAATCCCTGCTATGGAAGCAATTTTGCTGTTACAAACAGTGGATGGCAACATCACTAATGGAATTAGGCTAATTATAGAGAGGACAGCTTCTGTTTAGACACATTATCTGGGTAATCAGCACTGACTGGAAAGAAAATACGGGAAAAAGTGCTGCAGAGTTTTGCTCGATGGGGGCTCTCCATATGCATTTTAGAGCCTGGGGTGTTTCACTCAGAGAGTACCACTATCAAACTGAACACAATGCTGCTGGGGCTGGTCCCTGGGGGCTTTGTCTCTTCTTGGAGATAGTCCGTTCCTGAATGCAGCTTCCCTCCTGAAGAGCCAGTGTCCTCTTCTGCAGGGTTCAGTCCCTGCTGAGAGCTGGTGTGGAAGTGAGTGTAGCTGTGTAAATCTATGCCTGACCTTCATCTCCTTTCACCCAGAATAATCTTCTTCCCAAGAACACTCAGTTGTCCTGCGTGAGCCTGAGCATCTTCCACCCAAACGAGGGGGTTTGAGAAACAAGCTGAGCCAACCCCCCAGCAGGAGCATGTGCTCTGCAATTCCTCTCCCTGCATGGCATGATGTAAAATGGAGACAGTGCAGAGAAAGGCTTGATTTACTAGTCAGACAAGTTCATCCAGCCCTGGTAAAATGTCTCTCTGATTTAACACACTTGGTTTGCTTTTCAGGCAGAATTTAACTCCCCTTTGCAAAGCCCTTGCACTTCATTTCTGTAGATTTTGACAGGGTGCTTTATGTCTGGGGAAAAATCAGTGGTGTTTGAGATAGTTAGATGAGCAGATTTGATTACTGTCCCGCTGCTGCAGCAGCAGGATACAGAGGAGCAGGCAGGGAGAACTGATAATCACTCAGTCTTTGAGATTGGTGCTGGTCTGACCCCACTGGGTGAGACTGGATTTGGTGACACGATTTGGTGACACGATTTCTCCACGGCATGGCTTGGGGGAGGAGAGTCACTGCTGGTGTCTGGGAGCCCGGTGCAGGGTGAATCCTAATGCAGTGCTCTGTCCTTTGCTGCCTGGCAGGTGTGAGAAGTGCTACCTCTGTAAGTCACTGGTGCCACTGCTGCAGTATCAGAGGCACGTGGACAGCTGCCTTCAGGCTGCTAGGCAAGCTCAGGGAACCAGGAGGCTGCGAAGAGCCAAGGTGAGGGGCGACCCTGCACACCATCCCCTTTGCTTTATGCTGGCTGTGGGGCTGGGCTGGCAGCAGGAGCTGATTCCCTGGCTGGCAGGGATGAGCTGACCTGGTGTAGGATTGCCTGTCCCTGTGGGCTGCTGTGGACAGAGAACTCATTGCCCTCCTTCCCACGACGGTCTGTGGGAGCACGGAGCGGTCCCAGGGGTGAGCTAATCCAGCAGAGCTGCCAGCAGCCTCTCCAGTGGGCAGGCAGCCAGGGCTGTCCTGCTGCCAGCCAGCACAGCCTCAGTCCTGCAGCCTTCCTCTGCTGAATGTCGATGCAGGGGAGGCCAGCGTCAGCATGACAAACCTCTCTGGATATCCACAGGCCCATTCCCACGGGGAAGGCTTTAGAGCCAGAGCAGGGGAAATTGCTCAGTGCTGGGAGCGAGCAGCAGCGTCCCAGGGGAGTTGTGGGGGAGTGAGTGTGCTGGAGGTGTGCTGGGTGTGGGGAACGTGCCTTGCTAGAGGAGGTGGGAGGCAGGAGCGTGGGTGGCAGCTGCCTCACAGTCACTCGCCAGGTGTTAGCCCCCACCGTGCTTTTTCCTGCTCGTGGCAGTCCCAGGGGAGCACGGAGGGTCCTTCCAGGCCTTCCTGCTGGCTCCTGCGGGCAAAAGCCTCGTGCTGCAGCTTTGCCTGCGCTCAGAAATGTGATTCACGGCATGAAGATGCAACATGATGTCTTAGTTTTGTATAATCCCTTAAATCCATCACAGACCTCAGCCCTTTGGGGATTCAGATGCAAATGATGAGATTTCTGGTTGATGATTTTGGCTGGGATACAGCCAAGCACTGTGTGGTTCAGAGTACTGCAGGGCATGGCTGCTCCTGCATGTGACCAGCTCTGGGGGGGCTCTTTGGGTCCCTGTGCCCCACAGCTGGCTGGTGTGTGGGTCCTGCAAGCAGGCACAGGGTATGGGGGAAAGATGCTGAAGCCAGGGGGCTCTTTGGGAAGGCTCAGCAAGGCTCTGTTACCTCTGGCCCTGTCTTTTACTGGAGTGGCAGCTCACTGGGGAAGCCTGGGCATTGGCTGGGCCATTGCAAAGCTTCCTAATGGCACAATTGGGCTTGCAGTTTCCTGAAATGGCCCATTTTGGGGGGATTTGCAGCTCCAACACCACAGCCGGGATGCCAGTGCCTTCCAGAGCAGTTCTGGGGGCAGGGAGCAGCCAGGAGAGGGGACTTTGCTGGGCCAGTGAGGCTCAAAGCAACCAGGCCAAGTGGTCTTCCCCTGGCATGTGTGACCAGCATGGCTGCATCTTCCCAGGGGCAGAGAGAGGGTACAAGGTGTGTTCCTGGTCTGGCTGTGCCCTGAAGGAAGGCCCTTCTCTCCAGCACCAAGCACCAATACCCTTGGACAGAGTGGGACAAGTCTGCCCTAGGACATGCAGTGCTGGGGGATGTGTTCCAGTGGTGTCAGAGCCCCTGATGCCCCCTTTTATCACAGCCCTGTGCTTGCTGGCTGGGCTTGGGGATGGCATCCTGAACCCTGGCCTCCCTCTTTACCAGATTCTGCTTGATTACTGCAGTCCCTCTTGTGCCCAGCCTGACCCTGAGGGCTGGGGGAACCAGTGCCCACGAGGCCATCCTGGCTAAGGGGTTCCCTCGTGGCAGTGCTCTGATGGTTGTTCTCTCCTTGGCAGGACACTGGAAGGCAGGAGAGAGGACTCCTCAGGATGCTGGAGCTCTCGGAGAGCAAATCTGAAGGTGGAAAACTTCCTATTCCAGCCTGGCTGGGTCAGGGCTGCTTTTCCCAGCTCTCCCCTTTTGGTCCTGGCTTGGCCTGGGCTGTTCTGGGAGAGTAAATTCCCCAGGTGGCTGCACACATTCCTAGCAGTACCCACTGGATGTGTGCCCACTGGACCCACACCAGAGCCCTTGCAGGAATAGAGGTGTCCTCTAAACCATTGCCCCAAGACATGTCCAGCTTCCCGGGGGATGTGGGAGGCTTCTGCTGTCCCTGTCTGTGCACCAGCACTTCCCTGCATGGATCCAAGGACAGGGGGAGAAGATGGGGGAGAGGTGCTCTTGGCAGCACCCATTGCTCACAGGAGGGCTGATGTGTGCTTTTGTTGCAGGTGCTGACACGGGGACCCCCCTCACTGGATTAGGAGATCAGCAGTCCTCTCCCACGCTCTCAGCCGCTGATGGGGAGCCATCAGCAGACAGCCCCATCTCCCTTCAGCACCTTCCTTTCCATGGCTCCCGTGCCAAACCCGGCATCTCCTTGGAAGCCATGGATGGCGTGGTGGACTCGGAGCCATGCACGGCTCTCCATGCGGGCAGCCAGCAACGGCCCAGAGGCTGCCGCCGGAGAAGACACAAGTTCTGAGGGTGGCAATGCTGCAGGGACCCCCAGCTGCTCCCTGTGCCCCAGCGAGGGTCTTGGCACTGTACCCCTGCTTCACCTGCAGCCTTTGTCTCCTGCGGCCCTTTTATATGTTTTATAAAACCTGTGCTGGGAGCGCTGGGTGGAGAAGTGACTGTGTGTTTTATAGGTGCCTGTGCAGCTTTGCTCTCTCTGACAGAAATGGAAATATATTTATGTATGTTTTTATGAAACTGCAGCACCACGGCAGAGCTGTGCTGGCTTTCTCTGGGGAATGGGAGGGCACTGGAGGGAGGAGAGTAGAAGCAGCAGCAGACGGTGTGTCCCCAGTCACACTGCCAGGAGCCTCTCCTGGAGCTGGGGTTGGTGGGAGGGCTCGGGGCAGAGGCTGCAGTGTCCTGTGCTCTGTGCGGCAGCACAGCACTGACATTCCCAGCCGGGAGGGGCAGAGAGCACCTTGGTGCCAGCTGACAGCCGCAGTCAGCGGATGCAAGGACCGGAGGTGTCCCCGTGTCCTTGGTGCTTTCCCTGTCCCCGAGTGGCTCGGTCGCTCCCCGGGGCGGCGGGGCTTTGCCTGCGTCGTACCGGGCCTTAGAGGGATCTGCTCCCCGAGAGCATCCTCACGGGGAACGGGGGAGGGCGACCCATGGCTAATTAATGACACGAGCGGGTGCGGAGCTCATTAAACCCGGGCTTTAAACGGCGCT
>NW_005054308.1:9119183-9130279 GCF_000277835.1 Geospiza fortis | reverse complement strand
CTGTGGGGCCGGGGAGGGGCCGCCAGGTTCCCCGGATCCCTCAGACTGTTGCAGGGGAGAAACATCAGCCTCTGGCCTCTTGCAGGTCGTGGGGACCCTCTGCTTCCTCCGCCCCCACGCTCGGCCCTATGACCGTGATGGGGCAGAGCCTCCTCCTCCACGACCGCAGGGGCAGTGTGAAGGTACTGCACAAGGACGACAATATGGACCCCTCAATGGCCATGGACATAGACAGCAGGTGGGAGAAGAGCTGGGTACAGGCCCCCCAGCCCCACTGTGTGCCTGGGCAAGGGCAGGCATTTGTCCTGTCCTGCAGGCCAGAGCTCAGTGGGTGACATGCCACCTCCCTCCATGCAGGTCAGCGGGCAATCTGAACCAGCGCCGTGATAGTTCCCACGGCACACCGGTAAGGCCCATCCCTGCTCCAGTTGTAAGTTCCCTGCCCTTAGTCTTTGCACCTCTGCCCTAATGCACCATCCCCAGATACAACGAGCCCTGCGAACACTCAGCATCCCACTGGAGAGGCTGCATGTTATGAAGGGCCACATGATAGAGGACATGTGCAAGGGGCTGAGCCGCCAGACACATGCACAGGCCAAAGTGCGGATGCTGCCCACCTACATCTGTTCCACTCCCAACGGCACTGGTAAGGCAGCCCAGCCTGAGGATGAACTGTTCTGCTACCGGCAGCCCTGCACACCTCACTGGAGTTGACCCTGGGGATGCTGGGGAGGGGTAAACCACTCTTGGATCAGTTATGGGGTCCATAAGCTTCTCTGCCACTCCCCAGTGCAGGGGCAGTAGCCAGAAGCTTGTTTCCTTGGCCCCTCTGAGAGTCTCAGGCTCTCAGGAGCTTCCTCCATGGGTCAGTGACTGTCCCTGGGACAGGGCAAGGAGCAGATTTTGGGAGATCTGCCACAGGGATGGCCTCTGCCTGACACTGTCTCTGTTTCCCCATAGAGAAGGGCAACTTTCTGGTGGTGGAGCTGTGCCAGAGCCAGGTTCGGACCCTGTTGGTGACCCTCTACGGAGATGGAAACTTGAGCCCCCAAATGATGTACAAGATCTACGACCTGCCAGAGGGCATCACGCAGGGCGAGGGGGAAGCGGTATGAGGAGGCCATGGCAAAGGGAGGCTGGTGCTGGGCTGCCCAGCATCACAGAGGCTCGGCAGGGCATCGGGCTGGTGTTGGAGTTCAAGGCTGCCTTTCACAGCCTGGGTACTGAGCAAGGCAAGCCACCCTTACTCCCAGTCATGACTTTGCAGCTCTTTGACTTCATTGCACAATGTGTGACCCAGTTCCTGGCCGAGACCACCAGCCCTGACACCAGCTCTGAGCAATACCTCCCCTTGGGCTTTGTGTTCCCCTTCACCTGCCAGCAGACGCAGCTGAACAAGGTGAGGGGGAGAGCCCTGTCCCAGGCTGTGACCACAGCACAGCAGCACTGGTGAGAGGAACCGCCCTGGTGCCAGAGGTCAATGGCTCCACCACATTTTCTCCACAGGCAGAACTCCTCTCCTGGTCCAAGGGCTTCAACTGCAGTGGTGTGGTGGGGAAGGACGTGGTGGAGCTGCTGCAGGCAGCCATCGATAAGCAGGCTAGGCCAGATAAGGAGGGGGAGGCCAGTGGGGGAGGCGGTTGGTTTAAGAGCAGGAAATCTTCTCAATCTGCTCCTAGCCAGTCCCGCCAGGTGGAAGTTGTTGCCCTGCTGAATGACACTGTGGGCACCATGATGACCTGCAGCATGGAGGGGAGAGCCTGTGAGATCGGCATGGTTGCAGGTGAGAGCTGGGCACGGCGTGTGCCATGGCGGTGGGTGCTGGGGGGGCCGTGCTGGTGCTCAGCCCCATCACTCCTGCAGACAAGGGCTCCAACTGTTGCTTCATGGCCGAGGCGTACCTGGTGGAAACAACAGACGAGACCAGCGGGCGGATGTGTGTCAACACTGAGTGGGGCTGCTTTGGGGATGATGGTGCCCTGAATGACCTCTTCACACCCTACGATCAAGCTGTGGATGAGGAATCTTCCAACCCTGGGGAAAAGAGGTGCTCTTTCTCCCCCAGAAAGGACAGGCTCCCCATCTATCCCTGAGCATGTCAGGCCCCACCAAGAGGAGCACACATTCTCCTGCAGTGCTCCTGGGTGCTCTTAAAGGGCCAAGGGGTGCTGCTAGGGAGGCACGACTGACTCCCATGTGGGCTCAAACTCACACAGGTTTGAGAAGATGGTGGGCACCCTGTACCTGGGGGAGATTGTCAGGCACGTGCTGATTGCCCTGACTGCTGAGAAAGCTATGTTCACTGGGGCCGATGCTGCTATCCTGAAGGAGAAGGGAGTGTTCACAATGCAGCATCTTCTGGAGATTGTCAAGTGAGTGTGTGAGGACCAGGAGCTGCCGGGGGTGGGAGGATGGGGGGTGATGGATGGGTGTTCCTGGCTGCAGGCTGGTGAACCTGCAGGTTGCTGCAAGGCTGTGATCTGCCTTCTAGCAACGAGGACAGCATAACTGAAGTTAAGAGGATTCTGGACGCACTGGGACTACAGCCCAGCGAGCGGGATTGCGGCCGGATGCAGCAGATCTGCCGGGCAGTGGTGGGGCGTGCTGCCACACTCCACGCCACTGGGCTGGCTGCCATCCTCAGCTACATGTGCCAGACCCGGGATTTGGAGTCGCTGATGGTCAACGTGGGGGTGGAAGGAGAATTGTTCACAAGCTACCCCAGGTGATGAGGAACACAGGGCTCCCAGTGGGGTGCTACCCCAGTGGGATACCTCACACCCAGCCCATGCTATCCTTCATCCTGGGCAGGTTTGAGGAGATCGTGCTGAGTGTGTCAAGGCTACTGGCCCCTGAGTGCATGGCCACCATCCTGGCCTCGAGAGATGGCTCTGGGCGGGGGGCAGCCATGGTGACAGCAGTGGCTTTGCGCCTGGCAGCCCAGCGCCGTGCAGTGGACGAGGTGCTGGCCCCGCTACGGCTCAGCCGCGATGACCTGGTGAAAGTCCAGGCACTGATGAGGGAGGAGATGGATAAGGGCCTGGGTAAGGAGACCAATCCCAGTGCCTCTGTCCGCATGCTGCCCACCTATGTTACTCACACACCTGATGGCACTGGTAAGGGACAGGGGCACTGGCAATGGGGTGCTGAGGAGGCTGTGGCCCTGCTAATGCAATGTACTGGCTCCCTGCAGAAAAAGGTGACTTCCTGGCGCTGGACCTGGGGGGAACCAATTTCCGTGTGCTGGTGGTGCGCATAACAGAGGCAGGCATCACCATGGCCAGCGAGATCTACGTCATCCCAGTTGGCATCATGCAAGGCAGTGGCGAGGAGGTGAGGCTGAGGACCTGTGACCAGTGGCTGGGCGAGGGTGTGGGCATTGCCTTCCTACTTGCTTTCCATGGTGCCATGATGGGGCTGGGAGAGGCCCCCCCAGCGTTGCCCCCCCCTAGACCATGCTCACCATGCTCACTATCCACAGCTCTTTGACCACATCATTGACTGCATCATAGACTTCCAGACGAAGCAGAACCTGGTGGCACAAATGCTGCCTCTTGGCTTCACCTTCTCTTTCCCCTGCCAGCAAGTGGGCCTGGATAAGGTGAGGGGGTGGCTCCAGCACCAGGATGGTGGGAAGGACCCCAGGATGTGTGCTGCCCTGGCCCCTGATCCGGCCACTGTTGCAGGCATTGCTGCTGACCTGGACCAAAGGCTTCAGCGCCTCAGGCTGCGTGGGACAGGACGTTGTCCAGCTGCTGCGGGACGCTGCCAAGCGCAAACGGGTAGGGAATGTCTGGTGGCCTGTCCCTGTCCCTGGGGCAGGGGGACCTGCATCCAGGCAGTGTCCGCCTCAGGAGGTGTCTGGATGCCACTAGACCACGTGTTTCCATCTCCTATTTGGCAGCACTTAGGGATGCAGGTGGTGGCTCTGGTCAACGACACGGTGGGAACCATGATGGCCTGTGGTTATGATGACCCCAAATGTGAAATCGGCCTCATTGTGGGTGAGGAGCACCTCTGCATCCAGGAGGTTCCCCATCTCCTCACCACCCCTCTACCCCCCATGGCATGGCCACATGCCTCTACCAGACCTGCTATGGGGGTGACACCAGCATGGGGCCTGCAGGGACGGGGACCAATGCCTGTTACATGGAGGAGATGAAGAACGTGGGCACTGTGGAGGGGGACCAGGGCCGCATGTGCATCAACATGGAGTGGGGGGCCTTTGGGGACAACGGCTGCCTAGACCATCTCTTCACCCACTTTGACCAGGTGGTGGATGAAACCACCATCAACCCAGGCAAGCAGAGGTGGGTGAGGGCCCTGGGGCAGAGGGGGGTGGGAGCAGGTGGCTGTGCCTAGCTGAGGCTGTGCCTTGGATAGGTTTGAGAAGCTCATCAGCGGCATGTACCTGGGTGAGATCGTGCGCCAGATCCTGCTGGTAATGACAGAGAAAGACCTCTTGTTCCAAGGGAAACCCTGCCCCAAACTCCAGACCAAGGACATCTTCAAGACCAAGTTCCTCTCTACCATCGAGCTGTGAGTGTTGGGTTCCTATGGGTTCCCTGAACCCAGGGTGGGGGTATCAGAACACCAGGTGAGGAGCCAGGCTACACAATGTGGCACAGACAGGGTGATGGGGACATTGATGGGGATGGGGACTCTGCTGCTAACAATGCATTGGTCTGGACAGCAATGGGCTGGCCCTACGGCAGATCCGGGCCATCCTGAATGAACTGGAGCTCGATGCCAGCTTTGAGGACAGCGTGCTGATGAAGGAGGTGTGCCAGACCGTGTCCCTGCGCGCGGCCCAGCTCTGCGCTGCTGGCTTGGCTGCTGTGGTGGAGAAGATGAGGGAGAGCCGAGGCGTGGACCAACTGTCTGTCACTGTTGGGGTGGATGGCACCTTGTACAAGCTGCACCCATGGTGAGTGGGGCCAGGGGCGGCAGGCACCCATGGGGGATCCTGCCCTATGAAGGGGTCTGTGGTGGGAGGCATGGTGTGCATAGGGTGGGAGTATCAGTCCTCACCCTCCCCTTCCATCCTGCCTAGCTTTTCCACCAACCTCCAGACGACACTGAAGGACCTGGCACCCAAGTGTAATGTGACCTTCATGCTATCAGAGGATGGCTCAGGGAAAGGGGCCGCGCTCGTAGCAGCTGTGGCCGATCGCGCTGCCAACGCCATGGAATAGTCACCATTCCAATAAAGCTCTTTGGTCTGCATCTCCAGCTTCTGGGGGGATCATGAGGGGTGTGGGGCAGGGCATGGCCGGGGACAGCCCCACGTAGCAATATATATCGAATTTATTTACATTCACGTCCGGCAGACCCCCCGCCCGCGGCACCGCTATGTACATAAGGCCAAGTGTAAATACTTGAATGCACTTAATACAGAATTAAAAAAACGGGCTTTACACAACACGGCACGGGGCCTGGGGCCGCCTGGCCCCACACGCAGACACCACGACGGCACCGCACGCACGACGCACACCCCGTGCCCCCCCAGTCCCCCACCGTGGGGCTCTGGGACCCCCAGGGCTGGGCTGAGTCCCAACGCCACAGTGCTGGAGGGGCCTGACTGCCATGGGGCAGGGGCATCCTGCCCTCCCAAGGGGGCCAGGTAGCCCTCCTCGTGTGCTGTGGGGCAGTAGGAGCCTGGTGGGCCAGCCAGGGCCCCCCTTAGCCCCATGGTGGTGGTCCCCTTGGACCCGCCATGCTCAGCACTCAGCCTCTGAGAAGAGGGCACTGTCCTGCTTGCCGACCTCGGCCACGGCGGCAGCCAGCTGGGAGAGGTTGCCATTGGGGAAGTGCCGTGCTTCCCACAAGTTGAGGATCATGGCTGTAGGGCTGGCCTTCGAGGCGAAGAAGCTGAGATGGCTGCAAGGGGACAGAAGGACCATGTCAGGGCACAGGGATGGCTCCACATCCCATTATCAAGGTGCTAGCCTCACCTTGCTCAGCAGCCATCTCCCGGGATCCCACAGCATTCCAGCATCCATCCATAGGTGCAGGATGAGACCAGAACCCCTGCCCCCATCCAGCATACCACCCCATCCCCAGCACTGCCCTCAGTCTGCATTACCTGTCAAGGTTGAGCTTTTGTGCCAGTGTCCTCCAGTCGGCTCCCCGTGTGCCTGGTGGGTCCAGGCTGCTGATGATCTTTTGGCGGATGAGGAAGGGGATCTTGAAGGCACTGGGGCCCACCAGAGCTGGGGTGCCCACCTCGTCGGGGACCAGCCAGTCTGAAAACCTTGTGTCCTAGGGAAGAGCACGAGCAGGGAGGGAAGGGGATGTGAAGAAATGCTCTGCCCCCCAAGGAGTGGCCCAGTCCTGCCCTCACCTTGGCGATGTTGAAGTTGACGGTGAAGCTCTGCCCGTCTCCCTCCACCTGCCAGACCCAGATCTTGCAGGCCAGCTCACAGGTGCTGGTGCTCAGGCGCTCCAGGGTGAAGGTGCAGTGCAGGAAGGGCTGCAACCCGCTCCAGATGTGGTAGAAGGGGATCTCCTGCAGTGGGTTGACAGAGCTGGTGGGTGTCAGAGTGGCAGGGACACCTCCCTACACCTCAATCCCCATCCCCACACACCAGCCAGACTCCTCACCTGGTAGCTGGCGAGGAGCTTGCTCTTCCAGAGGGAGCTGGGCATATCATGGATGGAGAGGCGCAGGTTGTGGTAGCTGTCCTTGAAGTGCAGCACCCGGGGGGCTCCGATCAGCTGCCCTCCCAGCTGCTTCTCCAGCTGGATCACCTCCTGCCAGCACAAGCAGCAGTCAGGCAGGAGATGCTGCACACCAGGAGCGCAGTTCTCGCTCCAAGCCGGGATGGGCACGCTGGGGACCCCAGTACCTTGAGGACGTCCTGGGTGTCACTGAGGCAGTAGACACGGATGTTGTACTCGAGCGAGGGGCAGGCGGCCGGCGCAAACAGGACCAGCTTGAGGCGCTTGGAGGCTGCCATGCTGAGGGACTCCCCGACCAGGGCAAAGCGCCCCAGCTGCTCCGTGAACACGTAGCAAGCCTGCGCTTCCAGCTGGCAGTAGTACAGCTCTGTGCACGGCTCAGCGCCCAGCTGCAGCACATCCTACCAGGCAGAGATGCACCTCAGCCATGGCTGTCCCTCCTCCATCCCTGAAACCCCTCGCCCCTGCTCACCTCCCATGTGCCCTCGCACGACTGCTTCTTCAGCCGGATGCTCCAGTTCTCAGCACTGGCTTCCACGCAGTGCCCCATGGCCAGGATGGCGGGGCGGGTGAGGAGAACCCCAGGGGGGCCACAGCTGACAATGGGGCTCAGCAGCGTCTGGCAGCCAGCTAGGGGCAGCCTGGGGCAGCGATGGGGGCAGGTGAGTCAGGACAGAACCCCCTCCAACAGCCCCATGCCCCAGCAGCCCCAGCACCTACCTCACCTCCTCCTGCTTGTGCAGGGTCAGGTAGACCTCATAGATCTTCCCCCGTGGGATGGCGTCGGGTGGGATGAGCAGGCTGATCCCTGGGTGGGAATTGGGGTGCAGGCAGGGGGTGAGCCCCATGAGGACCCTGCCTGGCCTGGGCAGTGCTCTGGAACCCCCACCCCGCTGTACCTGTGTTGGGGATCATGAGCCTCCCCCCCAGGAAGTTGAAGGTGCCATAGGCCATGTTGTTGGTGCCGCGGGGCAGGGAGCGGAAGTAGCTCTGTGTGGAGAGCCGGGCCACGAAGTCAGCACCCTCGGCGGCGGGCGAGCTGTGGTGCAGCGTGTGCCGTCCAGCACCCAGCGGGCTCAGCAGGTGCCCGTTGGGCAGCTGGAGCTTGGCAGGGCCATCCTGGCGTGGGCAGAGCGAGCCCTGGTAGGTCATGGTGGTGGTGCTGAGGTCTGGCTGGATGGTGAGCAGGCTGGGGTTGTCTGCAGCACAGAGCAAGCGACTGTGGTGCCGGGGCAAGGAGGAAACAGGGCGTTTCCAGCAATAGTACACAGGCACAGTCAGCTTGAGAGGGCATGGGGCACACAGTCCCTGCCCCATAGTGAGGACCCCATAGGGCACAGCCACCACCCCTAGGAATCTGACCCTCAGTGGCATAGAGCACTGACCCCACAGTCAGGGACTCTAAGATGCAGAGTTCCTGTCCCTAGGTCAGGATATCCCATAAGGCAAAGAATCAACTCAAGACCAGGGAGCCCACAGGGCACAGACCCCCACCTGTAGGGGATGCCCTGTAGCAGACAGCCCCTGCCCAGAGACCCCCTGGCAGGGTATGTCCACCTGCAGGTCCGTGGCCACCTGCAGGCCCGAGGGACACCATGACCCAGTGTGGGTGCACTGTCCCTGCAACACTCACTCACCAGCCTTGCTGGGTTTGATGCTGACGGGCTGGAAGCCGGCGGTGAGGATGGAGGAATGCACACCGCCACAGCCACCAGCCCCACGTACAGCGCTACGTCCTCTGTGCCGGGGGCAGCTGTGGGGGCAGGGCATCAGCACACATGGTCACCCCCCGGTCCCCTCTCCCAGGGGACAACCCTGCCATCCCCGCCGTGCTCACCATGGGTGCAGAGCTCAGAGGTGCAGTTACGGGTGTCCAGCTCAGGGCCATGGCAATCCCGGCCTCCGTTGCGCGGCGCTGGCTCCGAGCACTCGCGGCTGCGCCAGTGGGTGCATTCGGCCCCACACTCTGACCATTTGCTCCACTCTGACCAGGCGCCATCCACTGCGGGCACAGCCTGGGGTCAGCGCCCTGCTGCCACCACCCCTTCCCTGCCCCGGGGCCGGCAGAGACGGACACATAGGGGAATTGGAGGACAAGACATCAGGTGGGGACAGGGACTGCAATGGGCGCAGTGGGGAGTGCAGCATCGGCACGACGGGGCGGTGGCGGTGCCCCGAGCAGGGCAGGTACCTGGGCAGAGGGTGGTGCAGGCGGTTTTCTGCACGTTTTGGCCCTCACAGAAAGCACCCCCATTGAGGGGTGTGGGGTTGGTGCACGTCCGGCTCCGCTTCTGCCAGCCCCGTCCACAGCTGGTGCTGCAGCCTGACCACTGCGTCCACGTCGACCAGCCGCCGTTCACTGGGTGGAGAGGGACCTGTCAGCGCCCTGTCGCTAAGGGGATGCAGGGAGGGACAGGACAGGGAGAGTGACACCAGGGCAGCGTGGTGGGGACTGGCGTGGAGGGGCCATACCGTAGACAGTGATGGCAGCGGAGGCGCTGCGGCGACGGGCCACAATGTTTTTGGCCACGCAGGTGTAGTTGGCGGTGTCGGCCAGGCGTGCCTGACGCAGCACCAGGCTGTGCTCTGGTGTCACGTAGACGTTGGCATCCAGCTCCGGGTCCACCAGCTCCTCGTTGCGCAGCCACTCCACCTGTAGGGCACAGGGATGTCACTGGGTGTCTGCCTGGGATCACATCCATGATTGCCCTGGGTGAGGGGTATCCCCAGCCACATCCTGTCCTGCCCAGCTGCAGGCACCCACCTCGGCAGGGGGGATGCCCTCGGGAGGGCGGCATGGCAGCACGATGCCCTGCTCAATGGAGACCTCCCTGGCTGTCGGCTCCTGCTCGAAGTTCTTGCGCAGATCTGGGGAGGCACAGGGGTGAGATGGGGGGCTGGGGCTGGTGCCCCACACTCTGTCTAGACACCTGCAGACACTCACAGGCGATGCGCACGAAGGCCTTCTGGCTTTTGGTGGTGCCAGAGGAGCTCCAGGCCACGCACTGGCACCAGTACTCCTCCAGCCCAAAGATCTTCTCCACTTGCTGACGGGTGACCTCGATGCGCACTTCCATCACTGGCAGCCCTGGGACCGGACAGTGGCACGTCACACTGGCATGCCAGGAGCTGTCCCCAATGCCCCAGCCCCAGGCAAGCCCTGCCAAGAGTGGCACATGTGGCTCCCCAGGGGGCCGGCACCGCCGCTCCTGCTGGCGCTCACCAGTGCTGCGGTCGGTGCTGTGCTGCGTAACGTGGTCACCTTGGTGCACCCACTCGCCATTGCACTTGAAGTAGATCTGCGTGGCAGGGGTGGCACGGCAGGCCAGGCTCACTGCCTTGTTCTTCACAATGTAGACATCCTCTGGCTCCAGCTGGAAGTGTGGCAGCAGGTCCGAGGATGCGCCAGATGCCGGGTTGGCCACGGTCGCGCTTTGCTGAGCACCTGTGGGGAGATGGGGCTCGGCCACCTCCACCTGCCCTGGCTGGGACATCAGCCACGCCGGCATAGCCACATGCCAGTAGCCCTGTGCCTCCCCACCGTCCCTTCCGCCAGCAGTGCGGCAGCCCTGTCCCACCCTGCCATCCATCAGGGAAAGCAGCCACGCAGTGGCTGTGCCCACTGAACCCTTGCCGATCCCTCATGTCCACACTTAGCACTAATGAAAAGGAAATGTAGTGTGACCAACAAGGGCCATTGCTCATGCCTCCGGGGCGCCTGCCACCCCCTTCTCCAGCACGCTGTGAGGCACTGACCAGGGGCCACATCCTGCCCTGCTGCACCTCAGAGTGGCACAGGGATGCCGGGCAAGTAGTGGTGACACAGCAGAGTGGCACAGCAGTGTGTCCTATCCTGTGCCACTGACACTCACACGGCACATGGGGGCTGGCTGTCCCCAGGGTGGTGAGGATGGCTCAGTGCTGGACGCACATGCCCCCACGGGGACAGCAGTGCTGGGGACACATGGCACATTCCCATGATATCCATATCCCCCAACCCAGATAAGGCCAGGTGTCTCTTCTCCCCCCGCCCCGCCGGTGCCTGCTGCGGAAAGAGTTAATAAACCAGGGCCCTAAATAAGCATTTGATTAACAAACGATAAAATAGCGATTGTGTCACTGAATGAAGCTGTAATTGCTGCTGCTAATTGGCTGGTTAGGATTTAATAAGCAATTAAATGGGACGGAATGCGCAGTAATTAAGTACCTTCGTTTGGCAACCACCAGCCACTCCCCATGTGCCCGTGGGACCCCCCAGCCTGTGCCCACCCCGGCTGGCTCCCGCCCGGCACGGCCGCCTGCGTGACGGGAACTCGAGCGACACGGGGGTCCCCTGGGCCCTGCCTGAGTCCCCCAGGGAGGCTCCAGGCCCTGCCGCTCCCCCCGGCCCGCTCAGGCCCCTCCGAGCCGGGCCG
>NW_005054308.1:9114679-9119038 GCF_000277835.1 Geospiza fortis | reverse complement strand
AGCCTGGGGCCGGCCCGGGGGTCACGGCACGGACAGGCGCTGCGGTGCCCGGTGCGGGGCTGCGGCACAGCCCGCCGCATCACCCACCGCTGTGCCTGCTGCTCGGGCACCCCGGGTGCCCACACTGCGCTACCCGTGCTGGCATGTGGGCTCCGGGTAAATAAAACCAATTTATTTATGAAATGCCGTGTTTGCTGCTGCACAGCGTCGCGCTGCCTCCCGCCCGGGCGGCTGTGGCAGACGCGCCGGGTGAACTGTGCTGCGGGACCAGCTTTTTAATCACACGTGAAATGAGTACAGCGATTGCCGAGCTGCGTGTCTATCCATCACGGCTGAGTGCAGGGGCGCAGGGAGCCTGGGACCAGCAGCAAGGCGTGGAGGAGGCGGGATGGGTATGGAACCCCCGCAGCTGCCCACCCAAGCGGGGCGCTGGGTGCATTGTGGGCAGCAAACAGAGCTGGGGATGTGCAGCGAGCAGCAGAGCCAGGGTGCTGCCCAGCCCTGGATGTTTGGCTGCTGAGCACTGTGCCAGGCTCTGGTGAGGCTCTGTGCTGTGGTGTGGGCATGGATGGAGCCATGTGGCACAGCCAGGAGCCCTGTGAGGGAGCAGGGGAGCTCTGATCTGGGTGTCCCATGCACCACAGACACCCCCCTCATGACGGGTACCCTACACACCGTGGGCTCTGCACACACTGTGAGCCCCCCACGCACCCTGTGACCATCCCATGGACCATGGCCACCACCCCACGCATCACAGTTATGCCAAACACCTCGGGGATCTCATGCACGGGGGATGCATGTCACACACTCCGTGGGCACCTCACATCCCCACACTCTGTAGCCCCCTCCACGCACTGTGGGCCCCCCTGTCCTGTGGACCCTTCCACGCCAGAGCCATTCTTCCCGGCGTGGGCATCTCCCACGGCACAGGCACTCCCCCAGCACAGGCTCCCTGCACCCGCGGCTGCCCCGCTCTCTGCAGCCCCTCCGTGCACTGCGGGCCCTGTGTGTGCCCCCCGAGCGTGGCACCCCCAGCCCTGGGTGCGGGCTCAGCGTGGGCGCCCCGTGGGCAGCGGCCCCCACGTGGCGCGTGCCGGCTCCCGCATCCGCCTCGCGCTCACCTGCCGCTGCGTTGCCATGGAAACAGGCGAGATGCTTATGTCACCTTGGCAAAGGGAGCCGGGGAACTTCGGCGGGGACGGCGGGGAACAAGCGGACGGGGTGGGGGGGGGCCCTGGGGTCCCCACGCCCCTCGCCCCTCCCTCACCGCGGCCGGGCACAACCTCGGCCGCTCCCCCTGCAGCCGAAGGAGTGACTGGGAGCACGGGTCGCTCCAGCGCCGATAAATCTCAGCCTGCAAAGTCGGTGCATTAAGCAGGGCTTTAATATCAATTATCCCCCCAACACGTGGGCTAACGAGAGGTGCCTGATGGAGGGGAAGGGTGATGGGCTGGGGAACAAGTCTGCGACAGCCAGCTCAGGGTGCAGAGGGGATGGGGACACCCCACTGTGAGCTCTGGCACCCACCCCTGCCTTCATCACAGCACTGTGGGACCCCCAGCTCCTCCTGCCCCCCATGTACAAAGCTCCCCCTGTTTCCTGCCACCCCAGGTGGTCACACAGCCTCTCACTGTAGCACCTGGGCTCCCCAGCAGCAGAAACACCAGGTGTACTGGTGCTACTGGCCAAGGAGAGGCCGCAGGACACTGCACTGCCCATTTTGGGGGTGGGGGGGGGGCACTGATAGGACACACCAGGCTCCCATGTGTGGCCCAGTATGGTCCCTCTGGTTCTCCAGGGGCTGACCCTGCCTGGGTGACGGTGCCAAAGTCCCCAGCAGTGTCGGGAGCAGCCTGGTGGGTGCCTCCGTGCCTGCCGCGGGGAGACGCTGAGAAGGTCAGCGTGCTCTTGGCGAGGAGAGGCTGCGGCAGCGCCGGCCCCGGCTCGGCCGCTGGGTGCCCTCGGGGCACAGCTGCCCCTGGCAGGGAGCAGGTGGCTGCCTGCAGTGGGACAGTGGCACGGGTCTGTCTGAACACTGCTGCCCACCACATCAGCCACCCCCGATGGAGCATCCCACCCATCCTCCCTGTGCCCCCGCCCCCTGCATGCTCCCCTGCCTGCTGCTGCCACTCTGGGGACCTCAATGCCAGCACCGGCCTCCAGCCCTGTGCCCCTCCGCGGACCTCCCCGAATCCCCGCGGGCTTTGCAGCCGCAGATTCGCTCCCAGCCGGTGCCCCATCCATCGAGTCGTGCCAGGCCTGGCACACCATTAACGTGAAAGATTTCCTCGCACTTTGCTGGTGCTCAGCCTTCATCCCAGCATCAGGTAATTAAAGCCATAATTGCTGTTGATTGCTCCGGCCTTAACGAGGGAAGGGTGGGCATCGGGGGAGGGCAGAGGGTGCCCAGCTGTTCCCAGGGGCGCCTGGGGGTGCCAACCCTGCACACAGGGGCCCCCGTCGCTGGCACTTTGCTCTCTGCAGGGTGCAGAGGAGGGAACTGGCACAACTCACCACAATCAAAAAGCTCGTCTGAGGCTTTGAGCTGGGCACCATCCTGCTGGGAGAGGCTGGCTCTGAGCACGATCAGCTGCTGTTGTCTCTGGGACACCCCCCAGGTGTGGGCCACAGCACTGCCCAGCTGCTCTGAGCCTCACCTGGGGCATCAGGACATCGGCAAACACTTCCCTCACACCCAGCCCTCCACCCCACACAGCCCCACAGCAACGCCAGGCGGTGCCAGTGCCAGCCCGGGCTGGGCAGAGCGCCAGCAGGGTCGGATGCCAGTGCTGGGCAGCAGGACCTGGCTCCTGGCCAGCCTGGCGCGTGCTGAGCCCTGGGGACGATGGGCACACGATGCCAAGGCTACCTCCATGCTCCAATGGGCACCGTGTTCCCGGGCGTGCCCCCCCTACCCTGGACCGCGTCCCCAGTTTTCTGGCGTGTCCCCACGAGCTGGCCATTGTCCGGGCCCCTCGGGCGTGCGGCCCACGTGTGCCAGCCCCGGGGGCAGGGGGGAGGCTGGGTGGAGGTGCCCGTCTCCCGGTGAGTGCCTGGCAGCGTCTGGGCGCTGATGAAGCGAGTGCTGGTTGTGAATGAATTAGGCGGGTTTGCATGACAATGGAGCTGCCTAATTAGGGATTTGAGCTGATACTGCTCTCCCCATTACATGCAATTAGCATGTGCCAGGGCGGGCAGGGCTCCCAGCGCCCGCCCAGGGCTGCATGCCCTGGCTGTGCCCGCACATGACCCCCGCTGCACCATGCCCGGGGGCTGAGGACAATGGTGCCAGTGCCACCAAAGACAGCCGGAGGTGGCGGCCCCTCCCCAGGGACCCCCTCTGCCTGCAGGGCTACCAGCCCCGGCACCCAGCGCTGGGTATTCTTCCCCAGGCACGCACAGAGCCTGAGAGGGGACATGTTCCCCACCAGCTCTGGGTAGCTGAAGAGCCCCTCAGACCCCACACCCTCTGTGCCAGCAGGACTCGTGCCAAGACCTGCCAGCCCCTCTCAGCAGCACGGCATGGGGAAGGGGTCCTGTGCTCAGTGGAGGATGAGGGGATCCCCCAGCTCAGTCGAGGACACAAGGCTGGCCCAGAGCAATGTGCAGGAGCTGTCTCTGGGGTCTCGATCTCGGGAAGCCGAGTAGGTTTCCTGGCTCTCCTTTAACTGACAGTGGGAAGCAAAAGCTCTGCCAAGCCCTGGTCCCACCGGGAGGAGCGTCAAGGTCACCCTCAGTCCTGCAGGGGACAACAGTCCCAGGTGCCAGTGTCCAGCCCCACAGTCTCTCCCCTCTCACCCACGGGTGTCACCCAGTGGTGATGGCAGCCCTGGCACCTCACAATGCTATGGCAGCAAGGGCTGTCTGAGGGATCTGGGACCTGAGAACCCCATCCTGCAGGAGCCCCGGCAGAGCAGGGTCTGGGGGCCCATGGGGAGCAACCTGCCTGACACCCCCTTGGGAGCAGCCCCCAAAGAGCAGGCAGATGGCAGAGCCAAGGGGTCCTGGGCAACTGGGACTGACTGGATGAGGACACACAGTGTGCCCAGTCTGGAGCCAGCCCACCTCAGCTTTCCCACGGGCAGACATGCAATCCATGGACCAGCGACCGTGCTGACAGACAGAGCAGTGCTGGCACGGAGGGTGCACCCCTGGGCACAGGGAAGGGGGACAGTGGGACATGCACAGCGCTCAATCCCCATGCCAACATACCTTGGGCACCAGCTCAGTAACAGGGTGGTCTCGTGTGCTGCTGGCCACCCGGTGGGCCAGGCTATGAGGAGCCTGCAGTGACTCCGGGGGTGCCCAGCCCCTGGTGGCACCGTCAGCATCCCGGTTCCCTCCCGCAAGCACCTGCCA
>NW_005054308.1:9113978-9114511 GCF_000277835.1 Geospiza fortis | reverse complement strand
CTCCCCCTGGTGCCCCTGCCCGCCCCACGGAGCCACCCGTGCCCAGCCAGGCACAGGTTGTAGGGTGCTGTATGATGCAATGACCTGAGCTGCCAGGCTGTGGGGCATCAGGCTGTGGAAGGCAGTGTTTGGGAGCTGTCTGCTGGAGCCCGGGGGTCCCTGGCAGCCCGGGGAAGTCAGCAGCACAACGTGACTCGTGTGCTGTTAGAGCAGAGCCCATGGCCCCAGCCAGAGGAGCTGGAGCAGGAGCCGCAGTGGGGCTGGGGCAGGAGATGGGCTGGGGCCGGGCACTGGCTGCAATGATGCCAGGGAGAAGGGCTCACGGTACAACTGGGCCAGGGGCAGCTCTTGGGAAGGACCCAGCCCCCCTGCCCTTGCCCACGTGCTGGTGCAGCAGCCGAGCAGGGCAGCCCCCACCTTGGGAGCTTGCCCCTCCCTGCTGCCCATGGGGGACCCCCAATCCTCGCTGCTGTTCTCGCCCTTCCCCTGCGGGCTCCAGTGGATGGGGGGGGCCCCGCCAGCGGGACTCGCCC
>NW_005054308.1:9113698-9113963 GCF_000277835.1 Geospiza fortis | reverse complement strand
GGCCCCCAGCCTGTGGCTTGGCCAGCCTGGTGAGGGGAGCTGTGCCATGCTGTGCCATGCCTTGCCAGGCTGGAGCAGAGGCCCAGCCTGCCCCGTTTGTGCCAAGCAGTGGCTGTGCAGGTGACTGGGCTCAGTCACACCGTGGCTGGCTGTGAGCTGCCTGCCAAGCGAGAGATGGGGACCAATACCACACACGCTGCCCGAGCAGGGCTGGCACCTCCGGGCTGCTCACACCTCCTGCCACAGGGCTGCCACGAGGTGCCCT
>NW_005054308.1:9108005-9112226 GCF_000277835.1 Geospiza fortis | reverse complement strand
CACCGCTCCCCCCGCTGGCTCCGCACCCCCCGCCTCTGCACACACCCGAGCCGGCACGGGGGGTCCGCGCCGTCCCCGAGCGCGGAGCAGCGCGGCGCCCCCGGCTTGCATCCCCCCGGGCACGGTGCATCCCCCGGCACGGCGTCACTCCCCTCTCCGGGGGCTCTGCACCCCTGGGGACAGCTCACACCCGCTACAGCTTCATCTCCCCTCCACGCCCCACTCTACCCCAAGCCCTGCTGCACTGCCAGGTGATGCCCAGGGATGCTCCCCAGCCCAGCCTGGCATCCCACGGGAAATGTCACAGAAGAGGGACCACGATCTTTGCTGCAGCCTGGGTCACCTGTGGGACCCCACCTTTCTGCCACACATGGCGGTCTGGGCTCAGGGTACCCCAGGCTCAGCCACATTGGCCTCTCCCAGGGGATGCAGCCGCAGGATGTGGCCCCTTCCCGCTCTGCTCCCTCCCTGCACCCTGCCAAGGTGCCCTCAAGCAGTGTTGCCATCACCAGCGGGCAGCTGCAATGTGGGCAAGGGGCAAAGGTCAGAGGGAGCTCAGGCTGTACCGGGGTGCCCGGGGTGCTCCCCAAACCCTGCTGCAGCCAAAGCCTGCAGCAGCTGTGCCCAGCAGCCCTGTCCCCAGCAGCAGGGGCCAGGCAGTGGCTCCCAGCGTCGTGCAGCAATAATTTCATTAGCGGCATCAGGAACAATTAACAACTGCTCTGATGCCTTCAAGAGCTGAAGCGTGTGTGAAGCCAGCGCAGCTCTCCCGGGTGGCCCGGCTGTGTTGTGGCCTCACTCCACCCCAGTGCAGTGCTGGCAGTGCCAGGCAGAGTCGAGCCCACTGCCAGCACCGCTCCAGGAGAGGGCAGAGCCATCTCCCACCACCTCACACCTCCTGGGACCTCCTGTGCCAATGCAGTCCTGGACCAGCCATGCAGACAGGTAGGGCAGTGATTGTGAGGTGGCACCCGTCGGTGCCCATTTTCATCCCACCATGCTGCCCCAGGCAGATCCACGAGCCCCAGGACATCTGCCTCGACAGTGGTGGGAGCCAGGGGCAGAGGAGACCCCCAGCCCCTGTAAGCAGAGCCGTGGTGCAGCAATAACAGCCCTCCTTCAGGCTGGCTCGTTATTACTGATGGCATTTGCATGGAAACAGGATGTTTTTACTCCTTGCGGCTCCATCTGCTCCTGGTGAAGTCCCCGCTCTGCACATGAGCTCCGGGGGGCTGCCATGGGAACGGGGGCGAGTTCCCCCGCAGCGCTGGGACCCCCAGCTCGGGCTCCCCCGGCGGCCAAAGCCCCAGGCAAGCAGCAGGACAGGGCGAGGGGGGGTGCCCAGCGCAGATGGCACCCGAGGTGGGCACCCAGCACGGTGCTGCCCTGGGGCAGCGCGGTGGGGAGGGGGCTGGGGGTCCCACGTGCGATGCCAGCCCCATCTGCTCCTTGCACCTCTCTCCTGGGATGGCTTCCAGCTCCTGCTCCTGGCACCGCGCCGGCAGTGCCAGCAACAACACTCCCACCCCCTGGGCACCCGCTGCATCCTCCCTGTCCCAGTGCCCAGCTGGGGGTGCTGGTGGTGCCCAGTCCAGCCTCAGCTTCTCTCAGCTCCCTCGGTGCCATGCCAAGGCTGTGGTGTCACCCTGCATTGTCCCTCCTGTGCTGCGGGCCAGCGTGGCTGGGTCATCAGTGCAGAAGTGGCAGGGTGCACTGACGAATGAATAAACTCTAATTAATACAGATTGAGGAGATCACTTTTAATTCAGTTTGCTTTCCCTCTTGCTGAGGAGAAACTGAAGGGATGGATGAGCCAGATCCTGCTCTGCAGCTGCCAGAGCCCTGAGTCCTGCTGCCAAGGGTCAATGTCTGCCCGGCTCATGCCCGTGGGGGCATCTGGGACCCCTGCCCACCTGCCAGGGTGGTGTGAGGGGCTGCAGCACATGGGGAGCCACGGGAATCAGAGTCTTTGAGGAGGAGATTGCAGCGCCTGGCTGGCCCAGTGCCTCCAACCCCGCATGCTCAGCATCTGGGTGTCCTGCAAGCCCCAGGGGGATGCCAGAAACACCGGTCCCACTGGGTGCTCTAAATGGATTATTACTCAGAGTAATTAAGGTGGAATTAAAAATTAATTCTCCTCTCCAGTGTTCCGCGGTCATGGCTCAGCCACGTGCCACAGCCATTGTGTCAGGGCTTTCTTCTGAAAAAGACTGGATTAAGGGGGAGGCGGGGGGAGGGCATCACCTGGTGAGCAGTGGTACACACAGGCTCTGTGGGCTGCAGCTGCCAGCTCCCTGGGGATGCCACCTCCCTGGCACTGCTCACCTCTCACCACATGCCCCAGGTGCCACTTTTGTCTGGGCCAGCTGGGGTGAGGCAGCTCCCACCACCAGGGAGCCTGGCAAGGGCCCTGTGCCGTGGGGGAGGCGGGGGGAGGGCATCACCTGGTGAGCAGTGGTACACACAGGCTCTGTGGGCTGCAGCTGCCAGCTCCCTGGGGATGCCACCTCCCTGGCACTGCTCACCTCTCACCACATGCCCCAGGTGCCACTTTTGTCTGGGCCAGCTGGGGTGAGGCAGCTCCCACCACCAGGGAGCCTGGCAAGGGCCCTGTGCCCTGCCCCACCTCCTGCCCAGCCCTGGCAGCCACGGGCAAGGCCAGCCCTGAGATTTTCTAAACTCCCATCAAATATTTAAGTAGATATTTGAGCTCATGTATAATGGATCGCCCGTGCGCTGCCTCCCTCTCCATTTGTGGTATTTAAGGAAGGCGAATATTAAACACCATTGTATTAGCAAAACCCGCCTGCTTAATTGAGTTACAAACAGGGAAGGTGCTGACGGGTAAACAATGCATAATGCAGGGCCCCGGGGCAGGATGTGGCTGCCCTGGCACCAGGCAGGGCTCTGCAGGGCATGGGACAAGAGGATGCTCCAGCTGGGTGGGCACTGGTGCTGATGGTGCCACTGGCAGGGCCAAAGGTGTGAGGAACACGTGTGCTGTGTAACAGGCAGGTGACAGTATGGCACAGCACAGCCTGGCATGGGACAGCTTGGCTCAGGATAATGTGGCACAGTGTGGGACATCCCAGGTGTCATCCTGCACAGGGATGCTCAGAAATGGAGCCAGTGAGAACAGCCCCAGCCACACAAGGAGCAGAAAGATTATGAAAATGAAAAGTAAATAAATATGGATGTTGAGGACCTAATTCTGATAAGAGGATTTTCAAAATTAGCCATTTGCAGGAGTAGATTAACGACGCGCAGTGCTGGGGGTGGGAAGGGCTCCTTTTGGATGTGCAGCAAAGCCCACTGGGCACAGCCTGTTTCTTGTAGCCCTGAGCACCCAAAGAGTTACTCCCTGCTTTTTGAGGAGATGGATTTGCTGCTGCTGTGGGGGAAAATGAGGTGGCCAGAAGCACAGCGTGGTGCCACTCTGCAAACACAAGCTCTGCAGACACAGTACCAGGGTGCCAGGACCTCACCACAGAGAATCGACATCTGGCAGCACTGGGATGCAGATCCTGGCACCCAGAACGACCCACTCCAAGCACTGCAGTAGGTGCTGGTGCTCTGCATGGAGCTGGTGCTGATGCCCCCCCTGGGAGCACTGTGGGTGCTGGGGCAGGGGCGCCTCTGTATGCTCTGAGCAGGGGCAGGAGGCTGCTGGGGCTTGGAGAGGCTTTCCACATCCTCTGGCTGGGATTTTCTATCCAGGCAGCCAAGCAGAAATCTCATTACAGACTGGCACAAAGGCAGTCCCCATCCCTGTCCCCACAGCAGGCTGGGGCAGGCAGGGTGGGCACAGCTGTCAGCAGTGTGAGGCTGGTCTGGGCATGGGCAGCTAGCGGGCTGCAGGTGGCCATTGCTGTCCCCAGTAATCCTTTGTGGCACTCACCCTGCCCTGGGCCAGTCAGTCCTATGCCCAGTCTAACACAGAGCTCCCACTTCGTGGTACAGGTGGGTCTGAAGTGGGTGCTGGCTCCTTGACATGGGTGGGGCAAAGCCCCTGTGCTGGCAGGCAGGGTCAGGCAGGGCAGGGCGCAGGCAGGGCACAGGCAGGGTGCAGGCAGGGCACGGTGCAGGCAGAGCACAGGCACGGTGCAGGCAGCCCAAGCACCCCGTGCCCAGCACTCCCAGAGCAGCAGCAGCAGCAGCAGCAGCCAATTAATTAGCAGGGCGGGGGGAGAGCAGCCGGCGGAGCTGTGCGGGATCGATGGG
>NW_005054308.1:9106373-9107429 GCF_000277835.1 Geospiza fortis | reverse complement strand
CTGCCGAGCGAGAAGTGCCAGCCCGTCCCTGCGGGGAAGGAGAGTGCTCAGCCGTGTTCAGAGCCCGCTATCCACCCAGATGAGAAGTGACAGCAAAGGACCCTTCTCAGGTACAGGCTCCCTGAGGCGCAGGGCAGGAGATTCAGTCCCCGTCTTTGCCTCTTCTGCTGCTGGCACTGGGGACGGCCCTGCAGGCATTTAACCCCTTCCCCACCCTGCAGCTGCAGCTGGAGGGCGGCAGCAGCCCAGCAGCAGCGGTGCCACGCTTGTCTGTCCCAGGCTGCAAGAAACAGGATGGAGCAGGCAGAGCCCGAGTGGGGGAGCAAGAACCAGAGGTGCAGCCCCTGTGTTGTGCCCCCCTGTGTCCTGCCAGCCCTGCCCATGCCCGGCAGGTCCACGGGCCCCTCGCCTCCTGCATCTCCCGCACCGCTGCTGTCTCTGCCGGGAGGTTGTCATGGGAACGGTGTGCTGTAGGTACCCCTCACCCTGGGTACCCCTCCTTGCATGCCACGGTGATTCTGTATGGAGGGTGGGCACAGCCTGTGCGCTTCCAGGGCCTGGCAGGGAGGGCACGGGGAGCTCCAGTCCAGGAATGCAGGGGGATGAAGGTGGCAGCCAGGGACAGAGGTCCCCTGTGTGCCCACAGCTCTCCTGCAAGGTGCAGAGTGCCCCTGGCCCCTGGCTGGGTGACGGGGCAGCCAGGGGGGCTCAGGCACTGCGGGAACAGCGTGGCACAGCCTCAGTGCTGGCAGCCACGCTGCCTGCCCACTCCCACGGTGAGCCAGCGCTGCCTGTTCCTCCCCGGCCCACGCACCCTGCACGGAGCCAGCAGCTCCTTCCCCAGTTTTCTGGGGGATTTTAACCCTGCAGCACTCACTGGTTGCAAGAATGGGTGCCTGCACCAGGCGTGTGCTAGGGGCAGGATCTGTCCTTGCTGCCGGAGCTGGTGACTCAGGGAGAAGCTGGACTGGCAGTGCCTGGCCATGGCTGCATGCCAGCTGCTGGCAAGGTGACCCAGCATGGGCACCCAGCGCCACTGACCCACAACCCCTGCAG
>NW_005054308.1:9105168-9105993 GCF_000277835.1 Geospiza fortis | reverse complement strand
CTGCCAGCTGGGACAGCTGCCCAGCATGAGATGGGCTGGGGGCAGCCCTGGCACTGCTGTACTCCCTGTGTGGCTCCTGGCAACCAGGGGGTGACTTTGTGCCCCCCAGCACCCTCTGGCCCTCAGACAGGGACTGTGGGGTGCAAAAGTTGGGGATGAAGGTCACTGTGTCCCCAAAGGGCAGGCTCTGGGTGGGCACTGCCAGCCCCCCAGCCTGGCTGGGCTGCAGGGCTGATGGGAACCCATAAAGCCATGGAGATGAATGGCTCCTATTATTTTTCCAATCAAAAGAAATCCCACTGTGGCTACATGAGAATGGTGATGAACCACGGCACTGCAGCAGCCTCTGCACCCCCTCCTGCCCCAGCTAACCTTGGCCTTGTGACGTGATGGGGCAAGGGCACCCCATGGCCACAGCGCCCTTGCTGGGGTATGGGGACAAGGACAGCCTGGCTGAGGGTGCCCTAGAGCCAGATCGGGGGCAGTGACAGGGCCGTGTGACACAGAGCAGTAGGTTCAAGGGACAGAGGGACAGACAACCCCTGCTTCTCACACACTTGACGCTGTCACTGCTGGGGAGGGGCATTAATGGTGCGTTTTAGGGGGTCTCTGCAATCCCTCCTCCAGTTTCGGCTTTGCCAGCCCCACGCGTGGCTCTGCCTGTCTCTCATTCTGGAGGGGGTCGGAGTGGAGGGCAGTTGGGGTAGCGCTGTGACCCCACTTCAGGCAGGGACCCAGGGAGGGCGGACAGGGACCGCACCGCAGGCAGGGCAGGGCAGAGCAGGGCAGACAGACCCCACCGCAGGCAGGGCAGGGCAGACGGAC
>NW_005054308.1:9101108-9105028 GCF_000277835.1 Geospiza fortis | reverse complement strand
CGTGCGGGACCAGCGGGCAAGGCAGGCACAGCCACCCCCTGAGCCCCGCTGGCAGCACCCCGAGTTTGGGGTGCTACCCGCCGTACTGCATCCCCTCATCCCAGTCCTGCCAACTGCAGCACGCCCGGTTTGGAGTGCTACCCCCCTATACTGCATCTCTTCATCCCAGTCCTGCCACCTCCAGCATCCCCAGTTTGGGTTACTATCCCACTCATACTCCATCCCCTTATCCCAGTCCTGCTGCCCGCAGACCTCCCAGCCCCATGTCCCTGCCAGGGAGGGCAGGGCTGTGCTGTTGCCCTTGCTCAGAGAAATGACCCAAAGCCATCACACGATGCAAGGACACAGGGACCTGGCCTGACACAGTGCCTGCCAGGGATGAGCCCTTGTTTCCAGTCTCTAACATCATCCTCTGCCCGGAACAGGAGCAACGTTGGGTGGTGGAGGGCCCTGCACTGCCGTGGGGGAGCTGCAAGGCTGATGTTCCTGGGTCCCAGGGACACAGTCCCCCTCAGCTCTCTGCAGCCATGGCAGCTGCAGGGCTCAGCAAGCTCAACCCCACTGCAGGCTGCATTGCAGGCAGGCCAGACCCTGGGTGCCACAGCCACAGCAGCCGCCTGTCAAGCTGTGAGCTGACAGGTCACAACCAGTCAAAGAGCAGAGAGTGGTCAATACTTCATCCCTCTGCAGGACAGCTCTCTGCAGAGCCTGTCTGCAGTCACTGAGCCATCACAGCAGGGACAAGCAGCCCTGGCTCTGGGCTGATGATGTGGCACGGTTAGGCTGGGTATGAGGCCCTGGACAAGGTGCAGCCCTGGGCTGAGATGGAGCCTGGGTGCTGCTGGAGAGAATGGAGGATATCCTGGGTGAGAGCAGAACTGCAGCTGCCACTGCCAGGGGGTGAGCAGACAGCTCCACCTCTGGAATCTGACTAGGCAGGGAAGCGCAGATACAACAATCAAACACACAAATAAAAGATTAAAGGACAGTGTGGGGTGGGGCTGGAAGAGAGTATGGGAGGCCAGGACTGCCAGAAGGGACAGCAGAAGACATGAGCCATGGAAAGGAGGAGCCAGCAAGTCCCAGGGCTCAAAAGACTGAGGTTCTGAGCCTGCAGGTCTGGCACCAACACAATCTTGGGAAGAAAATGAGCTTCATAGCACCTGTGCTGCAAGTGTGTGTGGGAGGGGATGCTGCATGGGGACCATGCTGTGCTGCAGCCCAACACCCACCCTGCAGGGACACTGCCAGCCCTCAGCTGGGAAACTGATCTTCCTGAGAAGGCAGACCCACATCCCACACCTGTGCAGGGACTTAGGAGAAAAGTGGACCAGCTCCCCAGGCTGAGCTGACCCAGATGAGCTGGGCCTCACTAGTCCCTCCCATGCCCAGGTTTTCAGGGCAGTGAGCTGTGCCCATGCCTTGGCCAGGGTAGGACAGAACAGCATCCCTCTGGCAGCTATCCAGGGCCCCCCAAAACACAGGAGACACCCCTATAGCCTCAGGGAGAGGGGCACGGGTCCCAGGCTCTAGGGGAGGTGACAGGACATGTGCAGTGTCCCAAGCCCACCACGATGCCAGCTCTGTGCTCCTGGCCTTGCTCACCCAGAATGGAGGATCCAGGATTTAGCATATCCTCATCTCCCTTCCAGGAAATGTCCCCAACAAACAGGAGCTACCCCAGGTTGCCAGGAGCCCTGGAGACAGAGATCATGCTTAGATGCAGAAATTTATTGTGAGACAGAATGTGGGGACTTCATAGGCAGCTCCCCACTCTCCCCATGGTCACACCACAAACTTGGTCTTGGCAAGGGAGCCGCTCTTGGTGGCTGTATCTGCATGAGCCTGATACCCAATGGCCACCTTCTGTGACAGACCCAGGTGCTCCTTGTAGACACGCCTGGAGGAGAGAAGGGGATGCATGAACAGGGCAGCACCACTTCTCCCATTGTGCCTACTCCCCCAAGCAGGGGGAGCCCTTACTGCCCTGTGCAGCCTCCCCCAGAGCTGCATTACCCAATGTGGGTGACCCCTTCCTGGTTCTCTGCTTCCCGGGTCCAGATGGCAATCTTGTCCCCCTTGGTGCGGATGTTGATGACGGCCCCGCACACCTCGTCACTGTACTCATCAAACATCTCCCCAATGAGGCACAGCAGCTGTTGGGAGGAGAAGGGGAGCCTGGGACAGTCCCCACTGGGGCTCAGCCCTGGGGCAGGGGGAAGAGCCCAGGCAGGACCCTCGGGAGGGGTGGCACTCACTGTGTCCAGCCAGAAGCGGTCCAGCTCGGTGTGCCGCTGCTGCTTGGCCAGCGTGATGAGCCAGCGCCCACCGCGCTTGTTCTGGCTGTCCTCCCACATGGGCTCAATGCCATCCTGGGAGCAGGCAAGGGGACAGTCAGGAGCACCAAGTACTGGCCAGAGCTGGCCTGAGGAGCTGCATCCAGCCAGGCTTCCCCTCCCACCTTATGGCCAGGACATGCTGGCAGCCTTTCCAGCAGCCAGTGAGCCCCCATGGTGCTGGGTGCTGGGGGAATTCTGAGGATGGGGGCTCGTACCTTGAAGAGGGAATAGTCACAGCCAGCTGCGAGCTTGCTGGCGAGCTGGATGTGAGTGTACAGCCTGTGTTAGATGGAGACACAGAGCAGGTGAGAATGGGTGCCTCAGGCTCAGATCCCCCCACCAGAACAGCTCCAGAAGGGACACGGTGGGTGTGCCCACCCAATGCACACTCACGCCCAGAAATCCTCCACAGTGCTGAATTTGGTGACGAGGCGCAGGTTTGCCTGCCACATCTTGCTCTTGTCATTCTTGAAAAACCAGAGCGCCCATCTGGGGACAGAGGGGAAATGGGGTGTTCAGCTGTGCCAGAGTCCCCCTCCAGCCCCCACACACCCCTCCCAGTGCTGGGAGAGGCTGTCCACGGCCAGGCCTCCCATACCTGTTCTGCAGGGGGTGCTTGCCCTGGATCTCTGCCGGGAGCAGCTCTTGCTGCCGAGCCCTCTGGCGGCGTCGCTCCTGCTGCCTCTGCAGAGGAAGGTGCGACAGCCCCGAAGAGCCCCATGAGCACCCCAGCAGGGAGCCTGCAGCCCCACACGTACCTCCCACACTGGGCACCCCGAGGGCTGGCAGGGCTCTCTGTGTTCTACAGCCTCTCCAGCCCACAGGGCGAGCACCCACCTGCTCCCCTGTAGCCATCCTGACCAGCAGAGGCTCTCCTGGGCTGCCTCTGGCCCTTAAGTACCCACAGGCAGGTGGGATGAGGAGCTATCCCAGCTGCAGCTGGTGGGGGCGGCATCCTGGGGAGACAGAGCCAGTCCTGCCCCTTTGGGGGAGCAGAGAGATGGGGGCTCCCTCTCTAGGGCAGGGAGATGGGGGATGAGGACAGGGGCTCAGAGCGGGATGGGATCAGGATGAGGGAGTAGAATTGTGTAAGTTGGGCACCATGTGTGGGGACCGTGGTGTGCTATGGGCAGGGCAGGATGGCACCCAGAGAGGGTGGGATAGCATCGGGTTGGAAGGGAGGGATAGGATGGGATGGGGAGGATGGAGTCAGGACAGGATGTGATGGGGAGGGGATGGGTTCGGCACTGGATGTAGTGGGATGGGAATGGGGTGGGATGAGGTGGGGAGAGGACATGACGAGGAGGGGATGGGAATGGCATAGAGACAGGGTGGAATGTGGAGGGAGCTGGATGGCAGTAAAGATGGAATGGGGTAAGGGCAGCCTGTAGGTGGAAAGCAGTGGGATCGCGACGAGATGGGACAAGGAACGGGAGGAGAAGTGACCGGAAGAGGGTAGGATAGGACGCGATGGGGGTCAGGACAGAATGGCGTGGGGACAGCGTGGGGTGGGATCACGATGAGCGATGGGGATGGGAAGAACGACTGCCCCTGGGAGCCGCGCAGCCGGGGAAGGAGCCA
>NW_005054308.1:9098543-9100462 GCF_000277835.1 Geospiza fortis | reverse complement strand
CCCCGCCCCCTCCTCCTCCCCCGCCACGACCACCCTGCGGCGGAGTGCCCCGGGGCACAGGGTCGGTGCCCGCAGTGCCTCGCTGCCCCCCGGGAATCTGCAGGGCAGGAGAGTGGGCTCCGCAGGCAGGAGCAGAGTCGGGGACCGGTCCCCAGGCTGAGGGGATGGAACCCTCGGGGACGGGACCCCTTGAGGCTCCCAGCCTGAGCCTGAGGGTCTCTCAGCTCTGTGCCCGGGATGCTTTGGGCAGGAAAGCAGAGGGACCATGATGGAGGTGGTGACCCCTGTGTGCGATGTGCCTGTCTTGGGGCAGGGGGGTGGGGACCGCGTTTGTCCCCCTTGGAGAAGCAATGCCCTGGAGCTGATCCCCCACCGGCATCTCCTCTGCACCTGGCTGGGGACTGAGGGGTCCCTCCGTGCTGCCCCTTGGGGGCGGGATCTCTTCGGAGCCAAGTCCTAGAAGACATGGCTGGCAGGAGGAGCAGTTCCTGGGCAGTCTGTGGTGCTGGAATGCCCAGGCCGGGAGCTGAGGCCAGCTCTGCTTGCAGTGGGAGGGAGGAGGGTGCAGGGCTGAGGCTCTGCTCTGTTCTGCTCCAGAGGGCACAAGCTCTGTGGGAGAGCTGAGGCCCCAAAACTGTTCCCCTGGGCAGTGGTGGGTGCCCGCCCTGGGCCCCATCCTCGTGAGGGTGTATTTGCTGGTGCAGCAGCTCAAGGAACAGCCTGAGGCCCCATCCTACAGGGGCTGCCCAGCCCCTCCCTTTCCTTCCATCCTAGACACCCCACTCCCATTCCATGGGGTATCCTGGGTGGTGTTGCTCTGCTTGAGGGAGCCTGGCAGAGTTGGCACAGCCAGCAGCAGCACCCAACTCTGGGCACTCCAGCTGTGGGGCTTGCCATGCTCTGTTGGCACCAGCTGTAGGTTTGGATCCTGTGGAAGGTTTCTCTCAGCAGCACTGCTGGCATTCACCCTGCCTGGCTGTGCCCTGACACAGTGCTGGGCCCTGGGGTCTCTGCCCTGCCTGGCACGTGGTGGCAGCCCTGTGCTGCCCCAGTTCTGGCTCCTGCAGGGACAACAGCAGCCTTGAGGGGAGCCAGGCAAGTGCTCAGCCCCCCAGGTGCCCTGGCATGGGGTGTGCACAGGCTGCTGTCCTGGCTCAGAGCCCTGCCAGGGTCTGGGCATGGCACATGTTGGAGCTCAGCTGTCAGTCCCTCTAACCACGTCTCTGTCTCTTTCTACCCTCAGGGAGTAAAACCCAAGGTGTGGTGCAAGGCGTAACCTCAGGTACGAGCCCCTCTGTCTTCCTGCCACGGTACTCCGGCCCTGAGAGCATGGCCACACTAACGAGATCAGAGGCTAATTGAGGGGCTGATGTCACTCTGCTAAAGCCTCTTATATAACAGGGCCGGCAACCAAGGATTTGCAGCGGCTGCTCACACTCCTTGCCCAGCTGCAGAGCAGTGTCATGTCCCCCTCCCCTCCCCACCAGGGCAAGGAAGTGAGGAGAGGCTGATCCTGCCCAGCATCTCCCTGCCAGCTCCCCTGTGGGTGGCGCAGGGCATGAAGCCACAGCTGGGCACCCTTTTTGGCACGGGGGGGCACTGATGGGCACCCTGGGCTCTTGCAGTGGCTGAGAAAGCGAAGGAGCAAGCATCCCAGCTGGGCGAGGCCGCCTTCACCGGTGCCGGCAACATTGCGGCGGCCACCGGGCTGGTGAAGAAGGAGGAGTTCCCTGCAGACCTGAAGGTGAGAGTCCCCAGGCACTGCCATGCCCGTGGGGAGGCTGGCACATGCCCAGCTCTGGCGAGGAGCCCTTTGGCTGTTCCCCAGCCCCAAAGCAGAGAGCACGAGGGTGCCCAGGTGGTCTCCTCGTGCCCCGGGCGGGCACGGCCTCGTGCGCGGCCTGTGTGGACGTGTGCGC
>NW_005054308.1:9090447-9098399 GCF_000277835.1 Geospiza fortis | reverse complement strand
CCGCCCCCCCTTCCCTGCCGCCCAGCCCCGGGGAGGGGTTACCCAGCGCCGCCCTCCCCTGCCAGGGATGCAGGATGCTCCCGCAGCCCTGCCAGCTCCTGCAGCCTGCCGAGGCCCACGTGGTGCCCGCGCTCATTGCCTGCCAGAGGCTGGGGATGGGAACAGTGTATATAGGGACATACACACACAGCCCCTGCTCCATGGACTCGTGGATGTCACCTCCCAGCTGGGTGTTGTGTGCCCAGTGTCCCCCTGGCTCCCATGGAGCCTTTGTATCCTGGGTGCATTGCTGGTCTGGCAGGGGCAGGGAGGGTGGGTGCTGTGTCTGTGTGTGTGGCACTGACCTCCTGGTTCACTCTCAGGCAGAGGAGGTGGCCCAGGAGGCTGTGGAGGAGCCACTGGTCGAGCCGCTGCTGGAGCCAGAGGGGGAGAACTACGAGGAACCCCCGCAGGTGAGGGGACAGGGTGGCACAGTGGACACAGTGTCACAGTGGTCAGTGCACTGTCCAGAGCAGAACTGAGGTTGGGCTGGAGAAGAGAGGGGCTCTGTGCCCCACCTGAACTCTCACACTGGCTCTTTCCTTCCCCATCCCACAGGAGGAGTACCAGGAATACGAGCCAGAGGCATAATGGACCCCCATCCTTGCCTCTTCCACCAGCAGCACAACGAACCGCTGGTAGCCCCCTGCTCCTCTCCAGCCGGCCCCGGCCGGTGCCCGCGTGCCGGGGAGGAGCAGGGGTGCGCCTGCCCCGTTCGCTCACGAGTTCTTCCTCCAGTTCCGTTCCAAGGGACCGTGTCCGTGTCTCCGTACCATGTCTAGCAGTGAGAAACACCCGCTGTGTCCAAGCCCCCAAGCCCCGGCGCGTGGCCGAGCCGCGGGCGCTGCCCGCAGGGGCCGGTGTGTGTGAGTGAGTGTGAGTGAGTGTGAGTGTGTGTGAGGCCCGGGTTTATGGTTCTGTCTCCCTCCCAGCGCCATAAACCCCGGCCGTGTCCCGGCGTGTCTGTGTGTGTACAAAGCATGTTTACCTGCTCGCAGGCTGCTGTACATTTCGCTTGCACGCGTGTTCCTGTGGTTCTGCTCTGGTCATCGTGGAACTATTTTTTTTTATATATATCTCTCTCTCTATCTATGGGTGGACGGGTCTTTTGCCTTTGTGAACCCTTGGCGCCCCAGCCCGCTCCCCAGCCTGCTGGGTGGTGACGGTGCCCGCGCCTCCCCCGAGGTCCCATAGTGCCGACGCTGTGTTGTGACGTGGCATGGATATTCCCCCGTCGCTGGATGTGCAATACGAGGGCAGCTGCCAGTGACACAGCTGCCCCCGTGTCCGTGAATAAAGCCAACTCTTGTCTGTAGCCCCCTGGTCCTGGTTGTGGGGTCCCTGGCGAGGGGTTGGCCCCGTGCTTTGGTGGCAGGGGGAGTTTTGGAAAGAGGAATGGGGCTGGTGCTGGGGGAGTGGGCAGGACTGGTTGCTCATGAGGACAAGATGCCTTTCTGTCTGCTGGCTGCTGCATCACAGCAGGTCGCTGTGCCCTGACTCCAGCCAGACTCTGGCTGAGACTTGGGGTGCAGGCAGGGCCCCCATACCACCTGCCTGTCTGCAGGGCTTTGCATCTGCAGGGGCCTCTGTGGGGCTGAGAACAAGCCAGGGTAGACACGGCCCTGGGCTCCAGCACTGGTTCCCCTCTTTTTACATACCCCTGCTCCCCTCAAGGGGCAGGGGGCATGGCTGTCACCCACAGCTTGTTCAGATGCAGTGTGACCACCTGAAGGGCAGGTGGGTGTCACACATTCTGTGGGATGTCTGCCATGGTTGTGAGGTCCCTGGGTTCTGTGGGTCCAGGGGATTCTGTGCCCACCCCACGGCGCCGTCCTTGGGTCTTCAGCTCTCCCAGGGCAGGAACACCAACCCTGGACTCCCAGCTAGCCTTTAGCCCCTTGACTGCGTCACAAGCTGGGGTGAGAGGCTGGGCTGAGTGTCCCTGCCATGAATATCAGATTAGATCCCCCACCTGTGCTGGCTCCAGCTTTGCCAGCGAGGAGTGAAGCTGCAGCAGTCAGCACGGACTCACAACACGTTTGCTGATGCCAGCAAATCCCAGCCTGGCTCTGGTTGCAGCAGTGCTCATAGCACTCACTGTGTGTTATTGGAAGGACTGAAACTGCTCTTTGGGGGCTGTCTGGCTGTTCCCCTAGAGCACTTTTTCCTTCCCTTGTCCAACTCTGCTATCCATGGGCAAGCAGACCCAAATCAGGAGCAGCATGGCTTGCCCCAGTGCCAGGGAGGCTGTAAAGGGGCTGGGGCAGAGGCAGAGTGGGGGGAGACAGGAGAGCTGTGAGAGCTGGAAGCCAGAGAGCAGGGAGAGAACTTGCTCAAACCAACATTTTATAGGAAGCAGGGTGTCCCCTCTGTGCACAGCCCCTGCACAGCAGGGCTGTGACCCTCACAGGACAGCTCCCCTGGGTGCTCTCTGTAGGTGCAGCTGCCCTCACAGCACACAGTGAACACCTGCTCCAGGTTCCCTGCCCACACCCAGGCTGGACTTGCAGTCATGGCTGCAATTTTCTAGAGAAGGCAGAGCTGTGAGGCTGGTGTGTGCCAGGAGGGTTTGGCAGCAAGAGGGGGGCAGAGGTCCCCATGTAGGCAGTGCCAGGTGTGAGCACCAGGCACAAGCCTGGCACAACCCTGGAAATGGGGTGCACAGCTTTGTGGGAACAGAGAGAGGGACAGGGACCCAGCAGCAACAAGGAGCACTGCTGAGCATGAGGCTTTATCTGAGATGGATGGAGTCACTGTGGGAAGATGAATCTTGTGCTGACCTGGCAGGAGCTGTGAGGAGGTGCCATGGGTAGGAACCCTTCAAATGCAGCCACGGGTCTCTGTAGCAAGGCAAAGAGCCCAAAAACAAGGATGGGTGAGGCAAAGAGCCCTCAGGTACCTCAGCTGACTGTACCATGGTGTAGGACAATCCTACACACATGGTGGGAGGAAGCTGGTATTTGTCCAAATATAATTTGCTCACTTTTTTCTGCTGCCCATGATTTTCAGTGCCAACAGGCTGACGCCCCAGTACCTTCAAGAGCATCCTCTCCTCTGCCCTGGGGGAAGATCTGATAAAACAACGAAGACTGAGAATGGAGAAGAGCCAGCCCAGGTCATTCCAATGATCCTTGCTCCCTGCCAGCAAACAGAGGGGCTTGGGCTTTCCTTCCCCCAGATTATGTAACCTGCTCCCTCCACCTCCATCCCTCTGGCCCGGCAGGCAAGATGTCAGTGTGGTGTTATGGCACTTTCCTGGGCTGCTGAATTCCTAAAGTCAAAGTTCAGCTGTGCTGCTGCCACACACAGCAGTGCAGGGTCTGTCAGGAGCTTGTGGCATGAGTGGTCTGCACATTTGCTTGCTCTGGGGTGTGTTCTCCCTCCTGAGCTGATTCTCAACAGTGGCAAGGATGAGGGTGTTGTGAGACATCTCCAGGATGTTGCTGTCATAGGGATCTGTTGTTGGGAAGCCAGTTATGGTGCTGTGGTCCTGGAATGTGCAGGACAGTCCTGTTGTTCCCAGCCTGGCAGTGTTAAGCACAGCCCTCACAGCTGGGTCTGTAGGACACCAGGGACAGCCACCTTCTCTGTGGGCATTTCAGAGACAGGCACTGACCACCACCCCTTAAAGAACTGGGATGACTGGGCTCAACTCAGCTGCTCATAGTCTTATAGGGCCTTGGTGCTGATCCTTCTGGAATTGGAAATGGCTCTGTCTGTGTCTCCCACACAGATACAGTGGGCACCAGACTTGTGCAGGTGTTCAGCCCACTTTGCCAAAGCCCTCCAGTGACACGGAGCAGAGATGTGGGGTGTGGGGAGAGGGAAGCTGGGGGAACAAACATTTAACCTGACCCTCTGTGCTGGTAACAGCTCCCTCTGAGGGGCTTTTGCTGAAAAGCACAAATAGAAACCTCAGCATAGCTGTTCTTAGTGAGTGTTTTGGCTGGATGGAGACTAGGACCTGGCAGGACAGAGATCTCCTTGGCTGGTGGGAGGGTAGTGAAAAGCAGAGTCTGCTCACCTTCCAGCTCATCCTGTCTTTATCACCTCCAGAGTTCCTGGACGTGACGTTCCAAGCCCAGCATGCTGTTCAGTTCCTAGGAGCCAATCCTGATACAAAACAGATCCAGTGAGAAACAGTCCCTTGGTGGGCACCACGCAGCATCCAGGCACAATCTGAGCAATCCTGCACCTCACACTCCTGTGCAATTGGCTGCCACAGCACCAGCACAGAGCAGGGCTGTGGGGGAGATCAACTTTCCTTACTGGGACAGAGGATTTTCCACTGTTTGCCCTGAAGCCCTTACCAGCTTGGTACAGCTCCTAAAAGCAAAAAGAGTCCCAAAACTCAGCAGAACCATTCACAGAGTAGTCAGGGTTTCCAGCTGTCTCATTCTGTGCTGTATCAGCTGTATCAGCGAAGCAGAAGGATGTGTGGAGAGAAAAGGGATCAGCACAGACAGGGCCATTCCTGCGGCAGCA
The DNA here is from genome assembly GCF_000277835.1 of Geospiza fortis. NCBI lineage: Eukaryota > Metazoa > Chordata > Aves > Passeriformes > Thraupidae > Geospiza > Geospiza fortis. The sequence continues at coordinate 9,093,875 of NW_005054308.1, read as the reverse complement.
GCTCAGGGTGCAGCCTTGGTTCAAAGCTTCTCCCAAGGAGGGGGAGCTGCTGTGAGGAGAGAGGGCTTGGAGGGATACACAGAGTGCCAGCAGCACTTGAGCTGTGTGTTTTCCAGCTTATTCCTCCCTGTCAATGGCCTCGGGAATGGGCAGCTGCGGGTGCTGGATCAGGGCAGCAGCGCCTGGCCAAGAGCTCCTGGAGTTACAGCAGGGGGAAGCACCTCACCGCAGTTGTGAGCTCGACCTGGTCTGCAGGGAAGAGAGGGAAGGTCTTTCCTGGGAGGAGAGGAGAAAACGCAGTGCTGGTGCTCTCAGGGTCCCACCGAGCTCTCAGGCTCCAAACTGGTGCTGTCAGAGTTTACCCAGTGCCCCACGGAGTGGGTGTGGATGTTTGCTATCCATCTCCCACTCCTCAAATACTGACATCAGGGGTCAGCACACCAATCCCAGGCCCCGTGGAGGTGGAATAAATCAGCCACATCTGGTCCTGCAACTCATCTGCTGAGCTCCAACCAAAGCATATCTAGAACTGAGTGATTTCCACGGGCTGGTCATGGTCTCTGGCACACCAAGGAGTCCCCTGACCAAAGTGTGGTGCTGCCCATGTCCCAGGGCCACCCCAGATTTCCTCAGGTGTGAATGGCTTTGGCTTTCACAGGGTCTTTGCCTTGGCCCTTACCAAGAGGGAGTGTAGAGGTCTTTGCCTTCAGCACTCACTGAACTCTCACACGCTGAGGCAGGAGAAACCTTCACTCCTCCCTGAGTCTGAGCAGGCCAGTGGGAGTACAGGATAATGTCCAAATGAGGCCCTGCCCAGTAGGAGGACCAGCCTGAGGGTCCCTCTACTCCAAACTCTCAGTGCAGGCAAAGGAAGGTGTGAAGGGATGGTGGAGCACTGGGACAGTGACAGGCAGCGATGGTGGCAGCTCCTGTGTCTGCCTGGCCAGGCAGCTGCTGCCTGCTCCCCTGGCTGCCAGCACACGCTGCTTACAGAGCAGGGACAAACCCACCACCTACAAACTCCTTCTTGGGCTTTTCTATAGTGAAAGGCCTTGTTATTTTCTCAGGCTCGTGTTCCTGTGCAAGAACAACAAAACACAGTTGTTACTAGAGGCCCCAGGAAAAATCACAGAGCTCAGTACAGCATCCAGCAGCTGTCCTGCCCTGCCTGCTGGCTCCAGGGAGTTTAGTCACAGCAGCTGGGGACCCAGGAATGGAAAAAAGAGATGTGTGAACTCCTGCTCCCTTTGCTCACTGCCCTTCTAAGCCCTTGCTGATTTGGCCCTTCCCCCAGCACAGCAGGCAGTGGTGGGAGCATCCCCACTCCGGGCTCCCTCAGCGTGTCTCCAGCCAGATGCACCGACCCATGAACCAGAGTTCACCCCCCCTGTGCCGCCCCAAGCTGCTTTTCACAGTGCTGGGTGAGTGTTACTCACTACAAACGTCTCCCCCCACTCGTCAGAGCACGCTGGCACCGGGAGAGGGAGGGCTGTGCAAATGGAGCGTGAGTTATGGGCTGTCGGCAGGGAAACGAGGAGTGAACTCACCCAGCATTTCCTTGGATTCATCCTCACACCCACCATGGCAACACAAAAAGGAACATCTGGAAAAGGCTGGGTAAGGCAGACAGATGTTCTCTGCCAGCTCACCTGCTCCCCAGGGGGAGGAAGTGACTCTGGCAATCGTGACCGTGTTTGGTGAATCCAGGCAAGGGGCCACGGCTCCCCCATGCCTCCCATGGCTCCCTGGTAATGCCACAAAGCCTCTGCAGAGCAGAGCTGGAGGCAGGATGGGATATGGACCTCGAGCCTGCCACAAATGCCACCAGCCAGAGCTGAATCCATGACAACCCAGGCACAGAGACTGCACCTGAGGAGCACGATGCTGGACACTTCCTGATCAACACCAACATTCTGGGCTGCCCGTGGGGTATTCTGCAACAAGACAAGCCCTCACTCATCTGTGCCCTGGGGGGCATCCTGCACTTCCAAAGCCCTGCTGTTTTTCACAGCCCCTAATGAGCTTTCCTGACTCGTGGCCCCATCCCATGCCCAAGTCACCGTGTGCTTTATGTTCCCTTTGTACTGACCCACCACAGTGCATTTGTGTGCTGTTAATGCAGCCAGGGCTTTCACTTCATGAGCTGCTGAAATGAACCCCTGGGAAAGGAGAGAGGAGAAGTGAAGAGTCCCTGCCTGTCTGCCACAAAGGCACAGAGGCACTGTAGGAAAGGCTTTCACTCTTCTGGAACAGCAGCCTCTGGTTGTGATAGATGAGTGTATTGATGATCAGAGGGCAGGGGCATTCAGCTGTGGATACAGAATGGGAGAGCTGGAGCTGTTCAGCCTGGAGAAGGCTCTGAGGAGACCTTAGAGCTCCTTCCAGTACCTAAGGAGAGCTGGAGAGGGACTTTTTACAAGGGTGTGGCATGATAGGACAAAGGGGAATGTCTTTAAGCTGAAGGAGGATAGATTTAGGTTAAATATTAGAAAGAAATCCTTTCCTGTGAGGGTGGTGAGGCCCTGGCACAAGTTGCCCAAAGAAGCTGGGGCGCCCCATCCCTCAAAGTGTTCAAGGTCAGGTTGGATGGGACTCTGAGCAACCTGATCTAGTGGAAGGTGTTCCTGTTCATGGCAGGGATGTTGAAACTAGATTATTTTTAAGATCCCTTCCAACCCAAAACATTCATTGCTTATATGATTCTCTCTGTTCGTTCTTTTCCAGAGCTCTCCCTCATCCTGTGCTGAGTGATGAAACGTGTGGCTGGGTTGTCCCCCAGTGTCACCACCCAGCTCTGGCTGATTGATGCCGTACTTGGGTCCCTCTCAGTGGCACAGAGCAGCTGGCAGAGCTGGGTGCCTCAGCTTCCCCTTCCCTGCCTCTGCCCCCAGTCAGCCCTGGGGCCATATCCCTGTCTGTACCCAGGAACATCCTGAATGGTGTTCTCAGGCACCAGGCTGCAGTGTCCTGGATGCAGTGTTCTCCCATCCCACTGGCTGTGGTAGAGGCTGTGTTTTGGGGCACCTGGGACATGAGGGATCAGATATCTCCCCCCAGCATATCCACACCAGGGCAGCTGGGAAAACAGTGCTGTTTTTAGGGTGCTCGGTGCTTTAGGGTAACAGGGTCTCTGGGTAGCATCCCAAGGCACTCACAGCTCTGGGCACGCTGAGGGTCCTCCTGCTGGCGACACGACTTGGGCGACAACACGGGACACATGTCTGTGGCTAGGGATGGAATCCTGGTGCCCCTGGGCACCCCCTGCCACTGCCATCTGCGAACGCCCCACCACCTCCTCACCCGACACCTCTGCCCGCCGGCACCGTGGGCAGCCGTGCGTGAAGGTGCCAGGAGAGGCCGCGGGACCCCCTCTCCTGGCAGGGGTCGCATTCCCACCCAGCGCTGCGTCCCACCGCTCCCGGGCACAG
>NW_005054308.1:9088665-9089989 GCF_000277835.1 Geospiza fortis | reverse complement strand
GAAGCAAATGGCAGCAGGATGTGGCCGCGCAGCCTCCTGCCTGCGGTAAAGTCCCAGCCAGAGGCCAGGGGGTGTTTCTCTCCTCCTCTACCAGGGCTTGTCCCAGTCCATGGTGTCCCTTGCACCCAAAATGGAATGTGCCGGGGACTGGGTCTGATTCCATACAGGGTACCAAAGGACAGAACCCCACACCTGTGCCCCACAGTGAGTTGGTTCCCCCACCGCTGCAGGCATGCAGTAGGGTCCAGTTAATGCTGCAGGACTGGGACCAGCAGGCAGGACCAAGTGTGGGGACCGACACCTTGAGGAGGGGACACATTAATGGGTGCAGGGATACACCCCCCTCTCCAGCCTCTCCAGCCATCTCCTGGAGTGCCCGTTGGTGACATTGCAGTGCCTCGCTCTGCCCCAGAGAGGGAGGGGGGCAAGGATTTTTATTTAATTTCCATATCCTGCCTCCCTATTTTTAGCCTTTGGGGTTTTGTTCCAGGCTGGCTGTTTACTGAAAGAAGCATTTCCAACCTCCCTTGTCTCCAAGCAACCAGGTGTGCCAGCTCCCATGGAATCAGCCTTACCCTATAGATCTATAGGGCTGGGGAACCGGTGCTAACGTTATCTCCAAGATGGGGAAACCTGCCTAACCTTAGCACCCAGCCCTCCCGACCCTATAGATCCATAGCTCCTGTCTCTGAGCTGACATCTCTGGGTCGGGGAGGGGAGCCTGGTCCCATAGGGTGCTGAGGGGCAGTTTGGGGGTCATGCTGGAGGTTTTGGGGGGGGATGCAGGGATGCAGGTGAGGCGAGCAGGCCGCCTTCCCCCCCGCAGCGCGAGCGGGAGTGCGTGGGAAGGAGTTAGACAAAGCCCGAGCCCGGGAGCAGAGGCAAGCGCTGCCGGGAGCTAGACGGGGCCGTTCTTCCCTCCCCGTGCTCCCCCACCCTCGGGCGAGGGGCACTCGGGAGCCCATCTCCGTCCCGCCACGCTGGCACGCTGTCCCGGTCCCTCGGGCTGACCGGGGCGCAGCCCTGGCCCCGGGAATGCCCGGGAGGGAAGCGGCCGTCTCCATCACCAGGTAGGAGCGGGACTGGGCTCTGCGCTGCTGTCACCCCCACCCACGGGACATACGCTAAGGTTTGGGATCCCCGGACTCTGCCGGTGCCGCTTGTGTGTCCTGCCGTGCCCGAGTGCACGGGGAGTGCCGGGATGCTCGTCCCTGGGGCACACGGCGCGGTGATGCTTTGGATACCGGGGGGGCTGTGGGACCACGGGGGGCTCCCGGGGCGGGCCGCTGTGGCGACAGCAGTGGCACCGGGGGACATGCGGTGT
>NW_005054308.1:9072780-9088239 GCF_000277835.1 Geospiza fortis | reverse complement strand
TGCACACGCGTGTGCCGGGGCTCGCAGCTCCTTGGCGGAGCATCGGTACCGGGCACGGCGCTGATCCCGCGGGATCGGGTGCTGTCGGGGCAGGTCGGGGTGCCGGGCGGCGCGGCCCTCCGGGGATCGGGGTGCTCCGTGGGAACCTACAGACGGGGCGGGGATCATCGCCTCCCGGCTCAGCCCTGCTGGGGGACGTCGGTGACCGCCTGGTCCCCGCTCCTGTCGCCTCCCTTTGGGGGAGCTCGCTCGGCTCCAGCTGTGTCCGCTCCGTTCTGCCTTTTTCGGGACCCAGGAGTGGCCGTGTCCGGAGGCATGGAGTACCCCACACCTCTGGGACACATGTGCTCCCAGCTCTGCAGGGACTTCCTGGCATTGCCAGAGCTCCCGGAATATTTGGGGCTTCCTGCCCTGCTTCTGCCCCATGGGGCTGGGAAGGGTTTGGGGACAGCCAGGTGACACTGGACCGTGTTCCCCTCACGTGGAGAGGGAAGGGCTTGGGCTGCCCTGTGCTCCTGCCCTTCTCTGCAGCTTCCCTTGGACCCCAGCCGCACCTTGCTCTCACCCCTCACTGCCCCCAGCTTCCCACTGACAGGAGGGGGCTGCCGAGCCCCCCAGTTCTCAGCCTGGTGCCCAGGAGCATTCTCCAGCTCACACTCTCTCTGCAGGGGTGCCTGCACCGCGTCTCCCGCTCCAGCAGCCCCAGCAGCGCCTGGATCCCGCTCCCGGTCCTGCTGCGCCGGGAGAAGGCTGACTTTTACGGTAGGCAGCCGACCCTGCTCCTCCCTTCCCGTGTGCCTGGGCACCGTGTGCCACCACACGGGCTGTGCCAGGGACAGCTAGTGCTCCAGGTGGCCACCCGACCTGTTGGTCAGGGGTGGCATGGAGAAAAGCAGTGGGCAGCTGAGGTGTGATGGGGATCCGTGTGCTGCTCTCTCCTCACTGCCCCATCCTCTCTCTTGCAGACCCGTGGTGGGACTAGCATGGGAGAAGCCTTCCCTGGGCATGGGCAGCGCTAAGGAGCCCGAGGGGCTGCAGGTGCTGAGCTGCCAGGCTGGGGCTGAGGACGCCTGCGAGCCCAGTGCCAGCTCCCCGGGCTGCCCCGTGGCAGGCGAGTGCCTGCCCGGCTCCGGCTGTGCTGCGGGAGCCCGTGCCATGAGGACCTGCTGTGTGCCTGAGGCAGAGTCTCAGGGCACCAAGGCCAACTCAGTGGCAGAGAAGAAGGTGCCATCACCAGCAGGACCAGCTCCTGGCACACTTCTCCAGGACAGCAGCACAGAGCAGAGCGTGGCAGCAGCAACAGGGAGCTGCGGAGGACCAAGCGGTGCTGCCTCTGCCTGTGGTGCCACAGGGATGGGGGTCCCCAACACCCAGAAGGAGGATGCAGCAGCCCCCACTTCCCCTGTTTCTGATCCCTGCCTCCAGGCAACCAGCAAGGACATGGGGAGCACAGCAGCTCTTGCCAAACATGTGGTATTCGTGGAGCCCACTGCGAGCACCGGGACAGCTGAGCTTCCAAGCCAGGAGCAGCCCCAGGACAGCAAAGGGACATCGCTGGCTGCTGCTCCCCAGACAAAGAGCAGTGAGGCTCCCAAGCACCCCCAGGGATGCACAGCAGACCCCCCCAGCACCAGCACTGCGGGGATTGGGGGGCGAAGCGAGGCAGGACCAAGCTCCACTGCTCTGGGCCAGGGCAAAGCTGAGGGGAGCTCAGTCCAGCGTGGGGGTGCTGGGAGCAGCCAGCAGCCCCAAACAGCCAAGCAGCTCTGTGAATCCTACTCCTTTGAAGTGACCCCGCCCCAGGACACTGGGACACAAGACATGGGGACGCAGGTGGACAACCGTGTGTCCTTGGTGTCGGTGGCCTTAAGCCCCATGAGCCCCCCATGTGGGGCTGCTGCCTTCACCTTCCCCAAGAGAGAGGCAGCCTCTGCAGCCCCACGCCTGGAGCCCTCCAAGAAGGACGCGGAGATGCAGGTGTCCATGCCTGTGGAGACCCGCTCAGTGGCCACGGGGCCGATGACACCGGTGGCCAAGTCCCCGCAGACCTCGTACCCTGAGGTGCAGGTGAAGGGGACGGTGCCGGAGGTGGTGGAGGAGGAGCCTCCGGAGCCCATCCGGGAGGTGAGCTGGGATGAGAAGGGGATGACGTGGGAGGTGTATGGGGCCTCCATGGAGGTGGAGGTCCTGGGCATGGCCATCCAGAAGCACCTGGAGAAGCAGATTGAGGAGCACGGGCGGCAGGGGGTGGTGACCCCGCAAGCCACCCGCACCGGCTCCGTCAAGGGCGGGCCCCGCCAGGGCGAGCCCAAGAGGCCGCCCAGCGTCTTTCGGGCTCTGCTGCAGAACGTCCGGCGGCCCCGGTGCTGCTCCCGTGCCGGCCCTGCCATGGAGTGAGCTGCTGCCTGTGCTGGCAGGGTGCGGGTGCCTCGGGGCTTCTCCAAAGTGGGGATGGGTCCTGCCCCGGCGTCCTGAGACACCCGGTGCCAGTGTGCAGGGCTGTGGTGATGATGGAGCACTGCACACTGGCACAAGGTATCTCCTTTGCTGGGGTCCTCCCTGTCAGCCTGGGGTTCCCCCGTGAGTGTAGCCCCATGGAGGTGCCCTGGGACATGAGACTGGTGCCCTGTCTTTGTGCTTGGTGGCTTTTTTCAGCACGAGGAAGCACGTGGCTCCTTCCAGATGGAGGCAGCTGCTCCTGTGCGTCTCCTGCCCGTGGCACAGGTCTGAAGATGGCTCAGGGTGCGTGCTGCTGGCTGCCCTGTGCTCTGGCACTCCAAGCAGCAGCATCACTTCCCATGCTGGAGAGACACTGGTGCATCGCCCCGCCATTGCTTTGCCTGTCCAGGGCTTGGCCACACTCCAGCCAGCCCGTGGCTGTGCATGTGTGGGTCCCCACAGCCACCCATGGCAAGCACCAATCCCCCAACTTCCCTGCTCTCTCTGCCCCACTGCCACGTTGTGGGGAGGATGTGGCCACACAGGGCACCAGCACAGATCTCAAATGAGAGAGACAGAGGCCAACCACGTGTGTGATGGAGAGCTGCTCATCCCTGTCACCATGGCTGGAGATGCTTGGGGAGTCTGTCCCCATGGCCCCGAGCTTCACCTGCCTGGAAGCAGCACATCCTGACCATGGACATGAAGCCTGCCCTGCTTCCAGGCCTGTCCAGCTGCCCCAGTGGTGCTGGAAAGGCCCCCTGTGCTGGGGACACGGGGACGTGTCCTGCTGGGCCCGCTGGCTTCTCCTCTCTGACAGCAGCTGGGACACGACGACTGCAGAACGCTGCCACTTTTTACAGCTGGGCTTTTACAGGGTGGGGGGGAGGGAGCTTTTATTGAACTGTGTTTGCATTTTTGGAGCTTTTTAAGAGACACTTTCAGCCATGAGCATCCTGCCTGGAGCCACCTCCCCCGTGGTGGCCTGTGGGGCTGAGACCATCTTTCCAAACACTCTTCCTATGCTGCCTGTGCTCTGCTAGGCTGAAGAGCATTGGGAGTGAGGGGTCAGTCTGCAGGGGGGTGAATATCCCTGTGGTTGGGCCAACATCCCTGTGGCTGGCAGCACCTCAATGTCCTGCCAAAACGTGGATCTTGGCCCCCCCAGCCTGGCCCCATACAGAGGACCAGCCCCACAGTGCCACAGCAAGGGGGGCCCAGGCCATGTCCAGCATCTGATGGGCAGGAGGCTGCAGACCAGGGGTGCTTGGAGAGCTGCACCATCCCCTCTGGGCAGAAGTGCAGGAGGGCTCAAGGTGCCAGAGTCACCACTGCAGCCGTTTTCCCTTGTTAAGGTAAATTCTTGCCCACCTAAACCCACACTGTACATCCTGGGCTTGTTTTGTCCCTGTGGGGCTGCAAAGGGCTTGCTGAAGTGCCAGCTGGCAGCCAGAGCTGTGGCAAGTGCCCACTCAGTGCCGTGGCACTTGCTGGGACCTGGCTCTGCTCAGTGCCTTGGGCTGTGGGACCGGTGCCATGGCCATGCCAGGGAGACCAGGAGCCCTGGGGCATCCCCTTGCCACCCTGCCCCGGGCTGTGCTCCCCTCCAGCCCTGCACTGCCAAGCTGTGGCACACCAGCGCTGCAGCTTCATCGCCCATTTTCTTCTTTTTTTCCTCTTCATTTCTTTTGGGGGTGGGGCGGGGGGAGGAAGGGGCGGGAGGGTCAGTCTGTCAATGTGGATGTTGGGTAATAAAACCTTACACAAACCTCTTGGGGGCTGCCTGCACCTCCCTCCCCCGGGGCAGAGAGGGTCCTGGGGACAAGGAGCCCGGCTGAGCCCCACAGTGGCACCTCCCCTCTGGCAGCAGCTGGCCCAAACCAGCACTTCATGCTGGGAGAGATGACTCCAAGCTGACTGAGCCCTCCAGGCAGATGGGCTGATGACCACAGGACACTGTGACCCCCCGTGGAACAGTTTTATTGCCAGACACTGAACATATCAACACTGAAGCAGCTGCCTGAGTCCTGCTCTGGCCCTGCTGCGCCCTGTGAGCCTGCTCACAAGTCTGTGGTGGTGAAGGTGGTGTTGAGGTACGCTGTTCTGGTGGGATCCTTCATGTTCAGGGCAGCCACCAGCACCTCCTTGTCAGTGGGCTCTGTTGGCTGCATTTTGACCTGCTGCAGGAGGAGAGTGTGGTCAGAAGGGATGGGGACAGAGATGTAGGGCAGGGACACCCGTCCTTCCTTTCCCCTCTGTTGAGGGGGGCAGAGTAAAGGACACAAGGGGTCCATGAGGCCCTGGGGACCACAGCAGAGAGAAGAAAATGCAGAGTGCTCTGTCAGGACTCCCAGCTGCCAAGCACTGGCAGCTCTTACCTCGACCTCAAAGTTGTCATCTGCTGGTGCATTTACTGTGTTTTCATCCAGGGAATTTATGCTGTGGAGAATGGAGGGTGGGAGGTAAAAATGGACCCGGGCACTGGAGAAGTGAGGTATGAGGTGACAGCCTGTGGCCTTTGGGACCTGCCCACAGAGCTCACCTGGTCACAGAGATGGAGTCCTCGTGGAAGCCCAGGTCGTGGGAGGGATCCAGTGGGTGGTTCAGCATGGGGTTGGCCCTGGTCAGGGATGGGGGGCAGGTAAGTGCTGCCCCTTGGGCACTGCAGCCCCTGGATGTGGGGACAAGCCTGGTGTCTCCCCACCTGCTGCAGGGAGCCCCTCACTCACCCCTCAGCGTTGTACTGGTTGGTCCCAGGGATGCCAGCTCCCTGCTGTGCTGTTGCAGGGTTGAATGTTGTGGCCACCTTCAGAGCCTTCATGGCATTCAGCTTCCTCTTGTAGCTGCAAAGCCCAGGGATGGGGTAGGTGAGAGGGGCAGGGAGGAGCTGGGCTGTGGGATGGGGTGGGCAGAAGCAGGTTGGAGGATAGGGATGGGTCTGGGTGAGGATGGGGGCAGTGGGGGGTGGTAGGAGGGGATGCAGGCAGTGAAGTACCTCCTGGTGGTGAGCACCAAAACCAGGGTCATGATGAGTATGAAGATGAGCAGGAATCCTGCCAGTCCTGCGATAACACCAATCAGCTCCACCTCCTTGGTGGGCTTTGTCACCTCCCCGGGGCCCTGGCACAGAGCAGGGTTAGGGCACAGTTCCAGCCAGGGGAACCCCCCAGCCAGCCCCAGAGGGGTTGCTGCCCTCTCCCCCTGCCCCTTGCCTGGCCCCACTCACAATGACAGCCAGGCCCAGTTTCACCAGCTCAGCCAAGCCCACCGGATCAGACTGGATGAGTCTGCCAAGGAAAGCAGAGGTGTGAGCAGCTGGGCTGGTGCCAGCACGAGGCAGTGCCCGTGCACAACCCCAGCACTCACATGCTCAGGTCATTGACATCCAGGGCAGTGCCATTGCTGTACACGAAGTAGGCCTCCATCACTGACTTCACATCCATGCTGCAGAATCACAGAGAAGGGGGAAGTGTGGTGCTGGGTGCAGGCCATGCTGCCCTGCCCCAGGGTGACACCCCTGATGCCACCACCATGTCCCCTTCCCCCCCACCACTCACTGGGTGTCACGGGTGTCCTCCACGCCTCGGATGGCCACCACATAGACTGCTGCCTTGGTCACTGTGGTCAGGGCCCTAGGAACAAGAGAGAGGGGGGGAAGCTGGGCTGGACATCCTGCTGTTCTGCTCATGGGCACAGGAAGCAGGCAGACCCCCTGAAGCCCCCTCCTCTGGTGAGGACCTGCCTGGCCCACCCTGTTCACAGTCCATGAAGCTGAGACACAGTTGATGGGTCCATCCGTGCACCCCCAGCCCTGGCCCAGCACCCCTTACAATTTAATATTTTCGGAGTTACTCTGGACTTCTTCCACCGTTGTCAAGAACTGGAGCCGAACGCGGTAGCTCTGATCCACCGTGAAGATCTGTGTGTGAGGACCAGGGGTGAGCAGAGCTGGCCGGGGTGGGTGCTGTCCTGGGACAGGGCTTGGGGGTGGCACTCACACTCAGCACGGTCTGGGCTCTGTGCACCGGTTCCTCACCATCCTCAGCCTCCACTGTCACCTTGTACTGCCCCTTCAGAGATTCATCAAGGTTGCTGGCCACTCTGTGAGGACAGGGACACCAGTGATCCCACTGCACTGTCCCTTGCCATCCCTCAAGCTCCATCCTACCTCCATGCCTAGGCAGGGCTCCAGAAAGGCTTTGTCCCCTTTGCAGCCCGAGCTGGCCCTGCAGCAGGCAGGAGCTGAGCTGCATCCCCCTCTCCCAGCCCAGCCCAGCCCAGCCCCAGGGCCTCACCGGATACTCCCGATGTAGGTGCCCTTGTCAGGTGTTGTGGACACCCCAAAGAGGTTCTCGAAGGGCCGACTGCCCCCGTTGTCCTCCACAAGCACCACACTGACGATGGAGAAGGTGATGGTTCCCCCCAGCCCTGTGTCAGCATCTGTGGCCTGCAGGGATAGAGCATGGCAGGAGCATGGGTGGGAATGGCCCCTGCCTGCCCACGGTGGGGACAAGGGAACAAGGCTCCACAGACTGACAGATACAGGTGGGCAGCTCCTCACCTTCACAGTAGCCACTTGCAATTCCACAGGAGAGATTTCAGGGACAACCACTGCCAGGAACAGACAGATGGATGGTACAGTCATGCTGGTGAGCAGCCAGACTTGCTGCAGACCCCACACCCACACAGCCCCAGGGTTCCAAGCACCCCCTGCTGCCCTTGGCCCCACAGCCTTCATGGAAAGCACTGAGTAACCCCAGCCTGGCCCCTGCACTGCTCAGCCCTGCCCCAGGCTTGGGGAAGATCCTCGCTGCTGGTGGATGTGGCAGGGCATGTGTGGGTGCAGCAAGGAGCCCACGTGATGTGCCAACCCCAGCTGCTCACCAAAAGTCTCTGAGGTGGCCTCGAAGACTGGCGCGTTGTCATTCACATCAATAATGATGATCCTCAGGGTTTCTGCAAATGTCCCAAAAGCAGAGCTCTGATCACCAACAGAGCAGCCCTGCAGCACCATCCTCTGCTTCCTGTGGGAGCTCTGTCTTCCCAAAAGGCTCGGGTCAAAAGAACTGGGGCCACCCTCCCTCTGTAGCCAAACCACCCGGCTCACAGCTGCTTGTGGGAGGTGGGAGAGGCAGTCCCAGCACCTGCCATGCCCAGTGAGGGGAAGGAGGGGGCAGTGGGGCCGTACCGTTCTGGCTGTAGCGGTTTCCTTTCTCAGTGTACAGATCCTCCACCCTCAGTGTGAGCAGGACCCTGTCACACACCTCGTAGTCGATGTCCGAGCTGTTCACCAGCACTGAGCCATTGGGTGCCAGCAGGAACCAGTCCCAGCACACGTCCCCAGCACTGCTGTCCCCCTTGAAGCAGGCGACCGCCAGCTCCTCGAAGAGCAGCGAGTGGTTGGTGTCAGGGTCGAAGGCGTTCAGAGTGTGGATCAGACCCTGCTGTGTCCCATTCTCAGCCACTGACACGTCCTGCAGCGAGCCTGGCAGGATGGTGGGGGACTCGTCATTGACATCGAGGATGTGGACTGTCACTGAGACGTTGGCCTTGTCCCCGGCGTTGTCTGCAGCCGTGTTCTCTGCCAGCACCATCAGGGTGAAGAACTTCTGCTCCAGCGTGTCATAGTCCAGCAATATCTCAGGGTCTACAGACAGCTGCCCACTGTAGTTCCCTGGCCCCAGGTGGGTTGAGCGGATCAAGAAGTTACTGGAGCCAGGGCCTCTTTCAAGCCAGAATGAAATGCGGGAATTGATCTCTGTGCGGTCGGCATCTGTGGCATTCACCTCACCCACAAAGGACCCTGCAGGTGGAGACAGACACTGAGTGGGCAGTGGGCACTGACTCAGGGCCACTGCTGGTCCCACAAACCTGGCCATACAACTTGTACCTGGAGAGTCTTCAAAGACTGAGAACTCATAGGACTGGTTGAGGAACATGGGAATGTTGTCATTCAGGTCCTGCAGAAGACAAAGCCCATGGCTGTAGCCCTTCAAGGAAACAGGATTCCCCACAGCCAGCTGGGGACAGGAGTGTGGGCACCTGCCTGCCCACAGGCAGGAGCTACACAAGCCCTCTCCTGCCTCCCTGCATCAACTATTCACTCTGCCCCCACAGAAAGCCTGGAGACACGGCTCCTCTGCCACAGCCAAGGATTCCACAGCCCCGCCCTGCCCATCCATCCCAGTTCCAAGCCCCAGCCTGCCCCAGCATGTCCCTGCTTGTGCCCAGGGCTCACCCCCACGGTGATGGTGACGTTCACCGTGGTGTTCAGCGGTGGCTCGCCGTGGTCATACACCATCACTGTCACCACCATCTGTCCATGCTCATCCTCCAAGGCTTCACGGTCCAGTGGCTCCGTGCTGTGCATCTCACCTGTGTCTCTATTGATGGTAAAGTTGTTGCTGAACAGTCCTGGCAAGATCATGAAGCCCAATTTGCTGTTGAGGCTGTCAGGCATGTCATTGTCGATGGCCTGAAAAGATCAGCGTTTAGAACAGGGCTGTGGGGCACCTTGGGGACAGTCCCTCCCCTCTGAGAGCCCTGTCAACCCCCCCACCTCTGCTGGCACATACCTGGATCTGTGTGCTAACATTCTGCCCCTCTTCCACGGAGATGAAGTAGGAGCCAATGACCACGGGTGCCATGTCATTGGCATCCAGCACGGTGATCTCCAGCACCGTGGTGCCCACCAGGCCGCCCCCGTCCCTGGCCTGGAGGTTGGCGTAGTAGATGGAGCGAGTCTCCCTGTCCAGCAAGCTCCCGTTGTGCACCAGCAGGGCCCCGGTCGTGGCGTTCACCGTGAAGACATTGTGGCTGTGGCACACACAGAGCCTTCAGTGGAGCCCACCCTCCAGGGTGATGCCCTGGTTGTGGCTGGCTCTGCCCTTACGTACATGTTCTCTGGGAGCAGCTGGTAGGTGATCTGGCCCAGGACACCGCTGTCTGGATCATAGGCCTGAAAGACAGAAGGAACCATCTGGTCAGTCAGTTTCAGCCCTCAGAGCAGTGATCAGTCTGGGGCAGTGGCTGTTGACAGTCAGCACCCAAAAATGTGGCCCTGATAGGCAAAGGGTCCCACCCTTGAGTACCCACTGGTCCTGAGTCCTTCCTGTGTGTATGGAGAGATCAGTGCCCTCAGCACAAGCTGTACTAGAAGTGCTAGGTGTGCCCAGTGCCCTGCTTGGGGATATTAGGCGTGCCCACTCCCTGCTCAGTGCCTGACCGTGATGTTTGGGGAGATGACAGTGCCATCAGGGCTGTTCTCCATCACAGACAGGTTGTAGGTGCTCTGGGGGAACTCAGGGATGTGGTCATTGCTATCGATGAGGTCAATGGTCACGGTGGCCGTGGAGCAGCAGTCTGTAGGGTTCCCCGTGTCATTAGCAATGATCTGCAGGATTGAAAAGGGATTGTGTCTCACACGAGCCCCCAAACATTAGAGAGACCTGTCACACTGCAGCCCAGCTCCCCTGCACCAAACAAACTGCCAGGGCAGAGCCCTGCTCTGCTCTACTCCTGAGCTCTGCAAGAGAAAGGCCATGTCCCCACTGTGCCCCAATGCAGGCAGGGAGCAGGAACTGCCTCCACAGAGCAGGCCAGCCCTACAAGTCCCACCTGCACCACCATGACATGGCTTATCTCGTAGTCCACTAAGGATGAGTTTTGCACCAGGATCTGGACTTCCCCTGCGCCCACAATCGTTGTGGGGAACACAGTGAAGGCGTTGGCATTCGGACCCTGCAGGGTCAGCTCAAAACTGCTGTTGATGCCCTGTCAGGGAGGGACAAGAGCCAGGGTGAGTGGTGCAGCAAGGACAGACACCAGCACCACAGCCCAGCACCACGGACAGGCTCCTTCCTACCTTATCTGGGTCGTAGGCAACAATGTTGAGGTTGGACACAGGCAGTCTGGTGGAGGAATGCTCTATGATGCTGCCTGTGAAGTTGTTCTGAGCACTGGCAGAGAAGTCACAGCTGGACAGGGAGCAGTTGTAGAACTGGGGCTTGTTGTCATTGACATCAGTCACCAAGATTGTCACCCAGGTGCTGGCCTGGGCCCTCTTGCCGTAGATATCTGGGTGCTCCTCACGTGCCTGTGGAGGAGGAGAGAGCAGGTTGGAGGGGCCCAGGGAGAGGAAGAGGATGGGGTTCCCCTTGCTGTGTCCTACTCACTGTGACTTGCAGCAGCACTTCATCACTTGGCAGCTGCTCACGGTCCAGGGGCTCACTCACAGTGATGGCGCCCGTTGTATTGTTGATAACAAAAGGAACACTGGCATCTAGGACAAGGGGACAGCAGGAACCAATGGTAGCCACCGGGAAAGACAGGCCTGGCCCTCCCTCTGCCAGCAGGTCAGGCTGGCAGAGCCTGGGTGCCCAGAACCAGTTTCCAGGGTACCCCTTGCCGCCTGACCACCCCTCCTGGTCATCCCACTGTGTCATCCCCTGCCTGACCCATTCTGCCCCATCACTCACTGGTGATGATGTAGGAGATGTTGTCATTCACCCCTGTGTCTTGGTCCATGGCGGTGACAGTCAGCACAACGGTGCCCTGTGGGGACATGGCCATCAGGGGAGGACCCATGACATCTCCCCCAGGCCTGGTGGCCCAGACACTTCAGGGCATAAGAGCCCCCAGGGAGGGCCAGGGGCAGGGACATGACACTGGGGCAGGCAGGCTCCTGACCAGGTCACAGTTCTCAGGCACAGAGCCCGAGTAGGGCTCATTGAGGAACCGTGGGTCCAGGTTGGGCACGTCCGTAATGGTCAGGGACAGGTAAGTAGAGCTCTTCTGGATGGTCCAAATGTTGTGCAGCCATCCCCCACCATCCTGAGGAGCAGAGCGCCTGTCAGTCACACAGCCCCCTTACCTGGCAGCCCTGCACCCCCAGCCTGGATGGTCCCCACCTGGGCGAGGATCTTGATCTGGTAGAAAGTGTTCTTGGCATAGTCCAGGGAACCATTGAGCACCAGACTCCCATTGCTCAGGATGTAGAAGAGCTGGAGATTGTTCGTATTGTCTGGGATCACCTGAGCAGGGGACATCAGCCTGTGTCACCAAGGCAGGGAGCAGAGGTATTGTAGCAGAGATGGGGGCTCTATCCCCATCCTCTGCCAGGCTTGGCCCATGGGGACCCCCAACATTTACACCCAACCTCCTGGCTCATCCCCGGCCTGAAACTGAAATCACCTTCCACCCACTGCCCAAAACCTCCCTGCACCCCCAGAGATATGAGTCTGCCCTGGCTGTGTCCCCCAGCACTGCAGCAGCACAGGGGTGGCCCAGGGATGGGTTTGGGTATGGTAGGACCCCCTCCACAGTGCTCTGTGCTCACCTCCTGGATGCTGTAGCTGACTTTGGAGGCGTTGCCAGTGTCACTGTCATTGGCAAACACGGTGTAGATGATGCTGTGCACAGTCGTGTTCTGGGCACACAGGGGGTGGTGGTGACAGAGCAGGGGGTGACACTGGGCCTGGGCCCTGCCAGCCCTGCCCTGGCATGTTCAGGGCTGCAGGTACTGCCCAGTGCCCTGGGATGAGCTGCTGCCCTCGCTCAGGCTGGGCAGGGGCTGGACCCCCTCCCCACCCTCCCTGCGAGGGGACACCCCAGCCCTGGAGCTGCTGCATGGGGTCAGACCCAGCCCCACGCCCCATCTACCCCTTGATCCAGAGGCACGGTGTGCTGGGCTGGCAGGCAGCTTGGGCACACCCTGAGCTCATTGCAAGGGCAGAGTCCCAGCTGTATCAGGGTGACACAGAGGCTCCCATGGGGAATTGCCCTGGTGACAGAGTGCTCCCAGGTGCTGGCTGCACCACGGGCAGCCCCACGCCCAGACACAGTGTCACCACACACCCAGGTGTGAGCTCACGCTGCTCCCAGCCCGTTGTTGTCCCACTGCTGGCACACCCATGCCACAGCAGCCACCCAGCACCCCTGCCCTGCTGCCCGTGGGGCTGGGAGGTCCCAGAGAGGTACCTCGGGGATGACAGCATTATATGGCAGGTGCTGGAACACGGGGGCGTTGTCATTGCGGTCCTCCACGATGATGGTGACTTTTTTGGAAACCTGCCAGGTGTCAGAGAGGGCACAAGGGTGGGGTAGTGGGAGATGGTGGCCAGCAGAGCTGGGTGCAGTTCTGGCACCCCATGCCCACCCTGGCTAGCCAGCCAGCATCACCCACCCGCTTCCAATTGCCTCCCCACTGAGCCTTGTCCATGGGGGCTCCCTTCCCCCTGCAGCCCCCCAGCCCTTGTCCCAGCACTCACCTCATTGTTTATACCATCCCACACTCTGGCAGTGATGGTGAGCCTGGCCTGGAGCTGAGGGGACACAAGGCAGGGCTTGGTCAGGGCCAAGGTGAAGCTCAATCCTTGGATGGCTGAGCCCCAATCTCTGTGTAGGGCTGAGCCCCAACTTCTGTGAGGACAACTTTGCCTCCAGGAGCTGGGTTCTGGGGCCAGGGAGTGACCCACAGGCTCTGCCCTCCATCCCCATACCCCCAGATTCTCACTCAGGCTGGGACATCTGACCCCATGCTCTGCCCTCACCTCACGGTCCAGGGAGTTCCTCAGCGTCACTCTGCCTGATTTGGAGTCCACAGAGAAGTAGAAGGCGTCTGTCCCCCCGATTTGGTAGGTGAGAGGGTCATCGTCCAGGTCATAAGCCTCCAGCTGGAAAGCAAACTGGCCTGGGGGCACAGGCAGTGTCAGAACCCCCCAGTCCCTCCTCTGACACCCCAGGTCCTTCTCGAGACCCCCCTACTCACCCAGCTCCAGGTCCTCGGGCACGTAGAAGAGGGTGGTATTGAGGATGGGGATGGTGTTTGCTGAAACTACAGGGAAGAGGAGCTGAGCACCATCACTGTGCTGGGCACACACACGTCTGGCAGCACCTCCTCAGCTCCAGCCCAAGATCCCAGCCGTGCTTTGGGTCTCCATGGCGGGCAGGGGAACCCCCAGCCCTTGTGCCCATCCCACACCCGCAGCCCCCACGCTTTCCCTGCTGTCCAGCCCTGCCCTGCCCTGGATCTCCAGTGGGGCAGGCAGTTGATACTGGGGGTTGAAAGCAGCTCCAACACCTCTCCCCCACCCACCCAGATGCCAAGAGAGTCCTTACCTGTTGCCAGGAGGAAGGGGAGCAGCACCCAAGAGCCCCCTGCCATCCTGCCAGGATGCCTGTGGGCACACACCAGGGAACAAGCACCTGAGAGACTGAGGCTGGCCCCCAAAGCCCTCCTGGGCAGCAGCCACCAGGCTGGGAGAGGGGCTGGTGGGGACAGTCCCCTCTGCTGAGCTGGGCTGGTGGGCAAACCCCAGGCTGCACGCTGCACTCCTGGGCACAGGCTCCCTGAGGACATGGCATGGGAGGACAGGGGTGACTGGGGGACACCAGGAGCCTGTCCTGGCCATGGCTGGAGGCTCCACTGCTTGTGCCCAACAGGGCCTCTCCAAGCAGAGCCTTGAGTCCAAGAGTAACCCATGGTGTGACCAGGGTGCCTCCCTGCTTGCGCCAGAGCTGGCTCCTGTGGGCAGCTCCACAGCTGACGGACACCCCCAGCCCCCCCATGCAGCAGGGTGCCCCTGGGGGCTGGGACAGGGGCTGACATCCCTTACCTGTGGCTGTGTCCCTGGGGATGCTGCCTCTGCTCTCTCATCTTGACACTGCCAGACCTTTGCCTCCTGCAGTAAACATGTTCATCAATCATTAACTGCAATTAAGGGGTGAGAAATCCCTCCCCCCTCGTCTGTATTCCTTGTTCTCCTCCTGCAGCTCCCACCCAGCTGGGCTCCAGGCTCACTCCCCAAAACCAAGTCCCCAGCTCTCCATGCTGGGTGCTGTCCCTCAGCATCCAGACACCACAACCTGCATCCATGGGACCCCCAGCTCCCTGAAGGGGTGTGGAGCCTGCAGGGGTGCAGAGGGATCCCAAACCACCCCAGGAGACCAAAGAGGGGTTAGGGAAATGCCCTGCATCCCCTGGGCTGGGAACACTGGGGTCCTACCAGGACAGGGGGTGGGCACCAACCTTGTGGTGTGGCCACTGGGGCGGGTGCCTGGGGCCCTCTGCACCCCCTGCCACCCACTCCCCTCCCCAGGAGCTTGGCCCAGCCTCCCTGACCTACTTCAGACCCGCTGGGGACAAGGCTGGATTGTCCAGCTCTGCTCAGGCAGAAAAGGGCTGGGAGGTGGCGGTGGGGGGGCACGGCCAGCCTGTTGGACCCCCACATCCCTGGCCCTGTTCCCTGGGGAACCCACAGGGCCTGGATACTGGAGGAACTCTGGAGCGTCTCCAGACACCCAGCCTGCTCTGAGGTTCCCATCTCACCCTACACCTGGGTCAGAGCACCCCCAGAGAAGGGGCTGCAGGGGACAGACTGTGAGCACCCCTTAGCAAAGCTCTCCTGAGCGGGTCCAGGAGCAGCCCAGCTCCTGCAAAAGCTGCTCCAGGACATCCTCACAGACACCCCGTGAACTGCCTGTGGTCACCCCCAGTCCCCCAGGGCTGTCCCGGGGTGCCTCCCCTGACACTCCTGGGGCTGGTGCTGGACACTGTTCTGCAAACTGTCCCTTTGTGTCCTGGGGCACTTTCACACCTCCCAGGGCTGTCCTGAGACATCCACAACTCCCTGAAAAGCGGTTGTAGCCAGGTGGGAGTCGACCTCTGCCCCCTGGCAACCAGTGAAGGTTTAGGCTGGACATCATGAGGAATTTCTTCACGGAAAGGTTTGCGAGGCACTGGAACGGGCTGCCCAGGGAGCTGGTGGAGTCACCGTCCCTGGAGATGTTTAAGGCAAGACTGGATGTGCCACTTAGTGCCACGGTCTAGTTGGCATGGTGGTGTTGGGTCATAGGTTGGGCTACATGATCTCAGAGCTCTTTTCCAGCCTAACTGATTCTGTGATTCTCTAATTCCTGGGACGGTCCCAGCTCGGTGGCGGTGCCGGGTGTGCGCTGCGGCTCGGAGCATTACGGCCGGTGCAGTTCGGCCGCGCCGCTCTCGGGTTCATTACGGCAGGA
>NW_005054308.1:9064183-9072157 GCF_000277835.1 Geospiza fortis | reverse complement strand
GGGGCGCTGCTGCCCGTGGGGGCTGTGCGGGCCTGCCCCGGCCGGAGCCCCTTCCTGGGGTCTCCCGCGACCCCGGCCGAGTGGGAGTCAGGGGCTTCTGCTGAGGTGGTTGTCTGGCTTCAGTTAGGGGCTTCTGACTGGCTGTGTCCGCGTCCCGCTTGGCACCTCGCGGTGTTCCGTCCGCCGTTCCCCCGGACCCGGTAAACTGTGCCAGCTCGGGGCAAGCTCCGGTGTGGGACAGGGGACGGGAGGGGAAGTGGTGAAAGTCTTCGGAAAGTTGTCCCTGGGGAGGAGGTAGGAAACAAATGAGTCCGAGGTGACGGGGTGGGGGTAGTGGCACCTGTGGTGGTGGCAGTGGCACAAGCCGTGCTGCCGGCCCGGCAGGATCTGTGCTGGCACCGTGGGCTGTGTGTGGGCCCGTGGCAGCCCTGTCCCACCGAGGACGTGTGGGACCGCGTTGTGGGCAGCTGGGATGCGCTCCAGGGTTTGCTCTCTCAGGCAGGAGTTGAGCTCTGTGGCTAGGCAGGTGCTGTTTCTCCATCTGGGGATAACCCCTCTTTCCAGGAGCTTCCCAGGAGTGTGGCTCTGTTTCGTGCTGGTACCTTGTCCATCAGCTCTGCACCGGCCCCGTGCTCCAGCACAACTGGCTGTGTGTGCCTGCAGCTCCAGACATCATCCCTGTGCTTGCCTTCTGGCTGTCCTGTGCCAGTGCTTTGCTCTGTCCCCTCTACCACCTGCTCCCAGGTCGGCTCTGATGGCCCAGGACCTCGAGGCCCCCTCGAGGTGGGGTCCTGTGGCCCGCGGAGATGCGCAGGGCAGGGCCCGGCGGGGCAGGTGTGTCCCCGGGGCCAGCAGGAGCCCCGGGAGGAGGAGGAGCAGCTGTCGGAGGAGAGCCGGCTGCGTCTGATGTCACTGCGGTGCATGGTGGGTAATTATGCACGTTGCAATGAAAATAATAAGGCCGGCTCCATAGTGGTGTCTAAAAATACTGCTAATGCGGACTGCCTGCTGGGCGCCTTTGTTTGTCACCTTTGGGTGTCTGCTCTGGGGCTGGCCGGGTGCTGTCACACCCCTCGAGCAGTGGGTTAGGTTTAGCAGGTGAAATGTGGACCCTCCATTTCCCCCCATTGTGGGACACGGTGCCAGTGGAGACAGGGCAGGTGTTGGCATGGGAGGTGAGGCAGGAGGCACCTGTGTGTGTTTGGGAGGCTCCAGTGCCACCTCCCTGCACACAGCCATGCAAGGAGTCCTGGTGGGATGGCAAAGCTTTGTTCCCCTAGCCTTGCTTGGAGCTGGGCACTCTCCAAGTGGTGAACAGAAATCTTTCCTGATATCCCTTGGTGAGTACCAGCTGGTTCGAGTACAGATCAGGATTTGGGCCCTGGTGGTGTGGTCTGTCCATCACTGGCATTGTGTGGCCAGGGCAGAGCTCACTGGAGCTGGGGCTGCCGGACCTTCCCTCTGTGGCTGCCACCATGGTGTGTCCGGGCACTGACAGGACTCAGACTGTGGCAACTTGCTGCTTTCTGGCTATGCAGAGGTGGGAGGGAGGGATATGTACCTGGAACAGAGGGAGGTGATGTGATGGGTGCTGGGGAGCACCTGGGTGCTGGCCAAGGCCTGCCCAGCATTTTGGTGTCCACTCTGTGGGCTCTGCCTGGATGCTCTCGGTGCAGCTCTGGCTGCTGCTGTGGTCCCTCCATCTGCTACCAGGCTTTGGAAGCTCCTGCTGCAGTGGAGGGAGAGGCTTGCAAGGGTGGTGAGAGCCATCTGGAGCCTACTGGCCTGGCAGGCTGGCAGGGGGAAGGTGTTGTGTGGCTGGGCAGCAGCAGAGGGCTGGGAAGGGCAGGAAGCACTGAGCCCGTGTGCCTGGGTCTCAGTGATGAGTCTCGTCCGCTTTGTGTGCAGGGAGGTCACAGAGGTGGCAGCTGCTCTTGGTTCCCAGCTGGTGCTTGTGGTGGGCTCTGGCTCCAGCTGTCAGCTGTGGGAGCTGAGCCTTGTCCCTCTTCACTGTGCAGCAAACAGGGAGATGTCACCCTGCTGGCATGCTGAGCTGCTTCACCTTTAGGATCACGGCTGTGTTCTTGGGGCCCTTCAGTGGAGAGGGAGTGTCGCTGCTGCCTCTGTTCTTGCCAGGTGCTCACTCCGACCTCTGAAGCCACGCATGGCAGTGGTGTTCCCCTGAGCAGTGAAACACGCTGTCCCTGCCTGCTGTGTGGCTCCCTTTGGTGAGTGAGGAACAAGGAATGGGATGGGAGACTTTGTGAATCCCATTGATCCACACCATGGAAGCTGTGTGTTTGCATCTGCCTGTCCAGGACCAGGGCCCTGTGAGGGGAATTGATCAAGCTGTAAAACCTAGAGCCAGCTAATGAAATAGGGACTATAGATTTTTATTTTAAATGGAAGAGAGTTTAGGAGAGATTTAATTATCCTTGGTTTATGGACCTGTTAGAGGAACGAAATAACAGCTGGCAGGTAAGGGCTGGGCTTCATCTTGTATCACTTTTCTCCCAGGTTGTCTGCAGAACTGTCCAAGTCCTGCCACCCAGGGTAGAGTAGGGAATGATGTAAAGTCACTTGGAGCAGAGTTAGACAGGGTGAAGTCCTGCTTATCCTGCTGGGTGTCCCTGCTTCCTGCTGGGAGTACGTGTGCTGAAATAGCAGAGGGGCTGGCCCTGGGCAGCTGGGGCTGGTGTAAGAACAGCTGTCCTTGGTCCCTGGGGCTTGGTGTGCTAGTGGACAGCAGAGAGTTCGGGAGCCCTGTACTCACTGGGCTGTGTCCCTCTAGGTGTCATTTTCCTGAGGCTGTGGGCACTGAGCTCTCACTGACGCTCGTGTGCCTGTGCAGTGTGTGGAGTTTGTAAAGGAGAGCTGCAGAGCGCTGGGATTTGCTGGGCTCAGCTGTGTGTTGGACACAAGCTGTAACGCTGTCACTACAGCCACTCCTCCTGTGTGCATCCACTCCACTGTCACGTGAGGCTGGCCTCGGGGCACGGCTCGGTGCTGGTGGCAGGCGGCACGGCGCTGCTTTTCGGCAGAAGAGCCTGGATTCTGGATGCTTTTGGGGTTTTCACCTCTTTGTTGAGGAGCTGGGACACAACATTTTCCCACGATCCCGTGGCTCCCTGCTTGGACCAGTCTGGAGAAGCATGGTTTGTCACCAGCTGTGTGTGGGTAATTGGTTGGCCAAGGAGTTTGTGTACCCACCTTGGAGGCACAGCCTGTAGGGTGCCAGGGGTGCCAGTCTGATGTGTCCAGAGGCTGCTAAAGCATCCAAGGAAGCTGCTGGTGCTGGGGAGCTCTCCCAGAGCCCTCCGACATTGATGCAGGAACTTGGGAGAGCTAAGCCCTGAGCCCTGTGGTCATGGAGCTGCATGAGGATGTTGCGTGGCTCCCTGAGACAGGTCAGTTCCAGAGGGGAGCAGTGTGGATCTGTGGTGTCAGCTCTCACGGGTGTTGGGAGAAATCAGCCTGCTGACTCTCTGGGCAACAGAGCTGCACCATGGTGCTTATCCTTTCCTCCACCCTTGCACCTGCAAGTCCTCAGCATTTCAGGGCAGGAGCTGTTTCCTGGAGAGCACAAGCAGACCATGGGTCTATGTCCAGTGTGGCATGTCTGGGTTTTCTGGAGTGGGGTGGTTTGGGAGGACTCCACACTTTGCTCTGTGTATGGCAGAGAGTGAGGTTGAACAGTGTCCCTAACAAACAACACTCGTTGCAGGCCTTGGGAATATTATTTTCTAGCTGCAGGCCGGTCCCTGGAGACCTCCTCTCACTGGTTGCAGAGCTGTAGTTCTGGGTCTTCCTTGGTTACCCTGGAAAGTAGGATTTTAGCTCAGCCATGCAGAGCAGAGGACTGGCCTGCAGTACTGTGTGTTAGGAGCTGCTTTCTCTCCGGTGAGGCTGTCTTGGTGATCCAGGCCTCTGGCATCTCTCGCTGTTGCCCCTGGGAAGGGAGGGCCCACGTTCTGGTCCTCCTTCCCCCAAGCCTGGCAATGCTGAGGCGCGGTCCCCTCCGGCAGGTTGTCTTTCCCCTGCTGTGCTGGTGGGGCTCCCTAGCTGTATTTGCATTTTGAGACAAGTGTCTTAGTTGGTTTTCTCTCCATGCCTGTGCTTTGGGAAAGTGGTGAACAATAAAAATCTGCCGTTGAGAGCTGTAGCAGAGGTCAGGCAGCTCCTGTGCCCCAGGCTGCTCTCTTGTCACCGCAGTTGCGCTTTGTGCACGGGGGCTGTCAGCTTGAAAGTCATGTTTTTGCTCTTAAAACCAACCTCAGGCACTGGTGGGGGGTTCTCTGAGTGTACAGGGACATATTGCAGCAAACCTCCTCTGCACGTAGGGTAGTGGTCACTCCCTGTTTTGGTGCATCTTATAAGCAGCCTTTTGGCACATTTTTAATCAAGGACAAAGGAGGGTAAATGGTTGCTGAAAATCATGAGTTTCTCTGAGCTCCTTTCTGAAAATGATCGTTGCAGATTGTCCGTGTCCCTGCAGGCTTCTTAAAATGCAAAACAAACCACCCAGCCCAACTTCCTGACTGTCACTAGCGCTTTCAAGAGACGCTTCGTTTGCTGAGTGGTAACGAAACTGCTCTTCACCATCCACCAGCTCCTGGCTCTGCCTGTATCCCTTTGCAGGAGCTGCTCTGACCGAGAGCAGTGGGGAAGGTGTCTGGAGCCTGGCCCCTCCTACCCTCAGCCACTCACTTGGCAGATACCATTAACACTGTCCACAGCATGTAGACAGCAGGCTGGACTCAGAGAGATACTTGTGGAGCGGTGACAGATGAGCTGGGGACTCCAGGGATGCTGTGTGGGGAAGGAAAAGAGGGGTGATCCCTCCTCCCTGTGCTGGCTCTGTCCCAGGAGGGATTGGGTCTGGTCTAGGAAAGGGCTGTCTGAAATGAGAACTAAAAGTGAAGGGCAGAGGAGTATGGAGTCCTGAAAAGCAGTGTCTTGTAGTAGGAAGGAAAGGAAGGACCAGGGAGGCTACCCAGGCAGGTTGGGGATGGACATGGTGGCATTTGCTCTTTTCCTCCCACCCATGTGCAGCTGAGCTGTGGAAGTGGCTGCTGCAAGATGCCTGGACAGACAGAGGTGTGTGTAGTTCAGCATGCTTCTGTTCAGGGCAGAAGAGGCCACCCGGGAGAGAGGAGGACACAACCCATTCCTTGATGCTGCTGAGCTACAGAGGTGGCCAAGCTGGACTCAGTTGCTGCACCTGCAGCCTTCTGGTCATGCTATTCAGGTTGTGCTGGTGTTTCTAGGGCAAACGAAGGAAGGTGGAGATCTCTGCAGATTATTTACCCTGTTCTAAGGAAATTAAGGCTTGTTGCAAGCTTACTGTTTATCTGTGTTCACTCTGCTTTGAACTTGCTGGATGGTGTCAGTTGGGGTAGGTGTCAGGTGTGGATTCTGCCTCTGAGGTCTTGGCTTGCTACAGGCTCTGGCTCACGGGGAGGAAGGTGCTGCTGGTTCTCCCTCTGCAGTGCAGCTCAGCCATGCTATTAGACATCAGAGAATCCACGTGGGAGAGATCGACAGGAAACTGGGCGTTATCAGTTCCGCTGCCTGTGCAGCTACTCGCTCCTCATGTCAGCATCCTCCACGTGTGTGTGGCTGGAGGCGTTTGATGGGAGTGCTGTCAGCCCGGGGGTGGGAGTGGGTGGCGTGTGATCATGGCAGAGGCGTCCTGCCTCCACTGCCAGTGAACTCAGCTCCACCCGGTGTGTGGAGCAGGGAGGGAGCTCCCCCATCTCCACAGTGGAGCACTTCACCCTGCTGATGTTGGGGTGTCCCATGTCCTCTGGTGCTTTTGTTGGGCCTTGGATAGGGTAGGGACACTCCCACTGCTCCTCCCTCCCTGCAGTCTGAGAGCTTCTGTGTTCTTGGTGCCAGTTTCTTCATGCTTTTTTTCTAGGCCCTGGGGAGAAAAGAGTAGGATCTGGGGCCTCTTTCTCTCCCTGGACTTGTTTGAGAGGCCCAGGAGAATGTGGAGATGAAGCATTGCTGAGTGTTGGGGAGAGCACAGGGCAGAGCAAGCCTCCAGTGGGAGCTGTGCTCTCACCACTGGATCACCCTGGCTAATCCTGTGTCAGACCTGACCTATATATGGGGCGAGGGAGGTGGCATGTCTGTGGCAGCAGATGGTCTCTTAAAGAGCCTGGGCTCAGGGAGACTTTGTCCTGCTGGCCCCTGGCTATCCTGAAGGAAAGGATGGGCCACCTGTCAGCTGTAGAGCATCCAGGTTCAGCCTGAGCAGCCCCTGCACGTAGAGAGCTACCTAAAGCTTACGGGCTGTCCCACTCACCAGGGGTGTCACAGGTCTCTGTGGCTGGACTGGGATCCCTTGTCCTGGCCCAGAAGCATTGACTAGCCTTACCAGCCTTGCTGTAGCACCCTTTGGGCCCCTCCCATGGCTTTCCAGGCAGAGCTCTGTACTTGGGACAGTGTGATGTTGGAGTCTGTGTGCATGGCTGTGTCCCTGAGACAGTGTGGGCAGAGCTGTTTCCACACGCTCTGATCCTGTGGCTGGATGTGTGGTGCCCCATCCTCACTGGGCACAGCCGTGTGCAGTGTGGCTGTGCCAGGGGAATGATCCAGCCTGGCTGGGCAGGGAGTGTGAGCAGCGTGTGAGCTGTGTCCCATCGATGGCTTCTCCTGATGCGGTCCTGAGGACATCGATAGCTGCTGCCCACGGGGAAGCTGGTGATGCTGGAGCGGGTTTGGAGGCAGTGTTTGCACAGATATCCGCCATCTGTGGCCTCTGCCTGCTGCTGCTGCTCTGCCCAGGATCAGACCAGGTCCTGGCAGTCTTGTGAAGGTGCAGTGCTGCCTCTGCCCACAAACAAGGTCAAAGGACAGAGTGCTGTTTTCCTTCTCTTCCCTGTAGTTCCCCAGCTCCTGAAGCAAAGAGGCTGTAGTAGAACAGACCTGGAGGGTGGTTGTTCAGGTTTGGGCTGATTCAGTCCTTTGGCTCTTCCTGCTGGAGTTCTTGCCTGAGTGCGTGGCTCTGACACCATCACAGGTCTGCCCTGCTGTGCTGCCTTCCTGTTCTGTGTGTCCCCTACCATGGGGACAGAAGCAGTTGACCGTGGTGCTACTGACAGTCATGGTAGAGGGATCTTGGCCCAGATCTTGGCTCTATGTCCTGGAGGATCCTTGAGCCTGGTGTAGTTCCTCCTGCACACCTGGATTTGGGGTGAAGAGGTGAGAGCCTTGAGAGGGGCCTGAAGGGACCTGGGCACAGGGCTGGAATAGAGCAAAGCTGAATCCGACTGCTCATGGCAACAACGAGCTACTGAATTGTTAAATCGTCAATCTGAGGTTTTCTTTGAAAGGGGTGATGCTACAAATTAATTAGCTCCCTTTTGGTTGTTAGCACTTTAAAGCCCAGCTGTCAGGGGAGGGCTGGTTTATAGGCATTACATCAGGGCTGCCGGCTGGCTCGCTCGCCTACCTGGGAATTTCTAAGTGTGCGTTGTAACCGGGGGAAATTTGGCTCGGATGCAGCATCTGGCGCTCAGTGAAGCTGCTGCGATGTGCTGTCCTGAGCACGGGGATTTGACTGGTGCCTGAGGGGGGCCAGGGGGGGAGCCGCTGGCTCGGCCTCTCGGTGTGCAGCTCCCGGGGAGCCGCTGGCTCGGCCTCTCAGTGTGCAGCTCTCAGCGTTAGCTACCAGCCGGGTGACTCGCTCAGGTGAGCTGGAGGTGTGCAGATCGTCCGAGTAGTTCTTGCTTCTTGCTTAATTAATATGAGATAATAGGAGGCTTTTCTGAAGCAAAAGGGGCTTTTCTGGTGCATAAAAGTTTGAACTGGCCACAGATGCCCTGGGAGAGCTGTCGGTGCGGGCAAAGGGTTCGATGTCCTAAGCGGGACCGGAGTAGCTCCTCCAGGCTCCCGTCCGAGCGCGGAAGGTGCTGGGGAGCCGAGACGCTGCTTCCCCACCCCTGTGCTTTCTGCCCACCAGCACAG
>NW_005054308.1:9060309-9062724 GCF_000277835.1 Geospiza fortis | reverse complement strand
GTCCCGCAAGTCAGGGGTGCCGCGATGCCGTTGTGGGGTTCCAGGAGCGCAGGCAGCCCTCCGCTCTGGAGGTCCCAGGAACAGGCGAGCCTCTGTATGGCTTCAGTGTTCCTCTGTGGACGTGCTGCCCATCCCCAAGCCCATTGCTGTGGTGCCTGGTCTGGAAGGTGCCCGCTGGATCACACAGGGCCTTGGCACCACGTGTGCTCCGAGAGTGAGGATGTGGAACTGGAAGCAGTAACCTCAGGGAGGCTTCTTCAGAGTACCTGGGTTGTTGCTGCATTTTGGCTCCCAGCCCACTCAGGGGCATATTGCAGCCGGGCAGAGCTTCGAGGTGGGCAGAATAAACTCCCTGTGGAAGGAACCTCCTGGTCAGGCACACTCCCTTCCCTGGTGACAGTCGCAGACAGGTTCTGGGAGGGCTCAGCCTGTGGCTTTGCTTTTCTTCTTCCTTTTTCCTACCAAAACAAAGAGAGAAATTTGCTTTCAGCTTCCACAGTAATGTGGAGATGAAGGTGAGGTTAAGAAGAGACTTGTATGTGGCACAGGACTTGTCCCAGTGGTTGTTGATACCCATCACCCAAAAGTGACATTGCAGCTTCTCTCTGCTGGGCTGAGATCCCCTCGCTGAGCAGCATTTCCCCGGGCTCCAGGTCCCCGGAGTGTCTTTCCTGTCCCGGGTGTGTCTTTGCCATGGGCACTGAGGAGGAGGTGGAGCTGAAGAAGCTTTGGGGGGGACCTCACCAGCCTGCAGTGAGCTGGATTTAGGGGCGTGTGGGCTGCGGTGCCAAGGCCGTGGCTGCTGCCGTGTGCTGGCCTGATGCTGTGGAGGCCGAAGGAAGCTGGGCAATGGAAGGGTACCCAGGGAGGATCTTGGATACACATGGAGGCAAGGAAGGCCGTTTTGGGACCTGGGGAAGCAGACACTGGGGAGGCCCAGCCCCAAATGCAGATGTTTCCTCTGTGCAGTGCCAAGGTTGATTGGGGCTGAGGGGTTGAGCTGTGTCCTGGGGAAGGGCTCTGGTACAGGAACACCAGTCAGGCTGGGTGCAGGAGGGGAGATGGGGCAGGGCCAGGGCAGTGTTCCCACTGTCCTACTGCCTTGGGGAGCATCTGGGGGAGCAGAGCTGCCTCCAAGGCTTCAGCACAGGCTATGCTTGTCCCCTGCTCCATGGGGATGTGTGGCTGCACCCTTTTGGCAGCAGGGAGTTGACAGAGAGGGGCCATGAGCCCTGCAGCCACCACCAGCCCCTGTGCTGGTCACTGGGGTAGCAGTGTCACTCCAGAGTAGGATGTGCAGGAGCTCAGCAACAAAGAGCACCCCCCAGAACAGCATCAGGGACCTGCTGGAAACTCCCCATGCCATGCTTAGGTTCCCTGTTGGCCGGTGAGCAGGCTGGGATGCTGCCACAGCCAGAGGGCTCTTCATCATTTTCTTTCCTCTGTGCCAAAAATAAGTGCAAAAATAAGTCTCTCTCTCTCTCTCTTTGTGTTGTGCATGGGAGGTGACTCTGGCCATGAAGGGGAGGAACAGTAACAAGGGAGTTGGGAACAGGCTCTTCCTAGCCCCTCTCAGGGCCATATGCAGCCCCAGGAGATGGGGTGGGTGGGAGAGCAGCAAGAGCTGCAGCTGTCAGCACCACCATCCTTGTGAGGATGGAGCAGCAGCCTGAGCGGTGGCGGGACAGTGCCATGACCCGCTGTCCCTCTTGCAGAGTTCAAGGTGCTGCTGTCTTGCCCTGCCTGGAGCCTGAGGTCCCGTGTGCCCACCCGCCTCCCGACGTCACCAATGCGACCATGGGAACTGGCAGTGAATAGGCGGCCGCCCTCTGCCCCTTTTGCCCAGCGCCGTTTCTCGGGGGGACCCTGCAGCAGCCCCGACCACCTCCGGCGAAGGTACGGGCTGCAGGGCGGTGTGGAGCCCGTCCCCTGTGCACATGGGGCTGTGGGGCTGGTTCTCTGGTCCTGCTGGGGCAAGGCACCGGCTCCCAGTGGGGCTTGGGGGGACATTGACAGGGAAGCACATCCACCTGGCCCACATGAGGGGTCCCTGGGGAGCAGGGGTGCTTTTTATGCTGTGGACACGGAGAGGGCACTTGCAGGGTGAGCAGAGAAGCTGGTTCTGGAGCTGTCCAGCCTGACGTGGCCTGGCACAATGCCCTGAGTATCTCACCCTGGCACTGGGCTGATCATCCTGTAGCCATCCTGCCTGGGGCTGTGGTGCCCCTCTGGCCTGGGGGGTCACTCCTGCTCTGTTTCTCTCCTGCGGTGGCCCCACAGCCCCTCTGCCAGGCGTCAGTGGGGACGACGCGATCGACCTCTGGCAACCCTGCTGGGCCAGGATGAGCCCCAGGTGCACCCTGCCTTCCCCCAGCAGCCGCACATCCCTGTAGATGAGCCCCGCGCCTACGCTCT
>NW_005054308.1:9059225-9060292 GCF_000277835.1 Geospiza fortis | reverse complement strand
AGGCTTCACCCAGCCGCTCACCCACCCCACCAGAACCCATTCATGGTGGATCTGCATGACCAGGTAGGTGCTGCAGCCCCCACCCCCCACTCCTGAGCATGCTCGTGTGGTGTTCCTTGGACTGTTGTCTGGAGTGGTGACTTGTCCTGGGGTCCCCTCTGGCCACGTGCTGCTGGAATCACCCAGCCCTGAGCCTGCTGGTGCTCTGGTCCTCTGAGATTTAAATCTTGGGGTCCCTCTGCCTTCTGGGGATGTCCAGGGTGGTCCCTGCTCCTAGGGGCTGGGCACAGTCCCCTTGTGGGGTTGTTCATGTGACAACTGTCATCATAATCCATGGTAATGGTGATGTGTTGGAGGCTGTGTCAGCCTGTCTGTGTGGAGGAAAGAAGGGCTCAAAACTCCCTCAATTTGAGTCCTCACTCAGCCCATTCCTCTGGCCACACCAGCAGGATGGGCATGCCAGCTGTTTTGTCCCAGTGCTGAGTGCCCAGCGTCCTGCTGTGACCCTGTCAGGACCGGGACAACTCAGACAGGGCTGTACCCTGACTGTGCCCTCGGCACCTTGTCCTTAGGTGCACCAGGGACCTGTCCCTCTCTCCTACACGGTTACCACCGTAACGACACAAGGCTTCCCCATCCACGCTGGCCAGCACATCCCTGGGTGCAGCACCCAGCAGCTCCCAGCATGCTCAGTGATGTTCAGCGGACAGCACTACCCGCTCTGCTGCCTCCCACCCCCGGTGAGTCACAGCAGGGGACGCCTGGGGACAACCTGGGCCGTGAGTGCCCAGAGTCCTCTGGGTACCCAAGCCCACTGTAGTGCAAGTTTCTGGGAGCACAGGGTCTTTTGGAGGCCCTGGGGAGGGGGCAGGGGTGTCTGACCCTTGTTTTTCGCTCTGTTTCTCCCCACAGCTGATTCAGGCATGTGCCATGCAACAACTTCCCGTCTCCTACCAGACATTCCCCCCCATCATCTCCAGCGACCATTACATCCTGCACCCACCCCCACCGCCAGTGCCCCCCCACCAGCCGCCCCACATGGCCCCCCTGGGCCAGTTCGTACCTCT
>NW_005054308.1:9057643-9058843 GCF_000277835.1 Geospiza fortis | reverse complement strand
CCCACCGCCGCCCCCTCCGCCGCCTCCTCCGTACTATCCGAGCTTCCTGCCCTATTTCCTGTGAGTACTGCTGGGGATATTCTAGGATGTGTAGGGCACGGGAGGCGCTGTGGATGGTGGCCACAGTGGCACTGTGATGGCACAGGGGGCTGTGCTCTCTGAGGGGTGCCAGGGTGGATGTTGGGGTTTGCAGCCCCATGCTGACTGCCCTGTCCTTCCCCCCAGTTCTATGCTTCCTGTGTCGCCAACGGCCGTGGGCCCCACGATCAGCTTAGACCTGGACGTGGATGATGTGGAGATGGAGAATTATGAGGTGAGTCTGCTTGGCTTCCTCATAGTGATGGGATGGGAGAGCTGGAGGGGTTTGCTGATTGCTGTGCTGGGAGGGGGAAGCCTGGAGGGGTGCTGTGCCAGAACAGGAGCTGAGCTGAGCTGGCCTCTGCATCTCCCTCCAGGCACTGCTGAACTTGGCCGAGCGGCTGGGGGAGGCCAAGCCGCGGGGACTCACCAAAGCAGACATCGAGCACCTCCCGTCCTACCGCTTCAACCCTGAGAGCCACCAGTCTGAGCAGACCCTGTGAGTGAGCTCGGGGTGCACATGGGGGGCCTGACAGGGATTGGAGGCTGTGGCTGGCAGTGGGGCTGTACTGATGGCTGCTTCTCCCAGGTGCGTCGTGTGCTTCAGTGACTTCGAGGCCCGGCAGCTTCTCCGCGTCCTGCCCTGCAACCACGAGTTCCACGCCAAGTGTGTCGACAAATGGTTAAAGGTACTGCCTGTGCCTGCTCTGGGGCGCGGGCTGGCTTCTTGGGGTTCTGTGGGTATGGGGTGCTGCCTCAGTGCCCTGCACGCACGGGGAGCTGGGGCCGAGCACTGTGCAGGGCTGGATAAGCCACTCCTGGGATGTGGTTCCAGCCTTGCCAGTGTTTGCTCACTTGCCCCCGTCTCTGGCTGCCCGCAGGCAAACCGCACGTGCCCGATCTGCCGGGCGGACGCGTCGGAGGTGCAGCGGGAGGCGGACTGAGGCTGGCGGGCGCTGTGCCGCACAATTCGCTAGAGGACAAGGACGCCGGGCTGGGGTGGGGGCTGCTGCCCGCTGCTAGGGCCTGACCCTGCGCTTACCCCCCCTCCCCAAAGCCTCTCCTCGGATGTGGTGAGCATTGAGCAGTCTGGGCTCCCGGCCAGCCCTCCTCCTCCCCGCC
>NW_005054308.1:9057190-9057350 GCF_000277835.1 Geospiza fortis | reverse complement strand
TTTCCCTTTGTCACTATTTTTTTTTTTACGATAGTTTTTCTTCCCCCTTGTTTCCTTTTCATTTCCGTCATGTTTTTGGTTCCTTGGCCGTTTGCCCTAGGGGCACGCAGGCGGCTCCTCCCCTCAACGTTGCTCTCGGAGGACGCGGGGAGGAGAGAGG
>NW_005054308.1:9040134-9055714 GCF_000277835.1 Geospiza fortis | reverse complement strand
AGTCCCCGGCTTCGCCCCCCCGGAGACGCCCCCGCCTCCCCTCCCGCCCTCGCGGTGCCCAGGGAGCCAGGAAAGCCTTACGGTCCTTTGACGGCGACTCGAAAGCTCCCAGCTCCTGTGCTGCAGAATTTATTCCAATGAGCAGCTAAAAGTATCATTTAAAAAAAATAACAAAAAGAAAAAATGACAAAAAAATACTAAAAAACAATTATTTAGGGTGTTTGTGATTGCT
This sequence comes from Geospiza fortis, assembly GCF_000277835.1. Taxonomy (NCBI): domain Eukaryota; kingdom Metazoa; phylum Chordata; class Aves; order Passeriformes; family Thraupidae; genus Geospiza; species Geospiza fortis. The sequence goes on along the minus strand of NW_005054308.1, from coordinate 9,055,482 downwards.
GACTGCGCTGTAGATACCACTGTTTACCAATGAATTCCTGTGGTGGGATAGTGGACTGTTTACTGTTCTATTATACCAGTCCCCGGGCCCTCCGGTGGGACCCCCGCGTTCTCTGTTACTTGCACATTTTACAGTTACCTCATTTTTCCCATGTATGTATTTGAAAAAAGGCTAATATATAGAAAAAAAAGGTTCTTAAAGCTCTAAAAGTGTTTGTTTTTTTCCATTCCATTGGAATCATATTGGTTTTGTAGCATTTAACATAACTAGTATGTTGTATTATATATATGTGTATTATACTGATTGAAATTTTTAACAGATTTGTACTTTTTTTAAAATGAAAGTTGCTAGTTCTGCTTGACCAAGTAGTGCAATCATTATTTTTTTTAATGTTGTGGCTGATTTTGAGAGGGATATTCACTAATAAATGTATGATGTATACCAACATGCTGGGCCCAGCTCTTGTCTCCATGGGGGCTTGAGGGGAAGAGTGGGGGCCAGGGATGGGAAGGAGCTGCTGCTCCCGTCAGGGCCCTGGAGAGAGGCTTGGAGGAGAGCCCAGGAGAGCCTGAGGGTGGGAGCAGGACTGGTTCTCTGCTTTGCCCCAGCAGGATCTGGTTTTGAGCACCACACGCCCCCTCCTTCTCACCCAGCGACCCCTCACAGCTTGCACAGAGATGGGAAATTCCTCCTGGCTGCCATCCCAGGACAGCAGAGCTCCCTGGGTGGCTCCAGCCGTAGCAGTGGGACACCTTCCACCTCTGCTCCATCCCAACCCTCCAGCATTCCCCTGCCAGGCCAGGGAAGAGGCTTTCCCTGTGTTCCTGCCCATGGCAGGGGGTGGACTGAGATTTGCTTTGAGATTTCTTCCACCCCCAACCATTCTTGGCTGCAAAACAGGTCACTGCAGGAACAGGCTCCTAACCCTCTGCCTTTGGGCAGCCCTGGCTGAGCCTCTGGCAGGAACCAGCCTTACAGTCACCTCCCACACCTTTTCCACCTCCCACCTGCTCCACGAGGGCTGACCCAGCCTCATCAGCTCCCTCCCTCCCTGAGCCCAGAGCTGATGCCACAGGAGGTGGCACAGCAGCAGCTGCAGCCCTGCCATCCCCCGTGCTGCGCACGCTCTCATCTCCAACAGCTCCATGGGCACCAAATCACCAGTGTGAGACCAGAAGCTCAGTGCACCCACACTCCTGGGAGCCTCAAGTGCCACAGCAGCTGCCCCCCTCCCTAGGCAGGGCAGAAAGCACCAGCACAGACATGCTAGAGGCAGAGTTTATTACACTACGCAGGCTAAGAACCCTGGGCAAGGCCCCACATGGGTAAGAATCGAACCAGCTCTTTATCAAAAAGTTAATACTATAGTCAACCCCAATCTCCTTTGGTCATTACAAAGCAAGAGAAATATTAAAAGAACAGTATTTATACAGAGAGGGAAGCTGAAGAGAGTCTGTCCAGCCCTTTCCCCCCACCCCAATCCCAGCACGTTCCGGTGCTCGGTCTTGTGTCTCTCAGGAGCAGCAGAGTATCAAATCTTCACAAGATGTTGGGTTGCTGGGGTTTTATTATTATTGTCATCAATAAAAGCAATAATTACCAAGAGCTGCCATTCCTGTTCCTCCCCAGGGAGGGTGGAGGGGCGACACCAGCTCCCCCCTGTGTGCCCCCCGGTGCAGGGGATGGCCGTGTGTCCTCTCACCAGCGCACACACGCAGCACGGCTGGCACGGGCCATGTGGTCTCTGATCCCTCGTTTGTACGCAGTCTTTTAAAAAAAATATTGTATTATAATAATAATATGAATTTCTCTTTCCATTTTGTGTCTTCTGGAAAAAAAAAAAAACAACGAAAAAACAAAACAAACAAAAACAAAACCAAAAGGAAGTGTCAATCGTCCGTGAGGTCCTGCACAAAGAGGACTTCCGTGTGGCTGAGTCCTGCCTCCTGCAGCGTCGGGGGGTTGGGCCACTCCTCTGTAGGGAGGCAGGGCAGGACACGGCGAGGGAAGTTGGCCTCAATCTGGAACTTCTCAGGGCTTTCTTTCAAGGAGAACAGGAAGTCGTGGATCACCTGGGAAAGAAGCACAGAAATAATTGCCAGCTGGGGGAGCAGTGACACAGCCAGAGTGAATCCCTGGCATCTCGTAGGGGAAGGCTCCCAAATTTGCACCATCACTGCACTGTAGACCTGAGACAGCCATTTCCTTGGCACACATGAAACTGGACTTGGCATAGAGCACTGTGGAGGACCAGACTGTTTCTGACTCTTCCTACACCTTTACTTCATGGGGAGCAGTGGAATTAGAATAGAATATATATATTCTATATAATTACAGAATGTTAAGGGTTGGAAAGGACTCGAAAGATCATCTAGTCCCACCCTGCTCTGTCATGGGCAGACACCTTCCAGCTTTTCAGGAGACAAAAAAGCCTCTGCCACTTTTTCTCCTCTTCCAAGCTGGTGGAACCAGGCCCTATAGCACTCTCCTTACCAGGGAGCAGCTCTGCCTGCCAAGGCTCTCAGCAAAGGTCACCATTTGGCAAGTCCAAGGGAAAAAAGCCACCTGCAAGTCCCTTTACCCCATGTTCTGGAAGGCCCCTCAGCTCTGCCCCAAGCTCACCGTCAGTGACTGTGTGAAGTGGAATCGCCGCTCCACTCTGGAATCGTTGGGCAGCTTGAAAATGATCTTGACACTCTCTGGGTCATCGGGGTGTGGTTCTGGAGGAAGGCATTCTGACCTCCTCTCCTTCTCCTCCTGCAGTGTCTGCAAGGCAAGGAGGGAGCAGGAGCAATGGCTGTGCACTCAGCTGACCTTTGTGCCTGTCCCCTGCAGCACAGCTCCTCCAGGAGCCTCGGGAATGCTCAAGCCCCAGGCAAGACAAGCAATTCCTCCTGCAGGCCAGGCATCCCACAGGACACTGCAGCCCCTCCTGCAATCCCTCTGCTCTCACCTGCCGCCGCCTCTCCTCTGCCAGTTTTTGCTGCTGCACTTCCTCCTCCTTCTTCTTCTTCCTCTCCCTTTCCTCCTTCTTCTTGCGCTCCTTCTCCTGGTCTGCACGCAGGGATGCCAGGTACGCCTCGTCCTGCTGCTGCCTCAGCACTTGGGTTTGGTTCCTCTCTTCCCTGCAAACACGAGTGGGAACTGGTCAGAGCTAACAGGCCCTGAAGTGAGGGGATGGCAGGCTGAGGGGAGGCCCAAGGGTGCAGGGACAGCCTCCAACTCACAGAAGCACACAGCAGGTATTGCCTTGGGGTACCACAAGCTCCCAAAAGGCCAAGCCGGGTCCCCACAATCCCTCACAAACTGATTCCCAAGGGTGGGTAGCCCTTTAAAAGGCTTCTGAACCTCTGCAGCTTGACATAGCTCACAGACAGCACAAGAACAGTGCCTAGGATTCTTGCCTCATATCTGAGACTCTTCCTGGTTTCATCTCCTTCAGGTAATTCCTTGCCCATTTCACAAACTGGAACATTTTACTGGGACCCCACATAGAGCATGGGGCAGAGGAGGGACAGACACAAAGTTAAATGGTAGGATCCTGTTTTGGATGTAACCTGTACATCCCTAAGAGTCACCAGGGACTTGTGAGGCCCCACCAGAAAAGCAGCCAGAGCTCAGCACAGCCAGCCCAGGCAGCAGCACACAGCTGTGGACACCAGCTCTCCTGCCTGCAATGCCTTTGCTGCCACTTGGATCCTACTGGTTATTGTCCAAGCTTTCCCTGCAAAGCTCCAGCATGCCAAAGGTGTGCTCCAATTGCAGAGAACAGAGTACTCACATCCACCTTTCAGTGGTGGGACTGTGTGTGCAACACATCTGGCTCTCTGGCTATAAGACAGCCTGAATGTATGGACTGATGGTGCCCCTGGTAAGAGGAGAGCCCGTGGGCTGTGTTACCGAACGGGAGGTGCTGAGCTGTGTGCCTACACAGGGTGTCTGAGGGAGGCAGGGGACAGAGCAGAGCCTGCCTCAGCACGGTTTGTGCTGCTGGAGCTCTGGTCCCACCCTACCTTTCCAGGCGCTCGGACACCAGGTATGTCTGGTTGGCATCCATGATGAACATCAGCTGGTTGATGAGGTCATCAGCCTGGATGAGGCCCTCCAGCCGCCCAACCACGGTCATCCTGCGGTCCTTGAGCATGATCACGGCCAGGAACGGGTACGTGTTCTCCCGCAGGGCCTGCGACACTGAACAGGCACAAACGTCACCACCCCGACACGAGGGCCACCAAGGGTACGGCACAAGGGTTCCCCATCACTGAGGGCCAAGGAAAGCACCTTCCCCAGATATTCTCTTTTCCAAGGCAAAAAAGGCCTCAGGCTCCATTTTGAAAATCAAACCCTGTAAATTAGCAAAGGGAGGAAATGGCTTTGGGAGCACAAATACTGATGGGAAAAACCCCAAGCTTTCAAGTAACCAAAAAAGGCTCTTTTAACTCAAGCAGGAAGGAAGTAAATGGCTCTGAATGCTCATTGAAAATGGGACAAAGCCATGGGTTTAAACTGCAGTAAGAGAAACACAGGACAAGTACATGTAAACATTTGCTCAGGTGATTGGGGATGGTTGGACTCTAGAAGAAACTGTCATGGGGAGATGGCAGTACGTCCACATTGAACATTTCTGAACAAATTTAGGTTGGCTTTGCTGGAGGCAGGTTCTGTCTGAAGCAGGGAATGGAACAGATAATGTGCTTAAGCTACTGTTCATATATGGCTGTTGATCCCCCCCTTAAAACATACATGGTACATCATGCAACTTGGAGCTTCTGTTACAAATGGAGCCCCCCAAACAAAGCCAGAGCAGCTCAGGGGTCAAATGGAAGGTCATGATCCCTTCCAGCTCTGCTTCCCAGGCTGTGACTCCAAAGCATTGCAGCAATGAAACAGGAATAAGTCAAAGACTGTCTCCTCAGAGAGCTGTTCTCTCAAGTTGTTGATAACTGGGAGCAGAACTATGGAGCCAAGAGTGACCCAGATGTAGCATTTTCCTGACCATGAAACAGACATGGTGGAAACAACACAGGAGCCATTAACAGAACTTTGGGAAAAAGCTCCACTTGCAGCAGATCCTTACCAAACTGCTGTCTGGCCAGGTATCAACAGCTCTCAAACACTGTGGGCTTTTGAGGAGACACAGAGATTGGCTGTGGATTAAGGTGACTGTCTCAGAAAGGGAAAGAATGCACCTAACAAGTCCTTCCTGCCCTCAGGCATCACAGGAGCCAGGGTTAAGGACAGATCTAGTTGGATACTTGTTTCTCCACTCAGTTTATCCCCAGCACACACCCACCAACTCCCATTGGCAAGGCACTGAAAGCAGCCTAAATGCCCACAGCAATGAGCACAGAACTACAACTGCCCAGAAACACACAGAACTGTGGAGATGAAGATCAGAATGTATTTCCTTGGCATCCGAACCTTTGAGATATCCCAGAAAACCAACACATGTATTTCCCCATGTGATCCTGAAATCTGTTGTATTTTGTTAAAGTAGACAAGAGTGTGTTTCACATGTGTAAATCTGTCAAAGAGCATCTGGCTTATTCCAGACACAGAAGGGGACAGGTAAAGCCCAGGAGGGACACACTCACCTCTGTATCCCTCTGGTTTATTGGTTGAGCAAGCCCAGAAGAGCATTCTAGTGTTGATGAGGGTGATGACCTCAGGTGCACACAGTGTATTGCTGGGGGATGAGAAGAGACCATGTGAGGGAAGCTGCATTTCAAATGCAAGGACAGCTCTTTGGGAAATTCTCCTACCTACCGGCAGAACTCATCTGTGTCTTGGTGGTCATCCCCGTGCAGATAAACCAACAGGAAGCGCAGCTCCCGCTTGGCATCGTTCAGTGCCTTGGCAAAAGAGCAGAGCAGGTAAAGTTACACAGGATCTGGGCAAGGGGAACGCAGCACCCACAAGGCCTGTGTGACCCAGGCCTTTACTCTGCCACTAGAGCAGTTTGAGTGAAGCTGCAGTGGAGGATGAACCTGCCAGACCTTCTAAATGAGCCTTTATTTAAGAGGGCTACAGTGGTGTTCTCTCATGTTCTCTCAGGATGTGGCTTTGGGGAACACCGAACTCAGAGTGAAACAGGGTAGGCAATGACAGAGACTGACACCTCAGCTGCCTCACCAGACTCAGCTAGCAGTGAAGAACCTCCTTCACCCCTTGCACTCACAGTGGCCAAGGCAGAGCTTTCCCTTGAGCCTGCACAGGACACAATCTTCAGATCACATCAAATGAAAATTCTATTAAAACAGGTAATAAATAATGCTGCAGGCCTTCCAAAAACCAGACAACAAAGAAAAGAATCCCTCCCTTTCACATCTATAGTGTCTGGATTCCACCCACCCAAGAGCATTTTTAACAAGACCACTGGATAAGTGCACAATATGCTCCCTGTTTTCCTGGCACTGAGTTTTGGTAGCCTAACCATTCCACAATTACTTGAGTTTGGATTCCAGGAATGAAAAGAGCTGCAGAGGCGGTGAGCTCCATCACTGTGGAGCAGACAGGCATTGACAGTTTTCCCCCGGGCACTTGGGAAGCAGTGCTGATCCAATGTCTGATGGGATGCTCTGCAGGAGACCCTTCCCTCAGCCAGGCTGAGAGAAGCTGTGCAAGAGGCAGTGTCCATGGGGATACCCCTCTTCTACAGAGAGCCCCCTCAGGTTTGATATATGGAACACTCACCTCCCATAACTTCTTAGGGGCTCCCTCTCAATTTTGAGGCCCTGAACTGTTGTGAAGTTGCATTGTGATACAAGCCCAGGCAGTTAATCCCAATTTGGGGAACAGAAGGACAGACTCTGGCACAGTACACCAGTTTATAAAAACAAAGGCAGGATTACAAAGAAAAGCTGTCGGCTACAGAGTCACACAGACGGTCGAGGAACAGCCAGAGTAGCTTTGCTTTCCAACTTTGCAGGCTTGGCAAACCATCAAGCCTGGCAGACACTGGTTTCCCAGTACACTTGTTCACTAGCTCTCCATTACCCCGTTAAGAGAGTTGGGGGATAAACGCTGGGCTTGTAGATGAAAAGCAATTTTGCCATGTAGGCCCTGATACCACGTGGCAAAATCACTACTTCCCAGGACCTAGGCACCAAGACATGACACTGACCTGGCTGTAAGTTCCCTGGTAGAAGACAGGGTGTATCCTCCCATATTTTTCCTCAAACATATGAATAAACGAAATAATGTCACCCACTGGATCGGTGACCCGACTACGAGGATCAGGGCGTATAAAACGCAGAGCAAACCTAGGAAGGAAGCAAAGCACACTGGAAATTCAGCTCACTGACTTCTTGAGGCACAGGTTTTCTTTTCTACAGATAGTCACTGGGATTCATAAAGAGGAAAAAAGTCATAGCTGAGACCCTTGAACATTTATAATCCGAACCTAAACTGGTATCCGCTCCAAACTGGTACCACTGCTACAGAACCAGCCCCCAGTGAAGATTCCTCTCACGCCAGGGATCAGGAAGGATCCGAGTTCTGTGTGATTAAACAGCTTCAGCTTCCTCTGAAGCATCAGGCATAAGCCACACCAACAGTAGGAGGTTTTAAGAATTTAGTCAAAGATGGGCTGTTAAAAGCCACACAGTTTTCTCCAGATAACTTTGAAAACTGCATTTCTGCTAATCCAGAACTAACAATTCCAATGTACAAAGAGTTGCAGAAAGAGAATATTACACTATGAGTCCTATGAAACTGTCATTCCTCTGAAGCTGAAAAAGCTTCACTGCAAGGCAGATATCAGTGCTGTTTAGTTCTACTGATGCACAGAAGATACACTGAACTTTGGAAATGTCTTTAATGGGGGAAAAAAGTAATATAACAGGGAAACTGCCAAACCAGGGCAGATGGCAGGACTGCTGGCTATTTACCACCACTACCATTCCCTTTTCCCTCTATCAATGCTGTAAAGGAGACAAGGAGAATCAGTGCTTTGGGGCAGTAAAAGGAGAAGAGGCAATAGACACCAAAGGGAATAAAGCAGAGATGTTTACAGTTTGGGTTTTGCCAAATAATGTCCAGGAATTAGGGCAGGTTAATCTGCAGCCCAGCCCAATGGGACATGATTCTGATGTTTGTCCAAGAATACCAAACAGCTGGACACTGTTTTGCAACCCCTTTGTGTGGCACTCAGACTGTAAGGCTGAGTGGAGTTAGAGATCCAATTAAACACTTCATTTACAGAGCTGCAAGGTGCTCTTTTTCTCTGCAACAAGATTTATTTCTTCCTGAACAGCATAGGAACTTTACAAGGCCACAGATAATGCCAGTTAAGGAAACAAATGGAAAATCTGCCATGAGGCTTAAAGATCTAAGTGACAGAGATCCAGCCAAATCCGAGCTAGTGTGTTCCCTGATGCAGTCAATAATGAGTCAGCACAAACAAGGACTTACCTAAATATATCAAGTAATGTGTAATAGGTGAATCGGAATGGAAGCATTATGAAGTAGTAACCCCATCCTAACAGGCCCTGCAATTACAAATAAGGAATTAATTTTCTTAACTATACAAAAAGACTAACAGCACCAAGTCTTACAAGTGCTCATGCAAATTTGTTTGTAAAACATTAATGAAAGTAATACTGTATTCTAGTTAATACACATTTAAGGGGAGCTCTAAAAAGAAAAACATTATCACTGCCACATGGAGGGGACAATTCTTTGTTCCAGTTCAACTGATCTAAAGGCTTTACTACACCACAGCAAGACAGTCTATGACAAAGAAAAATGTCCTCATACTGTGAATCACAGCATGGAGAAAATCTCCACAGCAGTAACAGAAACTGAAGGAATAGCTCTACATTTTGTTTTTCTAAGATAAAATATTTAGAAAGGAGATAAGGGCATGCAAAGAAAACAATTTCTTTCCCTGCTTGCAAGTTCTGTATTCACAGAGAGTCAGCCAAGAAGCAGGACAAAATCCACTGTAAGATAACTTGCCCTTGGCTGTGGCCTTGAGACAACGTAGCTGTAGATCCTGTGGTCAGCTGTATTGACCTGCAAGGGCCGCAGTGGAGGAGGATTAAAGACACTTGGGACACCCTCTTGCTCGTTCAGTCGGTCCTGCACAGCTGCCTTTGACAGAAGAAAGAGCAAAGGGAGGTTTCAGGCATTTTATGATTTTTATACTTTGGACAGTGACAGTGGTTATTACTTGTCCACAGCCCCAGGGCACTGGATAAGCACAACTCCTGACAAACAGGAACCCCCAGTGCTCTTTTCCACGTGGAAAGCCTTCTCCATGGCAGCCAGCACACAGGCTCCACCGGAGGCCACATCCTGTGCCACTCAAGGGATTGTTCACAGCCATAACAACTCTGCTGTGTTTGGCTGAAACCAGCTCTCCAGATGTGTGGAGATACAGCTCTAAAGAGCTACTTGGGTAAATCCAGGGGGGGACAGATTCATCTTACTGGTAGGGCCCCCCTCCCACAGAGGGCTGCATTTAATCCAGGTACTTGGAAACTGCTACAAGTCTCATTTTCAGTGGTACCTCTATGTTCCAGTTGTGCTGCTCCAGTGTGTGGCGACATTGGTCCATGGACTCTATGCCAGTCAAGTCCTAAGGAAGGAGAATAAAAGCAGATGAGTGCCAGAAGTGCTGCATCCTAACTGCTCTTAACAAGGGATGAGCACATGGTGGGAGTTACCACAGGACATTATCACAATGCTCCATTTTTAAGTGCCCTGCTCTGAGTTTGAGAGCAGAGTGACCTGTAAACACACAGGAGGCCTCAAACAGGCCTTTGCACTCTGCCAGCACCAGCCAACTCTCAGTGTGCCCAGGGTCTGTCACTACAACAGCACTCAGCACAGTCAAGGGTTTAACACAACACTGCCCACAGGCTTCACTCTGAAAAGATGTGCCAGGCCAAAGCCCTCAAACATCTTCTTGAACTCAAAATACTGACAAAGCATTTCTGAAAACTCAAGATGACTGTTACTCCACCCACTGCCAGCACAAACAGAAACTAAAACCAAAATGAGCCAGGCATTACTGAAGGTGATGTTCCCAGCACCACAGGGGAAGTAAAAAAGCATAGTAAACAGTGTAGTAAAAAAAGCAGGAACAGTCCAACACAGGGCCTGAAACAGAAAAAGTCCACACACACTGACAAACCTCAAAGCCACTGGGTGTATTTTCGCCCTGTGCCAATCAGAATTTCTGCACAGGAGATCAAATAATTGTGTCTGTTATTACAGGAAGCCACATCAATATCTCCTGAACAGAGACAAACGTTTGCTGAAGGGAACACCCCTGTCACTGTGCCACAGAAACATCTCTCCCCACTGCACTTGCTTTAAGGCCTGAGCAGATGTTTTTCTTGCTTTCTTGAAAAGCCCCTGACGGGCTCCTGACAGGCTGACCAGTTAAGAATGCACTGAATTGTTTTTTTACTGGAAAAGGATGGTGCATCTATTCCTCTCCCTGCCCCCATTCACACATTCCACATGCCATTTCCACCCGAGTAACAAACACTGTGGACAAATGCCCTATTCAATCTCTGGGCTCAGTTCAAACTTTTGAGCATTTCTTGGCTTCTTTCTCACGAAGTCTCCAGATCACCACCTTCTCTCCAATCTACTGGGCAAAAACCATTGTTTAGTTCTGCTGCACAGACCCAATCAGACTGCTTAAAGCATTGCGACTGCAGAAGTTCAGAAAAAAAAGCACTTCAAGTCGCTGTTCAGTGGTGTATAAATATTTATTAAAAAGTAAGTCTGCAGCAAGCCTTGCAAGGGAACACTGCAGAACTGGATTTCATAGAAGAAATAAAGCTCAGTGAACTCAGCTGTTGCTGCTAGAATACCTTTGATTATCATTCAGTTTCATCATTTAATGTTTTAGTTTAGCTATCTTTCTTTGAAGATGTGCTTCACAGAGTAAAATTTAGGGTTTGCATTCTCACTTTATTTTTTATTCAATTTATTTTGCATTCTGACTTTATTGTTTCAACCTGAATTTCTACAGCAGGTACTTCATTGTCTTTTTATAAGGACACCATTAAAGGAACCTGCAATCTACTCAATTAATTGATTTTACAGTGGAGTCACAATGTGTTTATTCCTGAGCCTTGAAAGTCTTCTGATCACCACTCCCCAATATTCTGGAAATTCTGCTGGTGTTTACAAGATTCAAAAACTCATTTACACCTTTGTCTCTAAATGCCTGGATAATCTGTGAGCACTAAGAACACCACTGAGCATTCCCTCCTATTTAAATTATGCAAAATTCTTCTGCAGTTTTAGGTCAGAAAGCAGCAGAGCCATCATCAAGCATTTAATGAGCACTGAAACACTGCAGCATTTGCAAGACCATCTGAGTTCCACAGAGACACCAGAGCCAGCCTCCTCCACCCTTCTTCACCACCACCACCACAGTGACAGGCAGCTCTAGCCACTTCTCAGTCTTCTATACAGCTCTCCAGGGAGGTGAATTTCCTTTTACTTTTTTTTCTTAGCATCTTAATTCAGCTGCTCTCAACTCAAACTAGAAGTGACAAAGCCACTCCAAGCAGCTCCTGCCACTTGTCTGATCAATGAGGCTGAACAATTAAACACTGCAGGAACAGCTGCTGGCAAAGGCAGCTTCTAACACTCAGCACCTTGCAGGCTGTTACTCTGATGTGCTCCACGGGATACACCACAGCTCCACCACGTTCTGGGAGACACACCAGGGCTCAGAATGACCCACACCCGATGGAAGGAATGGCAGGACCACAGCTCAACTGCCACCTCAGACAACTCTTGCTGGCAAACACTGATACTGGTCATTATCACCCCCAGGGCATTCCTACAGCCCCTGCTTCACCAAGTCATGGAAACAGATCAGAAGCTTGAAACTCCACATTATTTCCACTGCCTCAGTATCTCTGGTGAACTTTGATCAGCTGCAAACTTACACACATGGCAAACCAGCACATTCTTAGTATCATCAGGGCTAAGAGAAGAACCAGCATCTTCAAACCTTGCTGCTCTCATCTCTTATTAGCTGCCTTTAAGAGCATGGATCTTACAGGCATAATAAGTAGCTAAAATTAGTCCCATTAAACCAGCACTCTCAAACCTTCAAATAAATCCAAGCTCGACACAGTGGCTAATATTTCTAAAACAAAATATTAAATTCCAGAAATGCCAGAAAAGTTCAATAGTGCCTTCTCAACCACTACACAAAGCAAGAGTGTTATTGTAAAGCATAAGGAAGCTTTTGCTGGAGGTAATGATTTGTATCTCTCACCTTTGAGACTGCTCAGAATCTTCTCAATACTGAAGCAGTGGAAAGAACAATTTCATGCTTCAAAAGTAGAAGGAATACCCTGAGTGGACAAAGGTTGTAAACTGGACTTACGAAAGCGTCGCCTCCACAGCTCCGCTCCGATGTTGAAACACAGCACAGGAGATGCAAACCCACAGCACTACCTGGCACTGCTCTTACTTCCCAACCCACTGCCAAAGCCAGAGAATTACTTTCCAAGGGTAAAGAACATCTGAGTTCTAACTGGAAAAATGCCTGAACCAATAGTTTCTCATTGCATATTACAGCAAATGCCTTTCTGAGGGTTTTGATCGATTCACTGAGTGGGAAAGCTGCCTGGAGTTTCATGTTTCCTCCTTCCCCTAAATCAGAGCCATATCCAGCCTTGAGCATTCTGTTTTCCCCAGCTGAAGTCAGAGATTATGAGTGCCAACTCTCTGGCAAATAACACTCCATTACTTTACGTTAGCATATTACAATATCAGACATCAGCCCAAGTGTAATGGGCACAGATCAATAACCAGATCCTAGAAAAGCTGCTCTGCTGATTCTCCTATCTCCCAAATGAACCACATCTCCACAGCTTTCCTAAACTGTTCACAGCAAACTTCTCTCTCCAAATGTCAGGACAGCGAGGTCTTGACAGATGAAAAATTTAGATGCTTTTATTCCCTTACATAATTAGCCAGCTCTCTGGCAGTAAATGGGAGGCTGAAAGCATGCAAGAGGCTTTGCTGCTTTCATTTCAAGTTTATCCCAGTTCTCTCCACTGTTTTTTTCCCTTTACTAACCTGCCCCAGCATGGTGCAGATAGCTGCCCTGCCCACAAGAAGGAAGCTGCTGGTTTCAGCTTTCTGCCAGCACAGCTGTTTGTACGAGCACTCCAGAACCCAGCACACAAACAGCAGTGGGATTAATGCAGTTAATGCAGGCACTAACACAGAGCTGTGCCCAACAGCTCAGGCCAGGACAGGAGAGCACATTCACCTCTGCCTGGAAAGGTGCACTCTCCAGCAGGAGCAGGATAAACAGTTTAGGGCAACAGCATTTCACCCCAAAGAGCTGTTTGCTAGGTGAACAGCAGTCCTTGCTCAGTGCTTCCCTCCCTTTGGATCTCTATTTCACTGAGGGCCTTCTACTATTCCTTACCTCATCCTTGTCATCCTGCCTTGTTTCCTGGTGTGCTCTGCTGCTCTCAGCACAGTGCAGTGGGACAGAACCTTCTGTGGAAGCGCAGGGCTCTGTCACCATGGAATGCTGCACAGCCCACTTATGATGGCACATCACAAAGTGTGGAATTATCCTTGAAAACACTGAAGTGTTTGTTCCCTACAAAGTCAGCAGGGATCCCTGAAGGCTTTCCAAGCTGACTTGTAGCAATGTACAAATTATTTTAATGACACTTACTTAATCTCTCCAAACACCTCATTCTTCCTATCGGAGTCTGAGAAAAAAAATCTCTTGCAAGTGGACTGATTTACTTTTGAGGAAGCAGCAGGACTCACACCTGAGCCTTTCTCAGCTAGGTGGGACACATCAGAGGAGGAGGAATCACCAGTGGGGGCTGTCATTAGCCCTGGAGAAAGTTGATCCAACACAACCCAGAAGAGGGAGGATCCTGGCTGGTATCCAGCCCTTCTGGAGCACAGCTTTCACATCTGCCTCTGCACAGCAGTGGTCTAAGTGAAAAAATGTCTCCCCTCGACAGCCTGAGGAGTGTTTCCCTGTGCCTCAAACCAGAGCTTGACAGGAAGCTGGACTAAAGCATGAATCCCTCCTTCTGCCTCCCTGGCAGCACTCTGTCCATGACAACACCAGGCAGCACTGGGAAACAGGATTATTTCACATCACAGCTGCCCACAGGGGTTTGAAAACAGCAGCAGAGGCAGTGGTGAGAGCAGCTGGTGCTACCTGTCCAGATCAAAGAGATGAGCAAGAACCAGGATCTCTCACAGCAAGAGAAAGGGACATTTATATGTGCAAAACCCCTCACTCAGAGGCAGCACAGGGACAGCAATGGCTGTCACTGCTCTGTGCCTTCAGTCTGTATTTAATCTGACTGCCCAAAGAGCTCAGCTTGCAGGAGACTTAGAGGGGACATCTGTAAAACAAGTTTCCTCCTAGGTCCAGTCATGAGAAAACACCTCAGCACAGTAATTAAGTCAGGGGCTGCGAATCAGGTGAAGGCTTGGGAAGTCAATGAGTGAGTGATGAACACCTGCACTGTGTCACCTGGGGAAGGCAGGGCCAGATGCCTCTGAGTCCCTTTAAATCTACAGTTACATCACACCAAACTTTCAATGCACAGCCTTAAAAAATAATGTAAAGCAAGAAAAGCAGACAAAGCACTCTTAAAAGTGACCATGGTATTTCCAAAAGAACTGCAATCCAAGGGATGCCACATGGTGTCCTACAGCTCAGAAACAAACCCAAGACTCCTGAAGGTAATTTTCATTGCTCAGCACATCTAGTTACTCATCACTGAGCAACCCTAGGAATTTCAGCTGCCCAGCACTGTTTTCTCCCCAATAAACCACATCTTCAGACCGTGTTTATGATCATTCATCTGCCACACAGCCCCAGGCCTCGCAAAGCAAAGGTTAAGCGACCTTGCCTGTGTTGTGTAGCAGACACAGATTAGATCATTACAGTCTCCAGCGGCGTTACCCAATCGTGAGGGGCAGGAACCATGTTCCACAGAAACCCACTGGATAACTCTGCCTCGGTGCCGTGAAAGGCTCTCCAGCTACGACAAGGAAAATTTTCAGACTAATTAAAATGGCCAGGACTTACCAAGGAGTTTTTCCTGCAAGGAGTTCAATGACCAGCCACTCTCAAGTAGCGATGACAGAACATCGCCCCAAAGAACTGTTAGGGGCACGGAAATCTCACTCACCCCGGCCAGGACTGGGACCACAGGTGTCTCTCCTCTCACCGTCCCCTCATGCCCAGCTCGACACCCCGCTCCAGGACGGGCCTATCCGGCTCCGTGAGCCCCGTACCCCCCAGCGCCGGCGGGGCGGGCCCAGCTCAGCCCGTTCCGTGTCCATGCACCGCCTCCCCCGCTCCCGCCG
>NW_005054308.1:9027777-9039075 GCF_000277835.1 Geospiza fortis | reverse complement strand
AGGGTGAGCACGCCCGCGGGGGCCGCCCGGCCGCGCTCCTGCTGGCTGCGGGCGGGCTCCCGGCCTTGTGGGGTAACGGAGCGCTGTGCCCCCTTCTGCCCCGAAGGCAGGGAAGGGTCCTGCGGGCCGCATCCACGCGGGGCTGGGGTCCCCGGGCGATGCACAGCATCCCCGGTGGGTGATGGGGTCTGTGCTGCATCTCATGGGCCGGTGGCGGGATGACCCTGTGGGCCAGGCTGGCATCCTAGCAAGGGTCGTCTGGGCCTGTGCTTGTGCCCAAAGGACTTCTCGAACCTCGGGGATGTGGGGTGAATCCTGAGCTGGGATGTGCCAGCCATGGGGCGATTTCTTCCCCTTTTGCTGGGTTTTCCGGGTTGGATGGACTCCCTACTCCATGTTTCAGTGCTCCCAGCTATGGCAGTGTAAAAGGCATCCAGGCGGCACTGAGGAGCAATGACAGCCTTGTCACTGTCCCCACAGACAGGAGAGCCCTTTGGGATGTAAAATGGAAGACACTGCCATTGGGAACGTTGTGGTCCCAGGCCCTGCAGGTAGAATGTGCTAATTCTGCTCTCTTGTCTCCAGTCTGCAGGGGCTTTGGCATCTGCTCTCTGTATGGACATGGGGGCACTCTTGCCACAGGGCTCTGACTCTCCCCTAACCCAGCCCCACAGGGTCTCCTTCTGCTGTCTGGAGCGGTGGTTGCAGAGCCCTGCACACAGGGCCATGAAGGCAGATCTGGGCCTGGAGAAGTGTTGATAGCCACAGTGATAAATGCAGTTAGACAGGCTGGAGCTGGGTGTAGTCATGGGGCTGAGCACTTTGGGGGCAGTGCTGGCCTGAGCTGCACTGTGTCTGTGCCTGCAGCTGGCTGGCCAGGAGAAGCCCTGTGATCACTGGGGAATGCTCAGGGCCTGGACCGTGACTCCTTCAAAGCCTCTTCTCTCCTGGCAGCAGAGAGCCCCCAGCCTGGGCTGGCTTTGTGCCCCAGGTGTGCAGCTCTCTGGGGCTGTGCAGGTAGATAGGTGCCTCCTTACCAACCCTGACCTTGCAGCTCATCCCAGGTGGGCTCTCAAGGACCTTGACCTGCAGGCATGCCCTCCTGTCCTGGTGGAGCACAAGGAGTGTTTCCATGGGCCGTGTCCCTGGAGAGTTGCCTTGGCACTTGGCCGGCAGCTCTGGGATCAGCTGTGTCCATCTGCAGGTTGGGTTGGTCAGGTTGTGTTTCTACAGTCAGAGCAGCAGCCTGTGTCAGTCTTGTGCTGGAGCAGTTTCCCTAATCTTCAGATAAGATTAAATACCAGTGAAAACACCATAAAGACATAAATGCTTGCAGAAGTTTGTGTGGGAGAGTGAGAGGTGCTTGCTGAATCCCACCAAGGACAGGACACTGGGAGGGTGTTGTGCCATGGGTCTGCTGGGCAGAAAAAGGCACAGACAAACTCCCAGGAGCTGATCTGATGCAGTTTCATGAACACCAGCCCCTCTGGGATCACCTGCAGCTGCCATAGTTGTGTTTTTCTTTTTCTCTTCCTTTTTCTCGAGCAGGTTTCCAGAATGGAGGAGCCACTGTCAATGGAGATGTCTTTCAGGTGAGAGCTCAGCCTTTTGCTGGCCCAGGGCTGCTAATGAAGATTGGGTGGGTATGGGGCCAGCAATCTGTTGTTCTGCCCCCAGCATTGACTGGAGTTTGCTATCCAGCTGCAGAACAGCTACAGTGCTCCTGGAAAGGTCTGGGTCTCCCGTGGGAGTCCTGGCTGCTCCATTCTCTTTGAAGAGAAGATGTGTCCCACCTGCCATGATCTGCCCCACATCTGTTTGCAGGTGGCTTGTGCCATGAAGGAGTGCCTGGGCCCTAAGAGCAGGTGACAAATCGCCCATTCCCCAAGAAGTCCCCTCTCTCCAGCCTGGGTAGCTTCTGGAGGCCTCTGGGGCAGGCATGAGCATCTCTTGACAGAGGCCAGAGACAGAATAGGGCTGCCATGGGACTTGGATCTCCTGTGAAAACCACTTGCCCCGTGGCCAGGGGCCTTTTGGGGGCACCCACCTGGGTCTCAGATCCCTGTGGGAGCCTGAAGCCCAACTCTGCTGTCAGCAGTGCCAGCATCTCACAAGCCCTTCACCCCACTTGATGCCCAGCAGTGGGGCATATGCACTGCCCAGGCCTGGTTTACAGGATGATAATCGCATCAGGAATGGGACAGACTTAATTAGATTGAGGATCTTGGAAGAAAGCTGTAATCCCATTGCTGAGCTGGTGTCAGACTGGGCATGTGGCCAGTGGAAGGTGGTAGGGGAGGTGCTGGGCCTGGCAGGGCCCTCAGCTCAGATGTGAGGGAAGCAGTTTGGTCCGGGAGCTGCCTGGGCCCCCGTGAGGGCCAGGAATCCCTGGGGAGCAGTTCTGAGGCCAGTGTCTACCCTGTGCTGTGGGGCTGCCCAGAGGATACAACAGCTGTGGTGGCAGCAAGCAGAAGTCAGGGAAGGAATGACTGGAAAGGCTTCAGGTGACAGGGCCTGAGGCTGGGAGAGAAGCTTGAGCAGCACTTTGGGAACACTGTCCCACATGCCCCAAGCTGTCACCCTTCCTACCTCCTATCTTGGCTTGTCAGTGCTGGGAGTGTGGAGTCCTGACTGCTTCCAGCCCTTGGAGGTGGCTGGGCTGGGCTCTTGGAAGCACTGGTGCTGATGGTGAGGTGCTCATGTGCTGCAGGAGTCCAACGGCCCCACGGATGCCTACGCAGCCATAGCCAAGGCCGACCGGCTGACCCAGGAACCCGAGAGCATCCGCAAGTGGAGGGAGGAGCAGAAGAAGCGCCTGGAGGAGCTGGGTGAGACCCAAGGCCACGTGTAGCCCCCTGTGCTTGTGACACCTTGTGACATGGCAGTCAGGGCTCTTGGGGTCCTCACCTCTTGGTGACCTTGCTGCATCCCAGAGAGATGTCGCATGCCCCTGCCAAAGATCTGCTATCCTTGTGGCTGTGGTGCCTTTTGGCCAGTATTGGTGGGGACTGGGGACGGGTCTGAGGGGCTGCAGCTGTCTTGCCTGCTGAGGGGCTGCTCAGCACACCTGGCAGGTGCCAGTGTGGCTGATGGGCTCTGTCTCACTCCGGCCTTAGATGCAGCATCAAAGGTGACTGAGCAGGAGTGGCGTGAGAAGGCCAAGAAGGACCTGGAGGAGTGGAACCTGCGTCAGAATGAGCAGATGGAGAAGAATCGAGCAAACAACAGGTATGTTGGGGTCAGCATGGCCAAAAGGACTGTCTGCCTTCCTGGGATGTTTGAGGGCCTCCTTTCCCACAGTGGGGTCCAGCCCTGCAGGGACAGAGCCTTGCCAAGCAAGGGGAGAGTCCCCAGGTCTTGGAGTGGCTCTGATGGCTGTGCAGAGCCACTCTGGCTGGAACCACACTGGGATCATGCTGGGATCTTGGTGCCTCCTGCCCCTGCATGGGGCTTGCAGGGGGGGAGGGCTGGGTTCCAGGTTCTCCTGGTGTGCTGAAGTGTGTGGGTCTCTCTTTGGAAGGACTAACCCCCTCTGTTCTCTCTTTCTAACCCTCTGCCTGCCTGTCGCTCCACTCCGCTCCACTCTCTCTCTCTCTGTGCCCGGGGCTAGGATCGCTGACAAAGCCTTTTACCAGCAGCCGGACGCCGATGTCATTGGCTACGTGTATGTGCCTCTTACAGACCATATCCTGCCCCACAGGCTCTGGGGGTCCCAGCCCCAGCACTGCCTGCCCAGCCAAGGGAAGGGGGGCTGCTGGGAGGTACTGGCTTGGTGAGGTACCAGAGGGAGGATGATGCAGCTGAGTGTCTCCAAATTGTGGAGTTTTAGGAGATGAGTGGAGCTCCTAGAAATGTCTCTGTGGGAGCTGGTTGAAGATGCAAAGCCATGGGCTCTTATGCCTCTTTTTAGGGATGGCTCTTTGGGGGTGAAGTCTTGGGAGCAGGCAGATACTCCTGCATCCCTGGATGAATGATGTTTTGGGTGAGTGCAGCCAAAGGCAGACTTGAGCATCGTGTGTCTCTCGGTCCCAGAGGACACTGAGCTCATCAGCTGGAGTAAAGGGACAGGAAGCAGGGACACAAGGGTTTTTAAGACAGAAGGAAGAGTCTCCTTGCAAAGGGCTCTGCCAGTGACAACCCTCAATATCTTTGCAGGGCCTCGGAGGAAGCATTCCTGAAGGAGTCCAAGGAGGAGACCCCAGGCTCTGAGTGGGAGAAGGTGGCCCAGCTGTGTGATTTCAACCCCAAGAGCAGCAAGCAGAGCAAGGATGTCTCACGGATGCGCTCGGTGCTCATCTCCCTCAAACAGACGCCCCTGTCCCGTTAGCTGTGCCTGGCACAGCCGGGAGCACAGCGGGCATGGCTGGGCTCACTGAGCCAGGTGGCTTCAGGGGCTGGCCCAGGAAGGGCCTCCCACCCCCTGCTCCGTGATCTGCGCCTTGGCTGTGCTCGAGTCACTGGTTGTATAACTCTCCCCATGGTTTTCCTTTGCTTAAAAGGTGCATTGGTCTCTTTTTACACTTATTTATAAATCACTGTGGCATTTCCCCGGGAAGTGGCACTGGGTGGCAGAGCTGAGTTAGTGGGGAAGCCCCAGCCCAGGCTCTTCAGGAGTTTGTCTGAGGGCCTGCCTAAATGAGCAGAAAATATCCCATCTTTTGTTCCCCACTTCAGCCCTGTGCTGGGAATAAACCTGCCTGCAGCTGTCCTGGCAGCCCCATGTCCAGGCTTCAGTCCTAGCCCTGAGGCAGGGATCCCATTGGGATCCTGGGCTGCTGTCTGCCTGTCCCATGGGATTTAGAGCAGAGCTGAAGCAGCATTGGGAGGGTGGAGAAACAGCCCTGGCTTGTCTCCACACTGCTGGCTCCTGCAGGGAGCATGGCTGCAGCATGGCATTGCCAGAGTGGCAGGGACTGAGGAATGTGAGTCCAGGTTGGGCCTGGACTGCCAGTGGCTGCCCCAAGCCCAGCAGAACTCTGCCCAGCCTGGCTATGCCCTGAAAAGTTGGTGCAGCTCAAGTGTCCATGTCCCATCCATCCTGCAGTGCTGGCAGCACAGTGGTGTGGACTACTGGGAGGACTGTGGGGGGAGTGTTCAGGATGTTTCCTGTCCTTCCCTCATGAACACCAGCAGTTAGGAATGTGGGATTCCAGGCTTTGGGGGACCCTTGGCTTTGCTCTGCTCCTTCCCTTGCTACCAGAATGGGAGATGGAGGCTGTGTAGTTGCAGGCAAGGAGGTAAGAAGGTCCAGCTGCTGTGGGGCAGGTCAAACCCCCATCTTCCTAACCCAGGGGCCCAGAGCAGGGTTGGGCAGAGTTCTGGTGCTGGGGCTTGTACTGGCCCTGAGAACAACCTGCACATCTGTCTGCAGTTGCTCTGTCCCCTGGATTTGCCCACCTAAGGCAGCATGGGGAGATGCTTCAGTCCTGCTCCCTGCTCGAACTTTTTCTCCTCTGCTTGGCAGGGATGGCACCAGTCCTGGGAACCTGCACAACTCCCGGGTAGCAGGAGAGGGACAGCCTTGAGCTGGTGCTCTGGGTCTGGCCTCTTGAGGGCTTGGGAAGGGCTTGCAGCAGTTTGGGAGGACATAGAGCAGAGCCCGCAAAACACTCGAGACCCTCTGCAGAGCCCTGCTCAGCTGGAAATCAAGTGTGCAGAGCTCTCCTGCCCTCCAGCTGTGGCTCCAGGGCCAGAATGTCACCAGTCCTGCTGCTGCAGCTGTGGGGGGTGCCAGGGCACCCACAGCTCTGGGGCATGATCTCACCAGTGGGCTGGGAAGGTAAATGGGTGTATAGGGAATCACTTGCAGTTGTGTGTTGGGACTGTGCCCCCTGCCCATAGGGCCGATCATTCCTGCCCGGCCCCCTGAGCTCCAGCATGCGTAGGCAGCTCTGCTGTGCTGCAGGACACCTGGGGACTCGGCTCCTGCCTCAGCCTTGCATTGCAGAGCAGCAGGAAGCACCCCTGGCTACTTGTGGGGGACAATGTGCCCCCCTGTGCTCTGTCCCTCCAGCCCCTGCAGGCAGCTGAGCCCCTGGGTGCCCCAGCTGCCGTGTGCTCTGTGTCAGGCCAGGGCAGCTCTCGGGGAGCCGTGCCCACAGCTGTTCTACATCCCCTCGGCTTTGGTATCTGTGACTGTCCAAATTACCTGTTACAATAAACCAACATCTCCAATCCTACAGGGCACTGTTGTATTTCTGCATTAGGGATGCTGTGTTTAGGAGAACCTACAGCCATGTGGAAAGGATGGGGCTGGAGGAGGAACATCCTACAGGAAAAAAAGGAGTGAGAGGAAGGCTGGAGGTTTTGTGCTCGGATGGGGCCAAAGCAGTGGTGGCAGGACCCAGGGCTTGGCTCTGTCCCCAAGGATCTGCAAGCTCTGGGTTGTCCAAACTGGCTGAGCTGCTCCCTGTCCACTGCACCTTTCTCCAGCTGCCAAGGGCTTGTGCTCATGGATCTGCCCACCTGCTGCTCCTCACACCCCTGCACCAAGCTGGCTGGGCTGGAGGTGCCAGTGGGGCAGGCAGAAGCAGTTTCCTCTGGGAAGGATGTCCTGGGCAGGCAGCTCTAGAGAGAAGAGAGGCCCTGGGCTCCCTGTGCCGAGGTGGAGCTCACTGGCTCAGCACTCAGCACTTGTTGCCCACCCTCACAACTCAGAGATCAGCTCTGGTGAGCAAGAGCCTTCCCTCTCCTTGCCAAAGCCCAGCAGCACAATTCCCTGGAGAGGACAATCCATGTGCTTGTTTGCAGATGGAGGGTTCACCCCTCAGCCCATCCTTACAAGGACTCAGGGCACAGGCACCACCTCACAGAACAGCACTTGGAACCAGCCCAGGCTGCTGGGTTGCTGGCTGAGGTGTTTCAGCACAGGCAGAGGTGTCTGTGCCCCTTCCCCTGCAGGTGTGAGCTGCTGCAGCCACAGTGCAATGAACAGAGACTGTGGGCCCACGTCCTCCCTGCTCTGTGGGCCTGGCATGGGAGAGCGAAGCCTCGTGGATCACCAAAGCCCTGGCAAGATCCAAGGCCAACAGTGGGACCATGTTTGTCAGGACACAGGCAGGGCAGGTCCCCTGGAGAAGAAGGTGTTGCTGACTCCCCAGCAAGAACAGCCAAAGCAGCAGCATATCCCAGAGAACACAGCCAGACCTCATTTCAGAAATGTGAATTCCCTGCTTGTTTTCACAGGGAGTTTCATGCCTTGTTTCTTGCATCACCACAGCTTCAAGACAGCCATGCCCACTCCTTTTTCTCCCTGCACTGTTTACTGTTATGACTTCTCAGTGCTCTGCAATCCAGTATCAGTCAGAATCTTGCTGCAATTCACTTTATTACTCACCAGTTTTAATTACACAGCTCACACAACCTCCCAAATGGCCTCCCCCGCTGCCTAGGGACTTTGTCCTGCCAGGACCAAGCCATAAGCAGTGGTTCCCTCCTCATGGGCAGCTCATTTCTCAAATGCTGGTCACTGCCTGACTACAACCACACCTCAGACCATGACCAAGAAGACACAATTTTATCAGCCTGTGACAGCATCAAGCAGGAACAAGAAGTCTGACCAGGGGTGGTGAGTCTTAGTGATATGCAGCCTCAGTGCTGCAGGAGAGCTCTTGGGGAAACAAAAAAAGTGCCACAGCTTAAATTACATGTTAATCACAGAGTGTATTCACCCCATTCCCAGTGCTCCAGAACTGGCTGTACCGAGACATCACAACAGTCTCAGAAAACTCCATCCCCAGCCAGAATCCACCCTGCCAGCCAGGGCTGCCGGTGGACACTTGCCCGTGGCCGCATCGCTCTTGTCCGATGTCACTGTCGGGATTTGAAGGCCGTGGCCGCCATGCCCCCCAGCAGCGCGGCGAAGGTGCAGCCCTGGGCTATGACACGGGCCCGCATCATCAGCTGGGAGCGCCGAGTGTTGCCTTTCTTGAAGCAGATGATTCCATAGACCAGGACACTGACGGTGCACAGGCAGCCTGCGGGGAAGGACAGGGGCCGTGAGGCGCGGCTTCCCCCGCACTCCCAAAGCCGAGCCGCGCCTCCCGGGGCAGCCGGCCCGGGGCTGAGGGACCGGCCCTCACCAGCGGCCATCGCCCCTCACTCCGCCTCCGTCCCGCCACCCCCCGCCCCACCCTCACCGAGGGGCACCAGGGGGTTCTCGCGGGTCTTGCGCAGGAACTTGTCCGCGAATCCCTCCTCAGGGAACATGGGCAGCGGGCTAGGCTCCAGCGGCGGGGGCGGCTCGGCCGCCATGGCCAAGGTGACAGCAAGGCCCTTTCCGGCTGCCGTATCCCCGCCTCTGAAGCAGTGCATGCCGGGGTTTGCAGTCCGACGCGCGCACTTACTGCGCGGCGCTGCTGTCTCGGAACTACACTTCCCGTGGTGCCCCGGGCCGGCGCGGCAGCCCCGTGGCCAGCCCGCGTGTGTCCGCCATGCCGAAGGCCAAGGGGAAGAGCCGGCGGCACAAATACTCCTACAACCTCAACCGCAAGCGGCTCTCCCGCAGCGCCCGCCGCCGCGCCGCGCCCCGCATCGCCTGGTGAGTGCCGCGGACGCGGAGGGGCGGCGTGGGCTGGGGCAGGGCGGCCGGGAGCCGCTGCACGTGTCGGTGGGGAGGGGGACGCGCACGGGCGCGGGGTGGGGGACACGGCCGTGATGTCGCTTGTTCCCGCGCAGCTCGCACATCCGCCATGCCTGGGACCCGCACAAGTCGGTGGCGCAGAACCTGGCCGAGATGGGCCTGGCCGAGGATCCCAACAAGGCTGTCCCCATCCCGAAGAAGCTGCTGGTAAGGGAGGGTTTGGCCCGGGCCGCTGCTTTGTGGGGGGAGGTATCCTGGCAGCACTGGGCAGGTGGCTCTGGATAAGTCTCTGGCACTGGACACGTTTCTTATCTTGATCTACGCGCTTATCTCACCAAGATCCTGGCGTGGGAACGAGTTACAGCACTCCCGAGACATAATGGACTTTAGAACAAATATAAAAAACGTCAGTCCTGGCACTTGCCAAAGACAGGGGAGGTTGGGAGCACTGCTGCCAAGTTGTTCCTGATGACAAAGAAGGGCTCTTTGTGTACAGCAGTGCCAGCCAGGCCCATCTGCGTAAGAGGGCAACGCTCTCGGGTGAAAGGTGGCCTCAAGAAGCTCAAGGAAGAAGTAGGAATGACCTTGTTTGCCATTTGTCTCCATTCACGCAGCGTTTCTCAGCTGACAGCCTTGCCCACAAGCCAGTTTAATGGCACAAGTAAAGCTCTGCTTAAGCCAGCTGGGATTTCCTGCCCCTTGCAGCCATGTAGAGGCAGTTTGGAGTTTTGGGAACAATGTGTGGGGACACAGTGCTCTTCCAATTGTGCTTTTCTTCATTTGTCTTTTCTCTGCTATAATTCAGGGGATGGAAGTGGAAAGTGATGGACAACAGCCAGGAAAGAAAATAGTGCGGAAGCCGTACGTGGTGAATGGTCAGTGCTGCATTTGGGGTTCTCCTGAGCCCCTCTGGGCTATTTTGTCATCCTGTGCTGTGCCAGGGGTAGGGAAGGGTGTTGTTTCTTATCCAGCCTTGTGGAGGAGCATGTCTTTTCCACAGTGTTTCTCCCTGCAGCCTCAGGAGGGCTCTTGTCACTGCGAGATGTGCTGGTGGGTGGCTCCAGGGTGACAAGAAGCCATGGGGGCAGTGCCTGGTGTTTCAGTGGTGGGCTGGGCAGCTCTGAGCAGTCACACTGCAGCCTGGGCTGAAAGGGTCTGCTGCTCCTGTGTGAGCTGGAGAAGAGCTGCAGTGCAGGCCTGGATGTTGTCTGGGCCGTTTTCTTGCACCAGCCTGCTGGGAAGCGCCCCTGCGTGCACCAGCCAGGCTGTGTGACTGGGGTGAACCTTGGGGGAGGCTGGGGACCTCTGAGGTGTTGTTGCTTCCTTCCCCTCCCTCATGTTGCTGCCTCTGCCCTCTGCCCAGAGATGGAACTGGAGGCCAGCCTCCCTGAGAAGAAGTCGAACACGCTGTCACGGGACCTCATTGACTATGTGAGATACATGATCCAGAACCACGGGGAGAACTACAAGGTACATTCCAGAGCAAGGGGTTCACTCCTGGATCTTCCCAACAGCAGCATGAGAACTGCTAATCCTCTCTGTCCTGGATCCCGTTTTGCAGTCAGCTGATTCTTAAGGGAAAAAACCACTTTGAACTGTGGCCAGCTGCATCTGAGTCAGGCAGTGATCACACTGCTCTGGGTGGGCTGGCTTGGTGTTTGCTCTTGGGGCTGCTCCTCTGACTTACCTTCTCCTTTGTCACAGGAAATGGCTCGGGATGAGAAGAACTACTACCAGGATACTCCCAAACAGATTAAGAGGAAAATCAATGTGTACAAGAATTTCTACCCCGAGGAATACAAGAATTTCATTGCATCACTCAAGCCAGAGAAAATGGAAGTGCAGTGACTGCTCTTTTTCCTCAGGTTTACCTGCAAGTGCAGGCTTGACATGAATATTTTCCAAACTGAAACAGCCTCTGGTGGTGGAGGAAGAACCCTCACTAGGCAGAGAGGGTTTAACTATCCATGAAAGACTCTTTTGGCACTGGGACTGACTGTGCTGTTCTGCTCACTTTCTGTGTGGCAGCCAGCAGTTCTTTAGCTTTGCTAAAATAAAATACTCTTTCTAGCTGCTTGTGAATGTCTTGTTTGTGGGCTCTGGCTTGGTGCAGTCCTGCTTTGGAGAGCTCCTGGTGATGTCGGCCTTGGACACGTGTCCCCCCCTCTGGTGACAGGGCTGGGTGTGGGCAGCACTCAGACTTTGGCTGATTTGTCCTGTAGGCAGGGTAAGTTGGAGCAGGGCCATGTGCTGTGGCTTTTCCCTGTGTCTGCAGCTTGGGAGAGCAGGCTGGGTTCCCTTTCCTGCCGAGGAACTGGAGGGCAGCAGAGAAGTCACCCTTTCACTGATAAAGAGGAAGGAGCAGCTATAGAAGAGGTGTCACAGTGAGGTTCTCTGCCATCTACTCCTGTTCCTGATGGGCTTGCCAGCTTCCAGGATTGTTTTTCCAGGACCTAGCGCCCTGTGGGCTGACCCAGCAACCTCCTGTCTGCAGGAGGACGGGACACGGGGGCAGGACACGACCCCAGGCCCAGTCCCGCCACTGGGCCGTGGGTGCGCTGGCAAACACCGCCTTCCCCGCCCGAACTACAGCTCCCAGCGTGCCCCGCGCGAAACCACATCTCGCGATACCTCGCCCCTATAAGGGCACCCCCGCAGAGGTAAGCAGCCTCCCGCTGAGGCAACTCGCGGCGGTTCCGCTATGGCCGCTCCGGGCC
>NW_005054308.1:9026502-9027700 GCF_000277835.1 Geospiza fortis | reverse complement strand
CCTCGGCGTTCCACGCCGCGCCTTCAGCTACGATGATGCCCTGGAGGACACGGCGCCCATGACGCCGCCGCCCGCCGATCTATGCGCCAGCGTGCTCTGGAAGCAGCCGGTCATCCCCGAGCGCAAGTACCAGGAGCTCTCGAAGGTACGGGCCCGGGTCTCCTGGCATCCCCCTGTCCTTACACCCCTCCTGCCTGGCTGGCTCTGCCCCCTGCCCTCGCAGCAGGACCCTCGGGAGGGGCTGGGGACAGAGCCCGGCACTGCTGCCTGGCCTTGCAATGGGCACATGGAGGTGTGGATGGGACAAACGCGTGCTGAGTGTCTCCTCCGTGTTTGTGGTTAAAAAAACCCCTCAGCAACCAGGTGTAATTAAAGTAGCGCATAAGGCTGGTTTAGTTTGGATGTAAATCCTTTACAATAAGAGTGATGAGGCACTGGCACATTTTGTACAGGGAAACTGACTGCCCCATCCCTTGAAGTGTTCAAGGCCAGGTTGGTGGGAGCTCTGAACAAGCTGCTCTAGTGGAAAGTGTCCCCCCACCATGACAGGGAGTTGGAACTGGATGATATTTGAGATCCCTTCCAACCCAAACCATGCTGGGATTCTATGCTTTGAGTGTAGCACCAGCCCTTTTAAATTTAGAGGCTGTTTTCTAAGTTTGAAATTAAGCTAAATGTTGTTGGATGGAAGAACTTAATTCTGTATCCCTTTGAGCTTAACCTTTACTTTAAACCTCCTTGGTTTTTAAATCTCTTGTGGGAGACAACTAAAAGTTGTGGTTTGGTACAAAAAGTAAGCTCTCTAATAGGGAACTCCTGTGTTAGGTGGAGGAAGTCAGTGTTTCACAGGATACTTTGTTTTCTAGCATTTCTTTTCTGTTTCTTTGCTGGGGTCTAGTGGTCGAACTATGACCACCGGACGCACTGAGCAAGAAACACATAGGGAATGAGGTGGGAAAACAAGTTGTTCGCTCCAGGCTCTGCTCTGTGACTGCCATTCTGTGAACAGCTGGTGCTTGAGCTGCCTGTGGAAGGTGCTCTTGGTGCTTTTGCCCAGCTGACCTTGAAGTCCAGTTTGCATTTGGGAGAAGAACAGATGTTCTGGTTTCTTGCCTGTTGACCTTGTTGTACTTGGACTAACAGCTTGTTTGCTCTGAGCCTGGTAGGTGCTCAGATGTTGGATGGAAGTCACTTGTTC
>NW_005054308.1:9012596-9026487 GCF_000277835.1 Geospiza fortis | reverse complement strand
CAGTGTTCACAGCTTAGGGATTTCTCCCATGGGCTGGAGGCTGGTTGCCAGAGCAGCACCTTGTCTCACTTGTGTACTTAGAGATGTGTCCTTGCCTGATGCTGAGGTACTTCCCCATCTCAAACTGTCCCCTGCTGCTTCCCCACAGGATGAGGAAGGGGATGCCAACATGAAGCCTGTCATAACTCCTTCATCATCCACTGAAAGTGTGAACAAGGTGCCTGTGGTGAAGGCCAAGGCCACTCACATCATCATGAACTCCCTCATCACAAGTAAGAGCTCACCTCTCTCTCTCATGTGTGGCTTGGGCACTGAGGGGGCTCCAGCTTGGTGATGCCTCCGGGTAATTCCTGGAGAACTCTTGGGTTCAGACTGGCTCTGCTCTGGTGCTGTGTGTTTGTTTTTTTTCAGAGGATGTTTCTAGAAGGAAGCAGGGAACTGGGGAAGAGGCCACATGTGGTGCTTCTGTGTTTCCAGGGGTGGGGTAGGAGTGCAGAGTTTGTTGTTTGCTGACAGGACACTGCAGTCCATGTTGCTGGGGTGCAGAGGCTGCTGCTGCTCTGTTTGATTATTAACTATTATTAACTATTTCTGAATGACAGGCAGAGCTCTGTTAACCCAGGCAGGGAGGGGAGCTGACATGCTGTGCTAATGGGACACTTGCTGGCATTGATGTTGTTAATAGCAGCAGCTGCCTTGCTAACTGCAACACTTCTAAACATGAATCATGAGGCTTTAAAATAAAACAGGGTCAGTTATGTTTGCAGAGAAGATGTGCCCTTTTGCAATAAGAGGAATTATTTCTGTGTTAATCTGTTCATGCTGCCTCTTCTTTCAGCAGCTACAAAAAACAGGGATTGTTATCTCTTTTAAAGAAGACAGTGGGCTTTTCCACTAACCTTTTTGTGCTCTGATTCCTTTTGACATTTTTCCTTGTTCCACCAGGGAATGAACATCTTGTGCTGGGGTTTGGAGGAAGTGCTTCTGTTTTCCAGAACTGAAGCTGATATTCAGTGTATTAGATGCTGGTCTGTGTCTGGCTGAAGTAGCTTATTTTACTTGATCTAAAATCACTGGGAGTCTTTAAAACATGACCTGCAAGGCTCCCTTGAATGCAGTGGGCCACTTAAAGTGTCCAACTTATTGGGTTCTCCTGGATTTATGAAGTTGTGAGTAGGAGTGATGCAGTATTGGGGTGAGATGGGATTAATTACAGGTGTTGCATTTGTGGTATGTCTGGTGATTTGGGTCAAATCACTGCTTATCTCACTTCTTGGGGTGGTTGTCATGTCAGAATATCTCACCAGCTACATCTTTCTGCCTCAGCTTGTTACAGTGTGTGAAGGATGAAAAAAAGGGGTTTGCATTCAGTTGCTAGAACTGCTTGTGGTGGCATTTCTGTGTGACTTTGTGCTCTTGTGTGTTCCAGAGCAGACTCAGGAGAGCATCCAGCGCTTTGAGCAGCAGGCAGGGCTGAGGGAAGCTGGCTACACACCCCACAAAGGCCTCACCACTGAGGAGACCAAGTACCACCGAGTGGCTGAGGCAGTCCATGTAAGGCTTGTTTTCCATTGCATTTCTCTGTGTCGGGTGGCTCTGGTTTAACATTTACCTGGTGACATAACTTCTGGAGTGTGTTGCTAAAACTTTCCTTAAGCTGCTTCCTCTGAAGGCTTTTAGCTCATTGTGTAGTAAAGTTTACCCAGTTGTATTTTAAAATGAACATTAGCCTTTGTAGTATTGAAACAGCTTTTTTATTCTCAAATCTGTCACATTTCACTGTCATATCAAACTATGACAATTGCCTTTCCAAGTGGGGACAACCCTACACAATCGAATTTCTTGCTGTACTTTTGAATGGTGCCTTGCAGTTGAATTTTGTAACTATGTGTCCAAAGAGAACTTGTAAACTGTACATTTCCATTGTGGAAGTTACCAGATGTGTCTTACTGAAAACAAAAGTCTTGAATGAATGTGTTACTGTGGGCTGCTGAGCTCTTAAAAAAAATTTGCAGTTGGAGTTTAATAGTCAACTCTTGCAGTGTCCTCCCACGAGGCCAAAGTCTCAGGAACTGTGTCGATGAATTGCATTAGTGTGGCTTGAATAGCCACAGGAAACATTACAAGGTACCCTGTGTATTTTGTGTTTGAACTGTAACTGCCCTTCAAATGACTTCTACAAAGTTCAGTTTGTACTGTCCAGCTTGTAAATAACATGGTTTGCATACAGCCAGTTCCTATTTATTTTGTGCCCAGGTTCGTCTCTGTTCCAGGGCAGTGTTTCCATCCTGGAGTACACTAATTGCTTCACAGGGTCTGGTATTCCTGATCTTGTACCTTCTGTGAGAACTGGTCTCAGCCTCATTAGAGAACTGATGGGACTGAAAGTCTATTGCTCTGATTAGTGCTGGAAACAAATGGATGCTGTGGCATTAAGAGCAGTTACCAAGTAGCTGAAGTGAGCTCTGCTGCATCTACAACCTCCCTATGAGGGCTGGTGTTCCTTTCTGTAGCCTAAAGTGAACTTTAAAAATGCTAATATTTGATGTGAAGAGAAACTTAAGGGGGTGTATGCAGGTATTGTAATACTGGGTACAACTTTAGGTGTGGTGACACTTATTCTTTATCACCTGTGATAGAAACAATTGTCTGGTTTTGGTAAAAAAAAATGGGTGTTGTTCCTTATGTCCAGTATTTAAGCTGTGTTGCTTCTGTTTTTCTTGCCTCTCCTGACAGAACCTAAAAATGCAGAATGGAGACACAACAAAAGATGACAAACAAAATTCTTCTGCTCAGTCCACTCCAAGCAGCACCCCCCACTCCTCCCCCAGGCATAGAAACAGGTACTCTGCCTCCTTTGGTTTCCTACAGGCTGCTGGGGTGGGAACTGCTACAAATAACTTTCTTTTCCTGTGAGGGACTGCACAGGGTGAAATTTAGAGCCTGGTGAGGATTTGTGTTGGGTAGATCCAAATGTTGGAAGCCTCTGGAACTTGAGCATGCATAGCTTATCCTGGGTGGTAACAAACCTATTAAGATTTCTTAAATTGCCCCTTTTGACTATGAAAATTTCCTGGCATAGTGGGGTCACTTGAAGTATTTATTCTTATGTTTTAAACATCTCAATTAATTTTTTTTTCCTTAGGGGTTGGTTTAGTCAGGGATCCTCTACTTCTATCGCTGGCTCAGACTTTTCTATGGAAGGTGCTGGAGACAGATTGTCATCTGAGAGATGGAGCTTTTTTGGACCCAGAGCTGTCCAGAAATCAGCCAGTGATGCAGGTATGTCCTTGGAAATCTGCCTTGCCAAGAGCAGGGGGGGAACTGTCACACAACAGACTTGCTGGCTCTTTCTGGAGTCTTATCCTGCTTGCCTTGTTACTCTCCAGGACCATCTTGGGAATGTGTGTTAGTCATATAATTTCTGTGCCTAAATATAGAGCAGTTGGGTAAAACCTCTGCCAAGGATCTGGAAGTAGAAATAACTTGCAGTGAGCTTCAGTGGGAGGGGCAGGGTGTGAAGGTGACAGCTTTTTACTCTTTCTCTGATATGTGATGCAACCAAGACTGGAAGTGCCCAGCCCTGATGTAGAATAGGCTTCAGATGATATAAAGCTGCTGGAATTTGCATAGGCTGTCTGTGGTGCTGAGTGTCAGTGACACTGCTCACTCCTGGCAGCAGTAGGAAATAGATTTGACTGGTTTTCCTGGTTTTTACTGTGATTTTTTTTCATCAGGAGGATTTACCATTCAGTCCTATAAGGGTGCCCAGAAGCCATCCCCTATGGAGCTGATGCGTGCTCAGGCTACAAGGATGACAGAGGATCCAGTCACCTTCAAGCCACCCAAAATGGACATTCCAGGCACAGATGGGAGGAAACAATCTCCACGTTCCCACAATATCAAACCTCGGGATCTGAACGTGCTCACTCCCACTGGGTTCTAGAGGAAAGCTTCCAGTGTCTTTAGCAGGCTACAGGGTGTCCTAGGCTCTGCTTCCCTGTCCTGTGTGCTGCAGTAAAGTAGGAAAGTCTCCTTTTCCAGCTCTTCATCTCAGAAAAAGAAACAGTCCTGATTGTCCTGCTAAAGCCAGTCTTGGACAAACTCCTGCACTGTCCTAAACTGTAGATGTAAACCATCCTGTCTACTGCACTGCACTGGTTTGGGCTGCCAGGCTGCTCTGGATGTGCTTCCCAGTACACCCCACCACAGTGAAACCCTGAGCCATGTTTTTTTTGGACAGGGTTCCATGTGGTGTGTGAGCACTTGGCTTACATTCCTGGAATCTGATTGTCTTGTCCTGCTAAGTGCTGAAGGACCCACAGGAGGACTGGTTCTGTCAAGAGATCAAGCAGAAAACAATGTGAACAAGCAAGGACTGAAAACTGGACCATCAACTGCCAGAAGGAAGATGGGGTATGTGGTAGGTCAGTATAAATGTGGCACTCCCTCACTATCCAGTGTGACCATGTTTTTTGTTCTTGCAATGTTTTTTAAAGGGAAAAGGGACTAGTGACTATTCTAAGATGCTCTCATTGGAAAGGCAGGGAATCTAATGGAGCTTTGAAGTAATGAGGAAGAATTCCTTTTCTTCAATTCTTCATGTTCCTCTAAGAAGGTGGAAGTAATCAAAGCTGGTGTGGTTTGAAGCAAGTAATCCTCCTCTCTGTTCTACAAAACAGCCCTGTCCTATGTTCTAGACAGCAGATTTGCACGTGTTCTGGCACTCTGGATGCTGCTTGTTTTGTTTTTGTTGGTTTGTTTTTTTCCCTAGATTTGTATAGAATGTATTAGACACTGGGAACACTTCTCAGACAGGGTATTTTGTTTTATCAGCATCAAGTGTGTTCTGCAGGGCTGGGGAAGGACTGAGGGCAGACCAAGGCTGAACATTCCTCCTGGATGTGATCCTTGACCTAGTCTGAACCAGTTCCTGGGAACATTTAACACCAGCTTTCAGGGAAAGTGGAAGGAACTCCTGCCTACCATCTAATCCCTTAAGCACGATAGGCAGCATTGCTCTGGAATCCTCACCTGTGCTGTGGCAAATGGGTCTGCTCTTGATCTCACCATGGTGTTGCAGAGTCCCTCAGCCAGCAGCAGCCTTGCATCTGGAAGTGGAAGCTTCTCTGCTGCCAGGACATTCTACAGAGGTTACTTAACAGGTGGTAACTGTTGAGCTCTGGAGTTTCTCTCTTAAACCAAACACTCTCCCTGGAGGCTTCCTTGGCTGGCTGCTGGCTCCTCTGAGCAGCACATTTTGTAGCACTGCTTTCTCTCAAGCTTCAGGAGAACTGCCAGTGATGTGTTGTCAAAGTCCCCCACCCAAACCAGCAGTTCTGTCACCACTCATTTGCACCTTGGCAATCAGGCTCTCATTTGACATTAATTTATTTGTTGACTGTATTCATGTCTCCTAATGTGTATGTTTGTTTTGTTTGTTACAGGACAATAAAATCCTTGTGGAATGGAGGTCCACAGTGTGTGTTGGTGCTGGCAGAGCATCTGTAGGAGAAATCTGGGGCTGTCCAGTGAGTGTGGCGTCAAGGTTCTGGTGGATAAGGCTCTGGCAGCACCTCACTAGGGTGAAATATTTGGCCACAAACTCCCCTTTCACAGGGAGTCTGGGTTTACAGACAGGCTCAGTTCTGTCTTAGGGCTTGTGCAGATGAAACTAAACATGACATCTTTGTGTTTTCTTGAGCAATCCAAATTTATGTTCCTGAGATTTTGTCTCTTGTTGCTTGTGTGCTGTTTCCACCTGTACTGTGGAGGTGGGCACAGGTGTGGGAACTAGGGTGGCGTTTCCTAGAGATGTCCAGTTCCCCTCTGGAAAGTTGTGGCTTTGTGCTGTTGTAGTGTTTTTAGTTGCCCTTTAAAGTGCTGCTGATGGAGGATGATTCACCTGGGCTGGGGAAGTCTGAGCTCTGAATGCTGGTGTTCCCTGTGCTCCTGGAGTGTAAGCTGAGCTCAAAAACAGACTCAGGTACTGAGGTACAGGCTGCTGCTGTGGTTCTGATTACACAGGTGAATCTCATGGATTGGGAAGGCTGGGATTTAAAGCATGGCCTTGTGGTGTGATCTGACAGAGCTCTGGACTTTGGGCAGAGCTGGCACCAAGACTAAAGACTCTTAGCAAACATGAAAAGAATTTATTTTTTTAAATTTACAAAGTGCTTTGTAAAATTGCATGAGGTAAACTTGAACGGAAATTCCAAAATAATGTAAACCAAACATCTTTCAATAGAACTGTGTGAACCAACCCCCGTGATACTGAGATTGCAGTATGAGATGGGGAGTTCATGTTGAGAACATGAAGTTTTGTCCCCCTTGCTGCAGTGGTTGTCTCCATCAGGCAGCAGTGACAGAGAAGAACAACTCTTGCAGCTTGAACAATTTCTCCTGGATTTGCGGGGGCAAATACTTCCTTTGGGCAGTGCTAGCATCAAGACAAAAGTGTCTTAGCAAACATGAAAAAACTCATTTTTTTAAAGTGTACAAAGTGCTTTGCAAAACTGCACAAGGCAAACTTGAATGGAAATTTGGAGACAATGTAAACCAAAAGTCTTTCAAAAGAACTGTATAAACCAACCTCATGATGCTGAGATTGCAGTATGAGATGGGGGGGTTTATATTGAGAACATGAAGTTTTGTCCCCCTTGCTGCAGTGGTTTTCTCCATCAGGCAGCAGTGACAATGAAGAACAACTCCTGCAGCATGAACAGTTTCTCCTGAATTTGTGGGGGAAAAGGCTCCCCCAGGGTCTTCTGCATTCTGCTGATGAAGTAATTCATATTCAGCTGAATGTCCAGCTGGCTGATGTCATCACTGTCCTGGAGCCTGGCCTTGGCTTTCTCAGCAATCAGTTTCATCCGCTCACTGGCAGAGGTCCGCAGGTGCTCTGCAAGAGGAAATGCTGGTGGGGACAGGCAGCACCCAAAGGGCTACCTGAGCTGCTGGGATGGAGCCCAGTGTGCCACAGGCAGTGCTGGAAATGGGATTGATCCTCTTGTTATCCTTGATGGTTCTGCACAAGACTTTGGGAAGAAGGAACTGGCCCCTCCTGGAGCTCATTTGGCATGCAGAGAGAGCTCAGGAATGGGCAAGGGGGCAAGGCTTGTATAATCCTTGTCTTCTGTGTGAATGGCAAAATGGGCAGCTGCAAAGGAGTCTCCAAAGAGCCCAACAACAGTGATTATTATCTAGGACTTCAGGGGGAGTGAGACTTTGCCTATATGATGGTGGATTCCTCTGCATTCATTCATGACAGTCTTAACCCTGGGCTAAAGCACCTGAAGTTGGGATAGACTTCTGGCAAAATACAGAGTTTTACAGAGTGTTTTGTGAGTGGCACAGTCACAAAACACTCTGTAAAAGTGTTTTACACTGTGCCACTCTCCTGGGGTCAGAATTGCTGCTGTTTCCATGGCTGCTGTGGGTGGTGCTCCCTGCACAGTTTACTAAGTGCTGAAAGTGTCCTGGCTTGCCCAAAGGAGGGCTTCAGAGATGGTGAGGGGTCTAGAGGGGAAGCCACGTGAGGAGTGGCTTAGGTCACTTGCTGTGTTCAGCCTTGAGGAGACAGATCAGACCTCACTGGGGTCTACAGCTTCCTCAGGAGCGAGGGGCAGCTCCATCTCTGTTCTGTAGGACAGTGACAGGACCTGAGGGAATGGCTGGAGATGTGCCAAGGGAGATTTAGGTTGGCTTTTAGGAAAAAAGTCTTCCCCCACAGGGTGGTTGGGCACTGAACAGGCTCCCCAGGGAACAATCATGGCTCCAAAGCTGCCAGAGCTCCAGGAGCATGTGGACAAGTCTCTCAGGCACAGGGTGAGATTAGGGGGTGTCTGTGCAGGGCCAGAAGTGGAGTTCAATGATTCTTGTGTCTCTCTTCAAACCTGGGATGTTCTATGATTGCTTTGCCTTCTACTTTTCCTCCTAAACCACCCTACTCTTCCACCCACTGTGCAGCAACTTAGACAACAGTGGGTACAAAGCACCCTCTTGTGCACTGTCCAGTGCTGGGAAGTGCCTCCTTCCTTTGGGAAAAAGGCGATTTTGTAGGGGCTGAACTTGGCAGAGCAAGGTGGGCACTCTGATTAATGCAACATCACTTCTTTGACTGCTGGGAATAGTTCCTGTCATGGATGGAGGCATACTGTCTTTCTAAGATTCACTGGCCATAAATCCAGTAGTGATGAGAGGAGGAAGAAGAATTTGGCTGTTCTGCTGCAGCCTCTTGATGAAACTGTTAGGGCCAGAACAAGCACTGCTTACCCAGTTTTACACTATGGTAACTCAGCAGCAGCAAACTCAAGTACTGCAGCATCTCATCCCACCTTTGCCATGTTGCAGTTTCATCCTAGGACAGAAGACAGTATTTGGTTGTTAGAAGTTTTCTCAGAGGAAAAAAAAGTCAAAGGAGAGGTTGGACTGGATACCTGGAATTGTGGCAGCACAGAGGAGTGGCTCAGGAAATACAGGACCTTGTCCAGAGACATGGACGACGTTGCGGGAACGTCACAACTGTGCTGGAATAGCAGCTCCAGCAGTCTGCAGCGCAGGAGCTGGCTCTCCATGGTGTTTAATAAAGCTTCCCTGGAACACAAAAGGAATTTACTTTGGTTGAGACAGCACAGCCTGACCAGAGACAACTATTCCAGCATGCTCCTGCTGACCTAGTGCAGATGTGGGGTGACTGCAGGGGCTACCCAGCCATACCCTGGAAGGAAGACCACCAGATGTGGTGAGAGACCTTTGTTATCCATGTTTTCATCCTCAGGTGTGACCTGCAGCAGCTGGAAGTGAGTACAGTCTCTAAAGCAAACTGAGCTGCTTCACTTCACCCTGCCCAGCAGCCTGTGTGGCAGGAGGTCATTCCTGCTGACTTGCAGGGAGCCCAGCCAAGCAAGGGTGACGTGGGGTCAGGGGTAGAAGGATCTCTATCTGTCCTGGGCAAAGTGACGCCTTGGTTAGAGTCAGTTTGGCTGGTTTATACCTGGTGTGTGCACAGAGTTCTACTGAAAGGATGTGAAGGGCTGCTTACTGGGCA
Organism: Geospiza fortis; assembly: GCF_000277835.1. Taxonomy (NCBI): domain Eukaryota; kingdom Metazoa; phylum Chordata; class Aves; order Passeriformes; family Thraupidae; genus Geospiza; species Geospiza fortis. The sequence goes on along the minus strand of NW_005054308.1, from coordinate 9,017,438 downwards.
TTGAAAGATGGGTTTGAAATGCTTGGGGGCTTAGTTCACTCCCTTGTGCTTTGGTTTCACATTTGAATTTCTTAAAGAAGCAAACAAAGGATGTCAAGGCAAAGCTGCAGAAACTGCATCATATTTCTGACTACCTGGTTGCCCATGGGAATCAGTGATGTCTTTTTGCCAGTGCTTGGCTGTGCTGCACAGTACTGCTTTTCAGACTCTCCTTACAGCTTTAAGGTCACAAGTTTACCAAGTTTTGAATTGACTGTTCTCAGCAGCACACCACCTGGGCATGTTTCCATCAACACATCATCTGCTCAGATGGTGATGTTGCATCTCCACGGGAGACACAGCCACACTCTTGCTGGCTGGCCTGTCTTTCTATACCCTGTAGAACTTTATGCATCCAGACCTGGATGTAAATTGGGAATAAGATAATTGATCACACAGGCAAATGCTGCCTTGCACATGCTTATCTCACCTTTGGCTCCTCAGGGGGATATTCAGTATGAAGGGGAAGATGTCATCTGCAATCTTACGGGAGCTGCAGGTGGGAGATCTGTCCACTTCCACTGCCATGGCCAACATCCGCTGCAGCAGGAGCACTGTCCTGGGCGAGAGGGGACAGTCAGCACAGGGGGACTCTGCCCCTCAGCTTGCCAGGCAAAGCCTTGGGGATGGCCCCTGCTTCAGCCTCGTGTGGCGAGGGGCATGGGAATGCTGTGAGCCAGGTTTGGTGTCTACTGGTGGCTTCTGAATCTGATGCTTTTGCAAGCAAAGCTTATCCCCAGATTGACCCTTGGGAAGTCTTGGTGGCTCTCCTGAGTGTTGGAGCAGCATGGGGCTGCCTGAGCTGTGGGCCACAAGCTCCAGCCTTACACTGCGTGCAAGAGGATGACACTGAGCCAGCTTTCTACCAGGTGAGAGTCTTTTGCTCACCAAGTCTTTAACCCAAAGAAGAACCAGCAAAACTGGTCACAGGTACAGCCTGGCTTCCCTGAACTGACAGTGAGAGAGTGACTCTGGCTTCTGCCTGACTTGGGTCCATGATAATGCCAGCAGGGAGTTTGGAATTCTGGAGCTTACTTTTGGGCAAAGAAAGCTGTCTGGGCCTCTTCTGTCTGAGTGCTGGCCAGCCTTGGTGAAGATGATCTGTGTTCAGCCCTGGCTTCTTGCAGCTGCTCCCGGGGCTGGGAGAACCCAATTCCTGTAACTGCTGCCACCAACCAATTGACCACTTCCCTGGAACAGAAACAAGAATTTTATTTGGGATTTGCCTCATTTTGCTGTGTTCTGACCTCTAGATCCACTTAGAGCTGGAGGAAAGGCCCTGACTATGAAGAGTATGTTGCACCCACTTGGACAGGTTAGGAAGTAGCTCTGTTGAACAGCTCAACAAAGGAGCTCTCTTGATTTGTACACTTGCCTACAGACTGCCTCCTTCTCAGTCCTGTTCTGAGCAATGCAAATCTGACCTCATCCCTGGAAAAAGCCCAGTCTGTTGTGACTGGAAAGGCCTTGCATCATCTGTGGTGGTTTGCTTTTGTAAATATTTTCCTAGTCCCTATAGCTGGCCCTATGCTTCCCTTTGTCTCCCAAGTCTGCTTCTTGGAAAGTCTGAAAGTCTGGCTGGAGTCTTGACAAATGTTCCCTAAGCCCCTGCCTCTGAGCTCCTGGTTAGAAAGCAAGGAGGAGGTGTCCCTTACTTGACATTGTTGAAGCACAAGTCACATGAAAGCACTTTCTTGGCAATTGACTTCTGCAGCTGGTATGACTTCAGATTGTGCTGGAAGTCATCCTCCAGGGTCTGTACCACGTACTGCAGGAAGAGGAGCCAGCCAGGGGGCTTCTCCTGGGGGCAGAGGGAGAGCACGTGAGTCTGGTGGGACCACAGGCCTAGGAACACCAGGGAAGCTGGCTGTCTTGGGAGTGTACTGAGGTACATACTGAGGAGTAGTTGTAGGAGGAGCTGCCTGGCTCAGGCAAGACCCTGAGGGGCATTGCTGGGCATTGCACTAGTGCTGTGACCCAGAGTGTATCTGCACCTTCTTCACTGGGACAACCTGCCTAAAACTGTGCAGAGTAAGGGAGCACTGTGGATAAATGTGGGATTCCCAGCTGGCACTCACTGTTAGACTGGCCAGCTCTGCATCAGAGCACAGCCACAGGAAGCATTTAGGAACACTCACCCTCCCTTAGGCAGCATGTGCTGGATGATCCCTGCCCCATGTGACACACAAGGTGCCAAGTACCTGCTGCTCCATGATGAATTTCACCACTGTCCAGTCCCATCCCACCGTGGTGATGTTGGCTGGATGGAGCCTGAAAGGACAGCCATGTCCATTTGTGCTGAACTGCCTGACCATCTGCTTGGAGGCATGGCAGCCTCTTAGCCCTTCCCCAGCCACTCCCAGTCCCACTTGCTCAGGTGCCTTCCCTTCTCCATCTTTGCCCTCACCCCTTCTCCTGCCCGTAACACATTAATTTTTTGGAAGTACCAGACAGGGGTTATACTCCAGGGAGATGCCCAGGACTCCTATGTCTGTGGCCTCATAAAACATTGTACCTCTCTGTGGGAAGCCTGAGGAAACTCAGGGAGCTGCTCCAGCCACTGCTGGCACTGCTGCAATCCAGGGAAGGCACTTCTGCCATGTCACAGCAGTGAAAAATGAGACCTGTGCTTCAGGGCAAGGCAAGCACACTCTTCTGTCCCCAGGGGCTCCCTTGTGTCACAAGCTGTCCCTGACCCACCCTCAGAGAGCCCAGGGTGTGCCTGTGTTAGCAGGAGGATTATCCTGGGTTATAGGGGAAATCACTCCCTGTTCGGTGGTTGAGCCCCACAGAGAATAACCCTTAGGCTGGGCAGACCCCTGGGAACACCTAGCCAGCCCTGGGACAAGGGGAACACATACATTTGGATCTTCATCAGCAGAGTGTAGATGTCATTGAGGATCTCCCCTTTGTGGGTGTCCAACAGCATCTGTTTGATCAGGTGGCAGATGATTTCTTTGGGGGGCCGGTGCTGGCAGGAGACAAACTCGTTCAGGAAACACAAGGTGCCCTCCAGGATGTTCTCCTCCATGGTGGTGTACACCATGCTCAGCTTCCCCCTGGGGATGAGCCCAGGTTTCTGCTGTGTGCAAGGCAAGACAATCGGTGAAAGCTCCCTGGATACAGAGGAACCCAGCTGTGATGTGGGGCCCACTGTGAAGGGAACTGCAATAACCAGAGCCCCCAACTGCCTAGCAAAGGGGAGCCGGGGCTGCTCCAAACCCTGTTTACCTTCTGTGTTTCCCTGTTGGGTGCTATGCCTTGGAGGAAGAGGTGCTGGACTCCACTCCTGCTGAGGTTGAGCAGTTTATCCAGCAAGGCCTTGCTGTCGGTATCAGTCCTGGCTGGGGGAGCTTGCTGGATTGGTTGGTGTGCTGGGAAGTCACTTGCTTCTGGCAAAGACCTTTGGGGCCTTCCTGGTGTTATAGGAATGGTTGGGGCAGGACTCAGCCTTGGGGGGAGGTTCCTTTCCAGGCAGGGCTGGGGAGGATCCTCCTCTGGGCCATCAGATCCTATGCTGCTGTTCCTGTCCAGGCTGGGGGGAGATGGGGACTGGCAGTCTGAGTCTGACAGTGAGTCCAAGCTGCTGCTAGAGGCAGTAGTGCTGTAATCCTGCTCCGGGCTCCAGCTGTGGTGCCTAGAGACAGGAGAAAGGCAGCTGCAGTTCTCCATGGTTTCTGCTGTGACCATGGTGGAGCTGAGTTTCTCAGAAGTGTTGTGCGATGCTGGTGCAGGGCTTGGCTCTGGCACTGCCTGTGTTTCTTTTTCTGCAGTGGGGCAGAGTTGGGGATAGGACGTGTGTGCTGCTGGGGCAGCATTTGTGGAGTTCTGAGCAGCACCAAGGGTGGACTGGAGAAGGCTGCACATGTCCTCAGTCAGGTCGATGATGGCGAGGCTGCTCGATGCCGTTGGGTCTGAGTTTGCATCCTCACAGGTCAGGTCAATGATCTCCTGTGGGGACAGAGCAGCAGTGTCAATGTCCTGTCCTGCCAGGAGCCCTTGCTATGGTGGCACTGTAGTCCCAGTCTAAGAGGGAAAAGGGCACCAGCCTAGAAAAGGGGCAAAGACCCTTCTGCTTGTCCAAGGGGGACTGTGGCCCTGAGCTCTGGGATCAGCCTCCCCTGGCACCACAGCTGAGCCTGAGCCCAACCCAGGCTCTTCCCCCCTCCCCTCAGGGCTCATGTCCTCGTGCCTTGGCTCAGAGCAGACCTGGCTGCCTGCTCAGCTCCTTCCCACGACAGGGGAATGCCAGTCCTGCTGCCATGTCCAGGGAGGGCAACGGAAGCACAGGGAGCTCTCCTGTACCCAGGCACTGGCAGGAGCAACAGCACAGGATCCAAGCCCTGCCACCTCTTCCGTGTCACATCAGCTGCTCTGGAGGACAGGAGTGGCAGGAAACAAAGTTGCCTTTTGATCTGTGGCACCAATCGGAGCTACAGCAACCGTGACATTTTGGGGACTCCCATCTGGGCCTCGCTGGGCAATGAAGGCTCCGAGGGGCAGCAGGGGACGCAGCTGTGCCTGCACCAGCAGCAGACCACACACTGCACTTCCCAAGCTTTTGGCAGGCCCAGGAGGGGTCAGAGCCTGTTTGCTCTTGGGAAAAAAAATCTCACTCAGCACCTCAAAGCAGCGAACACGTTTAGCAGAGAATTTATATCCACTTTCCTCCCCCGGCTCAAACCTGCTGCCTTCCCCAAGGAGAGGGCAAAGCCCAGCGGGCTGCGGGACGCAAGGAGAGCTGCGGAGGGCGGGAGGTGCAGGGCTCCAACCGCCTCAGGACCCGGGACAGCGGTGCGGGAC
>NW_005054308.1:9007737-9011629 GCF_000277835.1 Geospiza fortis | reverse complement strand
CCGGGGGTGCACCGGAACAGGAGCATCGCCAGGGGCAGCGCAGGCCGGGTCTGCCGGCCGGGAACGGAGCTGGTGGTGCCCGGCGGGGTTCTCCATCCTGGCTGGCCGTGAGCGGGAGCGTGGCCGGGGCCCCTCCTGATCTGTCCCAGCAGGGATGCAGCGTGCTGGGATGCGGGCAGGAGCTGGAGCAGAGCTGGGCACAGCCTCACGTCGTCTGCCCGCTCCCTCCAGGTGAAGGAGAACAACTACCGCGGCCACGGGGACAGCGTGGATCAGCTCTGCTGGCACCCCAGCAACCCGGACCTGTTTGTCACAGCGTCAGGGGACAAAACCATCCGCATCTGGGACGTCCGCACCACCAAGTGCATCGCCACTGTCAACACCAAAGGTGAGTCCTGCCTTCCCAGGGCACCTTCCCAGCTGGGTCCCGGCAGGAGCTAAGCTGTGTGGGACCCATCCGCAGTGGCACAGAGCTTCTTTGCACCTTTCCTGTGGTTGTTTCTGGTTGGGACATCTCTGCTAACTGCTTTATATTTGTGTTGCACTCATCATGTGAGAGCTGATTTACTGTGGGCTCAGGACTGGTAGAACTGCTGAAATATGCTGCTGGCTGTTAAAATGTCATTTGTACTTGTCTCTGGAGTCAGTGGGCTGTGGGGCTGGACACTGGGGGAAAGCATGTTTATAGAGAACAGTGGTGGAAATGAAAGTTTGTGTGGACTCAGAAAAACAGTTTGAATTCATGTGATGCTTAACCCAAATACCATCTATGGTCTGTCCAGTTTTGAGTTGTTGGGGCTGGGAATGGCACTGTAAAATTGTGTAACAGCAACCTGCCATGTTCTTACCTTTATTCGAAGGTATTTTTGGCTTCTGCTTTTTCTGGATCTCAGAGATGACTGGATTCAGAGGAACTTTGGCATGACCTTGTGTGGTGATTGCTGTGGTCCCCATGAAATGGGCTGTGGCATGTTGTCTTCAAGCTGTACTTGTCACAAGTTTGGTTTTGCCGTATCGCTGCTGTGCAGAGTTTGTGTGTCAGACTGAAGAACTGGCAGTCTTTCCCAGCTGGGAATGGTTGGAGTGGAAGTGGGACCTGCTGCCTTTCTGTCCTTTCAGGTGAGAACATCAACATCTGCTGGAGCCCTGACGGGCAGACCATTGCCGTGGGGAACAAGGATGATGTGGTCACCTTCATTGATGCCAAGACACATCGCTCCAAAGCTGAGGAACAGTTCAAGTTTGAGGTGAACGAGATCTCCTGGAACAACGATAACAACATGTTCTTCCTCACCAATGGCAATGGCTGCATCAACATCCTCAGGCAGGTGCCCGTGGCTGCTGGGTGGCTGGGGTAGCTGCAGTCATTTGCAGGTGCCTTTGCTGCTTTTGGGAAACCTGAGCCCCCCATCCCAGCAATCCCCTGCCCTCTGGTGGGAATGAGCTTGCCTGGAGCTGAGGTTGCCACAGCTGTGGGCTGGGCTCAGCTCCCCAAAATGGTCCCTGATGCTTTGTCTCCTTCACTGGACACTCAGTGAGTCCTGCCTCGGCAGGGTTTGCTTCCAGCCCTGGTGTGCCTCATGCCTGCCCTGCTCCAGGAAATCCCTGTGCTTCTCTCACTGCTCCCTGCCCTCTCCCTTCACCTCCACAGCTACCCAGAGCTGAAACCCATCCAGTCCATCAATGCCCATCCTTCCAACTGCATCTGCATCAAGTTTGACCCCATGGGGAAGTACTTTGCCACAGGCAGTGCTGATGCACTGGTCAGCCTCTGGGATGTGGATGAGCTGGTGTGTGTGAGGTGCTTCTCCAGGTAGGCAGAGCTGTCCCAAATTGTTTTCCCCCTCTCTGGGGACTGGGGTGGCAGTGCCTCACTGTCTGCTCCCCTGGGTTGCTGCAGGCTCGACTGGCCCGTGCGGACGTTGAGCTTCAGCCATGATGGGAAGATGCTGGCCTCGGCATCAGAAGATCACTTCATTGACATTGCTGAGGTGGAGACAGGTAATGGTTTTATTTTGGAGAACAGCAAGGAGGGAATTGGCTGGAGAAGTGCTGGTGGAGCTGGGAGGACACAGGGAGAATCCGTCTGCTAAGGAAGAGCTTTCCTGTGCAGAGAATGCCATGAGGGGGAGCCTGTGCCTCAGAAGTCTGTGGCAGACATGCCTGTCATGTCTGTACCTTGTCACTGGGTGTCTACAAGGCGCTGGAGCCGCGTTTGTGCTGCCTCTCCCCTTTGCTGCGGGAAGCAGCAGGTGCTTGGCTCGGGGAGGTGAGCAGCAGAGGGGGCTGGAGGCTCTCCAGGCTGACGTGGCTCCTTTTCCATGCAGGAGAGAAGCTCTGGGAGGTGCAGTGTGAGTCCCCCACCTTCACAGTGGCCTGGCACCCGAAGAGGCCTCTGCTGGCCTTCGCCTGTGACGACAAAGATGGCAAATACGACAGCAGCAGGGAGGCTGGCACTGTCAAGCTCTTCGGGCTCCCCAACGACTCCTGATGAAGCTGCTGCACCCAGGGATGCAACACCTGCCTGCCCTCGAGGGTGGGAGCTTAGCACAGGTGGGGCAAGGAGCTGGCTCATCTCCTTGCCAGCCTGGCAGGTCTGTGACCTCGGGCTCAGCTCGCTGTGTCCTGTTCTTGGGAGCTTTATAAAAAGGCAGCTCTGTGCTGGGGAGAATGGGGGGATTCTGGCAGAGCCCCCCTCTGCTGCCTCCTCTCTGGGCCGTGGGGGGCTTGTTCCAAAGGCAAGTGGCCAAAGAAAATCAGTCACTGAAGGTGGCTGCTGAGGAGCCTCCCATGGGAGGTGCTCTGCTTTGACCAGGCTCCCCAGCAGTGATGAGATACGTGACTGTCCCCTTGTCCCCAAAAGCCTGGTAGCAAGGGCAGCTCTGGGAGCACAATCTGCCTCTCCCCCTCCCAGACATCCAATGTCCCTTCCCTGTGCTGGGGCAGTGAGGGGAGGGTGGGTGGGGGGATTTGAACTGGTAGATGTTTTCCCAACTGGGGCTTTTTAAAAATATTTGTGGTGTCTTTTTCTAATTTTGATAAATCCTCTTCCTTAAAGAAGGTGCCTGTGGCTATTTGAAGGGGAAAAAGGGGGGTGCTGAGCTGCTCTCCCTTCCCCTTCCTCCTTCCCTTGGCCATAGCAAGGCCCTGGCCGAGGGATCTGTCGGGGATTGTCGCTCTTGTCCTCGCTGCCTGTCCTCGCTCTCGGTGTCCCCTGTCCTGCGCTGTCACCGCACCAGGGGGCGCTGCGTCCCCAAGGTGGGGACAGGTGACAGCGGGGACACTGCTCAGATCGGGACATGGAGGACGCTGCGGGTTCCGTGCCACGGCCGCCAGCCCCGGGCACAGCCCTTCCCCTGCCCTGTGCCCAGTGCCCAGGGAGGGCTCTGGGGATTTCTGTCTGCACCGTGCCGGGTCACAGGGCACAGCCTGCCTGCAGTGGAGTCCTTGCCTGTGAGAGATCTGCCATTCTCTGCCCTTGTATTTCCTTCTGACAGAAGCTTTCCTGGGTGACTGCTCTGCCGATGCCGCCTGGGTAACAGCTGAGCTCTTTGCTGGTAAATGATGGCACATCAGTCAGAGCTGAGGCTGGCACCAGGCTGAAGCCTCCCGAGCTGTGCCAAGCCTGGGCACTGCCAGGGCTGCTGCCTTGGTGTGGGGGCATGAGGCGCACCGTGCCCACAGCCTCATGCTCCTCTCTTGGAGTGGTGGAATGCTGTGACCCATCAGAAACAGCCCTTGGACCCCTGGGTATCCCCAGTCATTCAGTGAGGGGAGTCCTGGAGTCAAGGGAAAGGGGGAGAAACCCTCATGCCATGTCTGTGGGACATCCCTTTTGTCTTGTCCCCAACCCCAGAAAGGAGAGATGCCTGTGGAGTAGGAAGGCAGCAGG
>NW_005054308.1:9004006-9006750 GCF_000277835.1 Geospiza fortis | reverse complement strand
GTGGGGCTGGGGTGCCGTTTGCCTGCCGCGAGGTTACATCAGTGCATTTGGTCCCGGTTCGCCCTGTCCGGCCAGGGCTGCTCCCCTTTGGCGTGGTGGGGGGGGCCCTGCCTGGACGGGACGGGGCGGGCTTTTGGTGTGGCTGGGGGACAGGGCAGGAGGGGATGGGAGGGGGTGTGGGGACCCCCTCTCCGGGGCCAAGGGAACTGATGGAGGAGTTGTAGGAGAGAGGGCGCCCGTGCCCCAGCACCCTATGGCAGGGTTGACGGTGCTGTTACTTCTTGAACATATCCTGCAGTGGGCCGGGCAGGTACTTGAGGACGGTGTCCAGGATGCTCTCCTCCTCCTCCTCTTCCTCGTCCCCACAGCCTGCTGGGATCGCCTTCTTGGGGCGCGTCAGGCTGCCCTCACACGGCTGCTCCAGAGCAGCTTTCTCCTCTGCTTCCTTCTCCTCCTTCTTCTTCAGCCCGTACTGAGAGGACACAGGCTCTCAGCAGGGCAGGCAGTGGGCACTGCCTGCGCTGTGCCCCGCGCCCATCGCCACCGGCTTGGGCCACCCTCCTCCCGGCCGTGCCGGCTCCCTGTCCCAGCCCCAGCCCGGCTGCCACAGGCAGGGGCGGGCACAGGGGAGGTGTGTGCCCACCTTGTCACGGATCTGCTGCCGGACTTTCTCCCGCTCCGCTTCCATGCGGGCATGCTTGGCTTTCCGCTCCTCCTCCTGCTGGCGCAGGGCTTCCTGCCTCTCCTCCTCCTTCTTCTGCGCGTCGGGATCCTTCTCCTCCTCGCCCCCCAGCATCTTCCCCATGTCCTTGGTGGCTCCTGTGCATAATAAGACCCTTGGTCGGTCCCCAAGGGTGCTGCAGCCTGGTCCTGCTGCCAAAGCCCCTGCAGCAGCAGGGAGGGCAAGGAGGTCCCTGGCAAGAAGGACCTGGGACATCCCCAGGGCCACTTGTGCTGAAGTGCAGGCTCGGGAGGCTGTGGGGATGGGGAGTACCACGAGCTGGCTGTTCTGCCCTAGTTCAGTGTCAGCTGGGGGAGATGCCAGCAGCTCCTTCTTCAGCACCCAGGGGACCTGCTGGGGAATCCCACTGAGGAGCAGAACAGCCAGGATTCCCCAGCCAGCCGCTGATGGCACTGGAGATGGGAAACCTGGAAGGCTCCAGCAGCAGCTCCCCACTGCTGGTGGCTCTCTGTGTGACTCTGTCCCCTTGCCACGTCCCTCCCACTGCAGTACTGGGGTGCTGGGCCAGCATTGCTCCCAGAGGGGGACCATTGAGGGGAAACAGCTCCCACTCACCGCCCAGCGCTTGCTTCATGACGAAGTCCATGGTGCCGGTGTGTGCGTGTGGCTAGGCCAGTGCCCAGCGCTCATCCACCGCTCTCCGGGCTTGCTGACCTGGGCCACCTGTGCAGGCAGAGAAGGACAAGGTTGGGGATACCATGCTGAGGTTCCCTGCTGCTCAGGCTGAGGGATGGAATGATCTCTGGGGCTGTGCTTTGCACCCTCTGCATCCTCAGCCCAAATGCCTGCCAGGATGGGCAGAGGGAGGTTCTGGGGTCTGCAGGCAGAGAGTGACAGTGCCTGCTCCCCTCAGCCCCCTCCCTACATCCCTTCTGGCCTTGAGGACCTGTGGAGGCACCAAGGCAGGGACTCCAGAGGGATGTTCCCCCTCAGCACTGCCCTTGGTGTGGCACCAGGAGCCCTGGTGTGCTGCTTGGGGGCTGGTGGGATGGGGACCCACCACACCACCATGCACCGTGTGTCCCTGCTGTGCAGGAGGGGGTGACAGACCTTGTGTGGGGGTACCAGTGTGGCACAGCCGGACCCGGGGTGCTGTGTGTGCGTGTGTGTGTCTATGGCAGCACGAGTGCTCTGCAGAGGGATGGGGAAGAGGCTGTTGGCAGCTTGCAGCAGCACTTGGGGGCTGCAGGGGTTGCAGGCAGCAGCCTGTGACTGTGTGTGTGATCCATGCGGGTGCTGCAGGTGGGTGACACTGTGCAGGGGCACTGCCTGTGCAGGACGGAGTGGGTGACACCATGCAGGGGCACTGCCTGTGCAGGGCAGAGTGGGTGACACCGTGCGGGGGCACTGCCTGGCGGGTGGGTGACACCGTGCAGGGGCACTGCCTGTGCAGGACGGAGTGGGTGCTGCGGGTGCCTGCGTGCGCTGTGTGTGAGCTCTGCTTGCGGGCTGTGTTTGCTCAAGAGGTGTGTTTGCGGGTGCCTGCAGGCTGTGTTTGCATGGGGGGTGTGTGCACACACGCGTGTGGGTAAGTTTGTGGGGCTGCAGGTTGCGTGTGCCCCCGTGGTGTGCGGGTTTGCAGCCTGTTTGCCAGCTCGGAGCGCGTGCGTGCGCGAGTTTTGGGGTCTGCGGGCTCTGCGGATGTGTGTGCACGCAGGGCTGCGGGCTGTGCCTGCCTGCTGGGTGTTTGTGCTGCGGGTGTGCGTGAGTTTGCACGCTCGGGGGGTGCTGCAGGCTGTGTGAGTGTGAGTGTGGGGGGGTTGTGTGTGCAGGTCCGTGGGTTTGCAGGCTGCACGGGGGGCTGAGCACAAATTTGCAGACTGTGTCGCGTGTGTGTACGTGTGGGGGTGTTGCAGGCTGCTTGTGTGCTGTGTGTGCGTGTGTGTGCATGCGGGGGATTACAGGCAGAGGGTGTGTGGGGGGGTGCCCGTGCTCCCCACGTGCCCCGTGTGAGTGGGGTGCTGCAGGCTGTGCTCGGAGCCTGGGGGTGCAGTTTGCAGCG
>NW_005054308.1:9001799-9002911 GCF_000277835.1 Geospiza fortis | reverse complement strand
CGGGAGTTTAATTAAAGTCCCTGATAAATCATATCACCCTCCCTCCCCCTTCTGCCAAGAGCTGCTGCTCGGGGGCCTAAGCTTTGGATTTTTGGTGCTGCAGCCCCCGCGGGGCTCCCAGGGCAGGTTTGGGGAGCTCAGGGAGGGGATGCCAGAGGGGGTCTATGGTATATTAATCCCACGGAGCTCAGAACCCCCTTCAGCAAAGGGTTCGTGGGTAGGAAATGGGGTGCACCACCGTGGCTGGCCTCCCTGCACCTGCTGGAAGGCAGATGGGCTCCTGCAGCCCCTCCTGTGTTCCTCCTCTGCAGTGCGGGACAGGGCTCCCCACCCCTGTCCCGATGCACAGGGACGCAGTGTGCTCCTCAGAGCGGCAGCCGGTGCCTCCTCATTAATCCAGCCCCGGATTCTTAGAGATGAGCCCTGTGCGAACCACATCAGTGGCACTTGGAGCCGAGCTTTGGGATAGCCGGTGTTTGATAGTGAGCAGCCTGGACCAGCAGCCTGCAGGGGCCCAGAAGGGCACTGCAGAGGGTCGGGGTGTGGGATCCGTTCAGGGATGGCCCCCTCTAAACGTGGGAGACTGCAGGGAGCGGGGACGGGCTGCAGCTGCCCCCACAGGCCCCTTGGGGTGGGCTGCAGAGATGCTGCTGGGGCTGCTGTGGGAAGGCTGGGGGCGATGCAGGATGTGGGGCAGGAGTGGGGGGACATCTCACAGCCAGGGGGGACAAAACTGGCTCGCAAGTGCCACCTCCAGAGAGATGCACCGGCAGATCTGTGCGTGCACAGCCGCTGCCAGCTCCTGCCTCAGCGCACGGCCGCTGCCACGGACAACTCTCAGCACAGGGACAGCACATCAGGGATTTGTCCCTCTTGTTCACCCGCTCTCACTGCTCCCAAAAACAACCCTGGCACAACCCATCTCCAGCAGCCCCGAGCCCTCAGCCTGGCACTGACCAACAACTCCTTTTTCCACCTCCAAGGTAAAAAACCCTCCTGCCCAAGTGCCCAGCCCCGCTCTGCCTGCTGGCAGCTGGTGGGACGGGCACGTGGGCGGCAAGACAGGCCCGTGCTTGCCCCGTCCGTCTGTCCGGCCGTCCGTCCTTCCTGCG
>NW_005054308.1:9001351-9001789 GCF_000277835.1 Geospiza fortis | reverse complement strand
CTCCGGGCGTTGACGTCAGCGCTCCCGGCAGCCGGGCGGTGGGCGGGCGGCACCGCTCCTATTGTATTAAAAATAATACAGCGGAGCACAAATTCATTACAGATAAGTGTGACAGCCAGGAGGAATTAACGAGCCCGTCTCTCAGCGCCTGACAAACGCCTCCTTTTGTTCCTGGGATGGGTCCTTGAGTCTTTCAATCTTTGGAGATGCCTCGGCTCATTAAGCACAGCCTCCCCCAGTAGATCCCAGTGTGCCAGAGAGGACTGCTCCCAGTATCAGATGAGGCCAAACTGGCAGGGACATCCCTTGTGCAAGTGCCCAGTGCTAAATCGGGCTTGCCTTTCTTGGGAGTCAGTGGCCTGGAGCACTGTCCCCAGGCACTGTCCCCAGGCACTGTCCCCAGGCACTGTCCCCACGTGGGGTCCCCAGGCACTGTCC
>NW_005054308.1:8992718-9001084 GCF_000277835.1 Geospiza fortis | reverse complement strand
GTGAGCTGAGGCCACCCACCCCAGCACTCCAGCTGCCAGTGCTGGCAGTGCCACCACAGCTGCTGGGCTGGGGGGCACCCAGCTCTGCCCTGCTGGCCAGGATCCCATGGGAAGAGCAGCCCTGGGCATTGCCTCCTGTCCTGCACAGCCCTGCTGTGGGACAGAGGTGGATCCAGGGGAGCCCCGCAGTCCCAGAGCTGAGCTGGTGTTTGGGGGATGCTCCTGGGGCTCGTGCCCAGTGTGGGCACTCCTTTAGGCCCAGCTGTTCCTTGGCATCATCCTGGGCAGTGTCACCTGCTGGGTGCCTGCCTGGAGCTCTGGGGGAGGCAGGAAGGGGAGGGAAGTGGAGAGGTGTGAGGGGCTGGGTAGCAGCACCGTAGCCAAATGGGGGAGGAAGCTCTGAGCGCCACCAAACCCTGCAAACGCCTCTGTGGAGTCAGCCCCGGTGCCCGGGCCCCAGCAGCGCCATGCTCCTCTCCAAGCTGGCACCCAGGGAGGGGATGGGGCTGGCTGGTGCCACCACATCGACCGCAGCATCCGCTGTCAGCAATGCCTGAGTGGCACCTGCCTGCTGGCATCGTCCCCGTTGTCCCCTGACAGCCAGACAGGGACCCTGCAAGGGCACAGCCTCTGTGGGCCCTTTCAAAGCCCCCAGGCAGAAGGAATAGCTGCACCCATCCCCGCAGCACTGCCAGCCCAGCCTGCTGTCACCCATTAGCCCAGGGCAGTTATTTCACTTATCCGCCCCCCAACATCTTTGCAGAAAATAATTATTGGTCCTTCTCATTGCACCGAGGGATTAAAAGTGGTTAACTCCATTTCCAAAGGCTTTGTTATGTTGGTTTTCCCTCAGCTGCTGCACAAGGCGATTTCCACAGTGCCACTTAGGCAGCTTTTATCAGGTTGTCTTCTGGAGGTAATTGGGTTTTTCAGGAGCCTGTTTAAAATTCGTAACCCAGCCTCTTAAACAAAACAAAAACAGCAGCGGGGAGAAGAGGAAGAGGCAGCACGAAACATGCAGCAGCTGCAGCCTCTGAAGAGCAGCTCTGGTCCCTTGGGGCTGGCGCCCGGCGGGGACAGGGACAGGGACAGGGACAGGCACCAGCCCTGCTCTGGGGTCAGTCTGGAGACAACAGCCCCTCCAGCTCAGCGGCTGAGCACGGACTGCTGGGGACAGCGGGGACCTGGCGTCACTGCCTCATGCTGTGCTCAGGGCGAGGAGACTCTGTGGGGCTCAGAGCCACCCATGTCCAGACCCTGAGGATGCTGGGGCCACCACTCTGTCCCTGCAGCAAGTCACAGACCCCCCAGCACCCCCTCAGCCCTTATCACACCCATGTCAGACACGGGCTGTGAGTGTGCTCTGTTTGCTCAGCACTCACCAGGAGCCCTGGGGCTTGGGGAGGGAGGTGGGCTCATGCCACAGCCTGATCCCCGCTCCACCATGAAGCTCCAGCTGTGGCAGGGCCCCCTGAGCTCACCAGAGAGGGACAGAGCAAAGGGGCAAAACCCACCCTTATGGGGTAACTTCTGCCAGCCCCCAGCCCTGGGGCTCTCCCTGGCTCTGGGCTTTGCTGGCTGGTTTGGGGGGGATCCTGCTGCCCACCCTGTGCACCCCTGCAGCCAGAGGGGCTCTGGGCTGACACTGCGGCTGTTGCTGCATCCCCTGCATCACACCCTCTGCATTACTGCCCACCTGCATTGCTGCCACAGCCCTGTCACTGTCACTCTCTCCCGGCTGGACAAGGGGTGCAGGGGGCACCCCCAGCCCATCCCTGCCCCTCTCGGGGTGCAGCGTGCTTTGGGGAGCACTGGGTGCCAGGGAGCTGCCACAGCAGCGGGGCTGGATCACGGGGCTGCTCCTCGCTGCGCCCGGGGCCATGCACAGCAGCGGCTGTGAGCTCACCCTGCGCGGCCCCATCACGAACCCGCCCGTCCCGGCCCTGCCTGCGGGGCCGCGGAGGCTGCGGCTGGCCCAGGGATGGGGAGAGGAGAGCACCGAGCCTGTAATTCCAGCTGTTCCCAGCATGGCAGTGTCCCAGGAGGGTACCAGAGAGAGAGGGATGCTCCCGGGGCTGCTCAGCCCTCCAGAGCTCCCCAAAATTGCCATCTACACCCACATCTGTGTCACACAGCGATGCAGGGGCTGAATCTCCCAGCGAGACCTCCCAAGGGGACAGGGACTCAGCTCCAGCCTCCAGCTCAGACATCTCCAGAGTGGCTGGGCTGTCAGCCATGGTGTGACCGAGCACCTTGGCTTCGCCACCACTGCTCTGTGCCCCCTGCTCACCCAGCCCCGGTCTCAGAGCCACCCAGAGCCCCAAGGAGTCCACATGAGCACTGGGGCACACCAGGATGGATCTGTGAGTGCCAGGGGTCCCTGCTGGGATGGACCTGGGAGTGCCAGGGGTCCCTGCTGGGATGGACTTCGCCACTGGAGTGCTGCAGTGGTGACTCCTCATCCCTGCACTCCCGACTCCCTGCGTGTGTCCGGTGCCTCTGTGCTGTGCATTGTTAAACAGAGGCACTGCAGCCCCTCGCTGTTTATCCTGCTGTGGCTGCTGGGGACAGGCCCTGGTGGCTCTCTGCAGGCTCAGCTGCCACATTAAGGCTCACTGCAGGTCTGGCCAGCTCCCCAAACAGGTTTATACCCCCTGCCCTTACTCCCCTGGCCGCTTCCAACCCCCTATCCATACAGGATGGCTCCCACCTCCCAGGAACAGACACTGTGCTCACCTTGGTGCCGTCCCCCAGGCTGTGCTGCCCTGCCCACGCAGCAGGGACAGCATTTCCACCCCCATGGCCTCTCCAAGGGCACGCTGGCGCCGAGTGCACCCCATCAATATTTATGGCAGGCACGCACACCCGCAGCTCTGCAGGGCCGGTGCGGAGCCGGGCTGGGCACAGCACACCAGGCTCTGCTTGGGCAGCAGAGAAAAACCTCCTGAGCCCCTGTGCTGCCTGTCCAGCCCCTCACCCTGTGCACACATGGATTTTCATCCTTGCCACACTGACAGGGCCCGTGCAGACACCACAGACTGAGGTGGTCAGGACTGTGTGGGTAGTGGATGCACAGGGATCATCTACTGGCTCTGTGTCAGCATGGGATTTGGACACCCACTCCCCACAGAAAGACTCAAAGTGGTTATACCCACCCTCATTTCACTGGCAGGAAAAAGACACGAAGGACAAGGGCATGATTGGCTCAAGGCTGGGCATCCAGGTCAGAGCAGAGCAATGGCAGCTCCCACCTGTCCCCTCTCCAGCCAAAACACCCTAAAAATGAGACCCTTGGCACTGCTCCCCTGAGGTTCAGCCTCATGCTGATAGAGCATTGCTTTTACAAAGATCCTGTGAGCTCTTTGGGGCACCCGAGGACAAAGACTGGGGTGCTTTAACCCCTCTCTGTACCAGCAGTGCTGGGGAGTGGGAGGAAGCGAGGAGCAGGGATGCTTGGCCCAAACTCCCAGCCTGGCTCTGGGAGAGCACCTGCTCTGTGGGTGAAGGGCTCATTGTATCCTGTGAGAGGGGGGATTTGGGAGCCCTGAATGCCCCATGGCCTGGGCAACAGAGCTGGATGGGGGGGTGACACCAGGGGCACCCTGCTGGCAGCAGATGGCTGCATGGTGGGGGCTCCATGGCAGCCTGGGGGGGACATCTGGGTGCCTGGGCTCAGGCCAAGCTGCAGCTCGGTGGGAGCAGCAGGATGAGCCTGAGCTGCCCTGGCTGGGGAGGTGGGGAGGGGACCCCAGGAGCAGCTGGGCTGGGTGTGGGGCTTGCTGCCCACCCAGCTGCCTGTGCAGGGGGCTTCTGCTGTGGACAGGCACCGTGATGCTCCAAGAGCTGCTGGGGCTTGGGCCAGAAAATTCATTCTTGGCTGCTTTCAGAGGGGTTTGGCTCATAACTTTCCCATCTGGGGGCTTTCAAAAGAAAAAAAAAAAAAAAAGAAAAAGAAAAAGAAAAGAAGAAGAAAGCAAAAAACTCCTGGCCCTGTGCCACCTCCACAGTCACCATCACTTGCCATGGTCTCCAGGTGGGACCGTGCCCAGCATCTGCTGAGATCCTGAGCTGGTCCTCACTCCCCTGGCCTCTGCCTGCTCCTGAGCTGCTTCAGGTGCCTCTTGCCTGCATCAGAGTGTCACCAAGGTGAGACCCCCCCATCCTGGGTGACCTGACTGGCTCATCTGAGGCAGCCCCAGGTGGTGCCTCTGAGCCTCCCCATCCATCCCATGACTCTGAGAAGCCCCCCACACCACGGGGAGTGAAATAGTGAAATGGCCCCCCAGCCCCCCAAGAGCCACAGCGCTGCCTACCTTGGTGTGTGCAGCACCAGGAGCCTGCTGCTTCAGCACCTAATGCAGGGGACAAGGACCTCGTGGGGGTGGCTGTGCATCGCAGGGAGAGCAGGGCCTGCAGAGACACCAACAGCGACAGCATGAGGGCCTTGGAGGGGCCACAGCACCAGGGGGGACAGACAAAGGGGAACCCCTTGATGGGGGACAGACAGAGCACTGCTTGCTGCCCTCTCCTCCACCTGGCTGGCTCTGTGTGCTCCCTGCATCCCCATCTCCAAGGATGGGCTCTGCTGCCCAGAGCCACCATGTCCCTGCAGGTGGGAGCCCAGCAGGGTGTGCAGAGGGTGACAGGCTGCAGGAGGTGGCAGCTCCTCCTCTCCTGGATCAGGGGCACCCGCTCTGCTGCTGGCAGAGGGCTCCTGGCCATCTCTGCAGGTACCCGGCAGTTCGGATGCCTTCATTAAAAATTTAGAGGGCTCTCAACTCCTTAAAGGTTTTAAAATTTCACATTGACTCTGCCTTCCTTAGCTTGCACATGATGAATTTCTTCTTTGGAGAACATAATGGCAAGTTAAAACAAGCCACCAGACAAAAGTCTTTGCTCAGACTCAGCAACTGGAGGAAGCCTGATGGGGCTTTGGGCTCCCCCCTCCTACTGGACCTCAGGAAACTTCTGTCTGGGGATCTCATCCCTTCCTCAAATGCCCTTGAAATCCCCCTGTGATGCTTGGGGAGATGCAGGGGGATGCTGGCGTGGGCAGGGGCTGTGCAGGGACCTGGGTGCCAGTTCTGGGTGCCACGCTGGCAGTTCCTGGGTTGGGCTGTCCCTGTGGTGTGGCTCCTGTCACTGCGACGTGTCATGAGCGCGATTTCTTCTCTGCACTGGAGGAGCAGGTTCCTGGGGAAGTTACAAATTCATCCTGACTTCAAGCAAAGGCTTCTCCTCCACCCTGGGGAAGGAGGGAGGCTTTGGCAAATTGGAGATAAATCCATGACCCAGGGGAGGCAGGGGAAACCCAGGCAAACACCGACGCTGTGGAGGAGCAGGGGCTGCCATGGCTGGATGGAGCCTGCATTTTGAAAAGCTTTACAGAGCGATTCCTCATCCCAGCCCTGGGAGCAGGAGGCACTGACAGCCCCTGGGAACAGGGCTTGGGGAGGCTGGCTGTGGAAAGAGGCCAAGGGTCCCCAGCGGAAGCTCAAGGAGACCCCAGAACGGTGCCTGGTGCCCTGGGAATTGCAGTGCAGAGAGCTCAGCCTGCAAAGGGCTCAGCAGCAGCGTGAAGGTGACCTTTGCTGGGGACAACCACTGCCTCCTTTGGGAGGTGGGAAGGCTCTGGAGCAGGGTGAGATGGGCTGCAGAGCTGCAGGGATGCGCTCCTGGGGGCGTCTGGTTTCCAGACAGCGCCGTGCCAAGGACACAGCTGGGCTGGGAGAGGCAGCTTGGCTCTGCTGCCATGGCCTGGGGTGCACATCAGCAGATATTTGTCTGCTGAAACCCCAGAGGGTGGGAAGAGCAGGAACACCCTGCCCAGGCACCTGAGAGAAAGCAGAGAGTCCTGAGGGGTGCTGCTCTCATCCCTGCAGGTGCTGCTCTCATCCCTGCAGGGTATTTTTTATTTCAGCCAGACCAAAGAGGTTTTTTTATCTCCTTTGCAATAGGCAGAGCCTGGCAGTATCATGAAGATGCATCTCACCCGGACAGCTGCACCAGCTCAGTCTGTCTGTCTGTCTGTCTGTCCAGACACCAAGCACAGCCACAGCAGAGGACAGGAACAGCAGAGCAGGGTGATGGTGCCAGAACAGCCCCAGCTCCAGGGACAGCAGGGCCCCCAAGTGCTGGCAGGGATGTTCTCATCCAGTCTGGACACAAGACACAGTATCCAGGGAAAACTGAATGCTCGAGATGAGACATCAGTGAGTCCACAGCTCTTCTGCTTTGGCACATCCAGCCCTCAGCACCCTGCCTGAGCAGCTGAGCTTGTCCAAGTGTCTGAGAGGAGGGGAGGCTGGGGAAGGAGGAGGGTGAGCACTGAGGTGCACGGGCTGAGAAACTCAGGCACATCTCAAAGCCCTTCCCCTGCCCAAGGGAGATGCTCCTGGGGCCTGCCTTGGGTCTGGCACCAGTTTCCAGTCTGGCAGCAGGTGAGAAGGAGGGCTCAGAGTCACAGTGTCTGGGGCCAGCCTGTGCTGGCAGTGTGCTGTCCTGGCTCTCATGCAGGGTGCAGAGGACTCAGGGTGCCATGCCACAGTGGGCAGCCCCCAGAGGCATTGCCCAGGTGAGGTCTGTACCTGAGCTGACCTGCCTTGCCTTTGAAAGGCAAAGATCCTCAGCCTCAAGCATCTCAATTGCTCTGGCACAATTCCTCTCCCCTCAGCCTGGGGCAGGTCTGGGTTGCACCACTGTGGGGCTCTGGGATTTGACTGAGATGATTTCAATGTTTCTGAGTGTCACAGAGGGGCTGGTGACACCAGCTAGGGACGGATGGTCCTGCTGCTCTGGCTGTGTGCAGGAGGAGCAGGGTGGTGCAGAACAGCACGGCAAAGGTGGCAGAGGCTCCTGCTCAGGCACAGCCTGCAGAGCCCACAGCTGGACAAGGCAGCTGGAGGGGTCTCTGCAGGCAGGGAGGCTCGGGGGGAGCAGGAGAGGCAGAGGGCAAAGCTCCTGGGATGAGCAGAGGGCGCTCAGGCGAGAGCAGGAGCAGGAGCACGGCTTGTTTACCCTGGCTGAGCAGGCCTGATTGCTCTCTATAAATACACCCAGAGAATAAACACCAGGGAAGGAGAGGGAGCATTTAAACTCCAGGATGATGCTGGCATAAGAACAAATGGGAAGGCCTGGCCAGGAACACAGAGGCTGTGGGTGAGAGCAGAGATCCTCTGGACACGGGGAAGATCCTCTGGGTCCAGCCCTGGCTGCTGGGGAAGCGTGTGATGCCCAAGGGCCTGGGCTCGGTGCCATGCAGCTCAGTGACCACGCTCTCCTGCCATGCCAGAGCTCCAGGCCACAGGGGTAGGAATGGAGATGTGCCACACTGCCAGTGATCACCACCTCTTCCCCAGAGGGGTTTTCCACAGGGACTTCTCATCTCCAGAGCAGAAACCAGGCTGGGCAACTCAGCACAGCTCCCTTGGTATGGGCCTGGTGGGCTTTGCCTGGCAGCAGCCCCTGCAGAAACCCAGGGAAGAGCCCAGGTGTGAACCACAATCATCCTCCAGGGCAGTGAGGTGTCCTGAGCTCTGTCTGCTCGGGGTCATTTCAATACTAATGTCATCAAGCAAGGCAATCGAAGAAACAAACACTCGGCCCACAGCCAAGTGAGACTTTGAGACATTTTTCTGTGCCAGTTTGTCTCAGATGAGCCATCTCCAGTTTCCCCAGGAGGGTGAGGGTCAGACACTGTGAGCAGTGCTATTGGATGGGGACTGAGCTCCTTTGTTTCCATGCAGGAGCCTGACCTGGCAATCCTTGGGGGTCCTGCAGCCTCTGAGGCACAAGGGCAGGTTTGGCAGGGAGGGCAACTCTCTGAATGTCCAGCCCCTCCTTCCTCATCCTCAATTTCCAAACCCAGCCCCTCAGCTTGACTCAAATCACTCCGGTTCCTTCACCAGCCCTGGCCAGCAGCTGGTGGAGCCTGAGCAGGGAGCCTGGCAGGTGGCAGGGAGAAGCCCTGAGCCCTGATCTGAGCGACGGTGCCAGCCCTGCCTCTGTGCTCTGACTCACTGCACTGCCAGCCTCGGGCAGCGGCTGCCCGGTCACGCCGGTGCCATGCGGGTGGCACTGCCACCGCGTGCTGCCAAGGCCTGGATCACAGCAGCCACCTGCCCCTGTGCTGCACTGGGGGGCTGGGGACACGGCGGGGACAGGGGCTGGGCTGGGGGGCTCAGGAGGTGCCGTGTGGGGACAGCGCAGAGGGGAGAGGGGTCGAACCTCTGGGGACTGGGAACGGTGAGGCTGGGGCGCTCCACGAGTGGTGGGACTGAGCCGTGGATGGAGAGCGGGGTGCAGGAGGGAGCCCCTGATGGGGAGGCACGGCTGGAGCCCGCAGGTACCGAGATGCCCACGGCAGA
>NW_005054308.1:8990928-8992202 GCF_000277835.1 Geospiza fortis | reverse complement strand
CCCGCGCCCCGGGCGGCAGCCCCCGGCCCGGCCTTCCGCCCCGGTACCGGGCGGGTTCCCGCGGTACCCGGTAATTGCTCCTCCGGTACCGAAATGCCCTCACCCCGCTATTCAACCATCCGCCCCCTGCAACCCGGCTGTGCCCCCCTCACCCCGCATCACCCCCGGTACCAAGCGTCCCTCCCGGTACCGCCTGTGCCTCCGGTGCCATGACAGCCACCCCCGGTGCGTGGCCGTGTCTCCCAGTACCCCATTGATGGCCACCCGTTTCTCCAGTGCCCAGCAATTCCCCCCACTCCCCGGCCATCCCTCTGGACCCCCTGGACCTGCCAGTTCCTCCCCATCCAGCAATTCTTTCTAATATTTGCTGTCTCCCCACAGGCCCTGGTGCTTCTCTGCCCCCCTGAGTTGGTGATTCCGCCCCCGTGGCACTGCCAAGGCCTCCAGAGGAGCAGGGGTCTCTAGACAGGGCACCCCTGGGTGTCTCAGGTGCCAGCAGTGCTCCCCAGATCAGAGCCCTGCTGCACAAAGCCCTTGCCCAGGTTCTCTCACAGGTTGTCCTGAGGATGGGGGTGGTGAAGAGCCATGAACCTGCTGGAGGCGGCAGGCCTCACAGAAAAGCCAGGGGGGAGCAGAGGAGGTGGAGAGGCTGGAGCCGGGGCTGCTCTGGGAGCTGCAGAGCTCTGGGATGGGGACATGGCCAGGCTGGCCACGTGCTGCTCATGGGGTGGGGAACCGCAGAAGGAGGGAGTGTGAGAAGAGCAAGAACTTGTCCACAGAGGCTTTAAGAAGACAAAACTCTGGTTCAGGGATTGGTGCAGAGCATGCTCAAGAGGACTTCAAGATCCCCATTGGCTTGAGGGGCTGGAGCTCATCCTCCCCCTGCCCAGTCCCTGTCCACAGGCTACTGCCTTGTGTTCCTGGCAGGCAATATTGCAACTGAGGCCCTTCTCCCCCTAGGTTTTGTTTTGGGTTTGTGGATGCTCAGAACAGCTCCCACCAAGCCCTGGAGATGCTCTGGGGTTGGTGCTTTCTGGGGTGGGCTCCTTGCATTGCAACTTGTCTTTGCAATCTGCGTGGCCATTGTGATCTCTGATCGCTCTCTGAACAGGGGGCTCCTGTCTCTCCCTCCTGAAAAGCGGGGGCAAGACAGCTGTGCCTTGATGCCCCAGGAGAGCTCAGCACCACGGCCCCAGGGGAGTTTGCTGCTCCCGTTTCCCACCCTGGGGCATCCCTCCTCCTCCACCAGGCATCCCGGCAGGGTCAGACTCGGG
>NW_005054308.1:8979760-8990811 GCF_000277835.1 Geospiza fortis | reverse complement strand
GTGCAGCCGCCGCAGACGGAGCTGCTGCTGCTGCTGCAGCCAAGTGGGCAGCTCTGATTGCCTTCTGCACATGTTTTATTTATCAAAGCGCTCAATATGCAGCTCTCTCCTGCTGTCCCACATTTCCCCCAGATTCTCCCGCCTGGAAATGGGAGCAGGGTTTGGAGAGGAGCCGTGGGGCGCTGCCGGCTCCTCCTGGGCTCGGGGGGCAGTGGTCCCTTCTCCTCCGTGCCACACGGCTGTCACCAGCTGCCACCGTGCCGAGGACAGGGGTGCCTTGCTGTGAGCAGAAGGACAGCGCTGTGCTGGCCTTTCCCGAGCCCAGGGAACACTTTTAAAGAGCAGCCAGGCTTCTGGTGCTCCTCCTGTGCTTTGCCAAGAGCGGCGGTGCCCCCGGCAGGTGCCAGGCGCCGCAGGAGGATGCTGCAATGCCTCCGTGCATGGCAGTGCACAGCCTCCAGCTGCCTGTGCCCGAGGAGCAGAGGAGGGAGCTGCAGGGTGCGCTTCTGCTGCCTCGCTGCTAATAAATAAACCCTAGTAATGAGTTGGGCTCTGGCGGGCGGGCAGGTAGTGGCAATAATCCCCCAATTAAGTGGATGAGGCAGACAGTTAAGTGCAGAAAACCCACAAATAAACAAGAAGGAGAATAACATAGGAGCAGGGAGGAGCTGGTGTCTGGGTCCCTCAGCCTTTCCCCCGGCAGTGCCAGGAGCACTCTGGGAAGTGTAGTTCTGCCTTCATCCTCTGCCGACATCCTCCTCTGGAGGGACGGAAATCCCGAATTTTCAGCCCGTTTCCCCGGTTGCACCAAGGCTGGGCGCCCCATGGAACACGAGGGCAGTCAGCCCTGGGGATGTGGAGCAGGACAGGAACCCTCTGTGACTGGAGCCTGTGTGCACAAAGCATCCCTGCCGAGATAGGAGCCCACGAGAGAGGAAGCCCTGCCAGGCAGAGAATCCTTGGGGCTGTCTCCATGCCGCCAGCGTGGAAACTGAGGGATGGAGAGGCTGCAGCTGCGGGATGGCTGCTTTGCCTTCTCACCCCTGCCATGTACGTGTAAGCATCCCTACCCTGGAGCTTCCTCCGGGTGGAAATATCGGCTTGGAGAGCTGGACAGAGGCTGCACTGTGGAGGATGGAGCTGTGCAGGGGCCGTGCTGGATGCTGGCACAGCACAGGCTTCCTCCTGGAGCCCCAGACAGACACAGAAACCTCAGGGAGAGCAGATGCCTCCCTGGCTCTATTGATCCGGCCGTGGGCTGTGCGTGCCTCACGCTGGACTCACAGCAATGATCAATACTCGTTTTTCTCCCCAGCCTTCCCCTCGCTAATGGGAGCCACCAGCCCTGCCACCAGCCCAGAGCTGCCAGGAGGAGATGGCCATGGGTGGGCTGCAGTTGGACCCACTCCTCCTTTGCATCCTTAGGGTGACAGTCCCCAAGAGCTGCGGTGCTGCCACAGCCTGGGGCTTTGCCACCGGGCACTGGTGAGCTGCTGGCTGCCAAAGCCACGGGGACTGGGGACACTGGTCCCCAGCTGGCACTGGGATGGCTGTGATTAGTCACAAACAAACATTTTGGAGCAAAGGTCCAAGGGCTTGTGTTGTGCTGGGAATTTGCTCCCTGCAGGGACACGTTTCACCCCCCATGGCAGCCAGCAGTGCTGCACAGGTGCAGTGCAGGAGGAGATGCTCAGCTCCTCAGCTCTGCCTGTGCCACTGCAGGTGCCTGGGAGGATGTTCCCACCGCGTGTGGGCGGAACAGGGAAGCCCGTGGTGCCAGGGGCCAGGCTGCAGTGCCAGGGGACACGGTCCCATCCTGCCTGGTGGCAGAGCTGCTGATGGTGGCACCACGGGGGTTTTTCCTGTGCTGGCAGCAGAGGGGGGACTCATGAGAGGCATAATAATAATAATCCCCACGTGAAGTATAAGAAAAGAAGCTATTTCAGTATTGCCTCCTCCGCCTGGTGAGCCCACAGCCAGGCCTCTATCAGCAAAGAGAATGCAGATAAATCAGCCATTCTCCTTAGGAAGATGAGCTTATTCCCGTCATGTGGCACCAAACCTTGGTGGGAAAAGGTGCTGGTTCCTGAGTGCTGGGGTACAGCTCATCACAGACACAGATACAGCCTGTCCACAGCCCCAAAGGCTGGGCAGGGAGTGCCTGGCATCAACGGAGCTGCCTGGATCCCTGTGATGAATTTCCCAGAGAGAGCAGCAATTCCTGGAAATTTTCTTCTCTGTGTCTGTGCACGCAGTATCTGGGAGCTGAACTCCTTCAGTGGAGAAGGGGAAAAAAAAAGACCAAAAGGAAATTGAAGAGATTGGGGTTTTGATGCCTTTTCCTTTGAAGGCAGGGGGTGAGGGTGAGGGGCTGTGGGATGGAGCATGCACACTTTACACCGCACACACTGGGGAAAGCCGAGCCAGCCTGCACGAGCCCACCAGGGAGAGGGGGCGGAGCATGGCAGCGAGTAGGTGTGGCCTTTAAAAGGTGGGGAGTGGCCTCCAGCGGAGGGGGTGTGGCCTGGAAGCGAGTGCACCATAAAGCACAAGTGTCGCAAAAGGTGCTGTAAAGCGCGACTGTAGTAAAACTGCCGCAATTCGCGACTGTCGTAAAACATGCCGTAAAGTGCGACTGTCGCAAAACGTGCCGTAAAGCGAGACTGTCGTAAATTATGCCGTAAAGTGCGACTGTCGTAAAAGGTGCCGTAAAGCGTGACTGTCGCAAAAAGTGTCGTAAAGCGCGGCTGTCGCAAAAGCGGCCGTAAAGCGCGACTGTCGTAAAAGCCGCCGTAAAGCGCGACTGTCGTAAAAGCCGCCGTAAAGCGCGACTGTCGTAAAAGCCGCCGTAAAGCGCGACTGTCGTAAAAGCCGCCGTAAAGCGCGACTGTCGTAAAAGCCGCCGTAAAGCGCGACTGTCGTAAAAGCCGCCGTAAAGCGCGACTGTCGTAAAAGCCGCCGTAAAGCGCGACTGTCGTAAAAGCCGCCGTAAAGCGCGACTGTCGTAAAAGCCGCCGTAAAGCGCGACTGTCGTAAAAGCCGCCGTAAAGCGCGACTGTCGTAAAAGCCGCCGTAAAGCGCGACTGTCGTAAAAGCCGCCGTAAAGCGCGACTGTCGTAAAAGCCGCCGTAAAGCGCGACTGTCGTAAAAGCCGCCGTAAAGCGCGACTGTCGTAAAAGCCGCCGTAAAGCGCGACTGTCGTAAAAGCCGCCGTAAAGCGCGACTGTCGTAAAAGCCGCCGTAAAGCGCGACTGTCGTAAAAGCCGCCGTAAAGCGCGACTGTCGTAAAAGCCGCCGTAAAGCGCGACTGTCGTAAAAGCCGCCGTAAAGCGCGACTGTCGTAAAACTGTTCCAAAGCACGACTGTCGTAAAATGTGCCGTAAAGTAGCACTGTCGTAAAACTGCCGTAGAGTGAGTGGGCGTGGCTTGGCTGTGAGTGGGCGTAGCCTGGTGGGGAGTGGGCGTAGCCTCAAGGGGAGGGGCGTGGCCAGGCAGCGAGTGGGCGGGGCCTCAAAGGGGATTTATTTTGCAGGCAGCTGCCACTGGTGGGGCAGTGCTGGTGGGGCAGGAAGCAGAGGAGTGCACGGGACCTGTCCCAGGGGTGTCACCAGCTGGAGTTGTCCCTCATGACTGCTCCCCCCAGCCACCCCAAAACTCCCTCAGCGTCAGCACCATCCCAAGTGCCCTTGTTGGGGTGGCACAAGAGCAAATCCTGTGCCCCCAAACTGCCACCCCATGCCCGGGGTCTGTCAGGGCAGAGGGCTGGGATATGCACAGTCAGCCCCGAAGTGCTCTCTCCGCAGATCCTCCCACCTGCCTCTGACAACTAATGGAGGTGATTTTCACCTCCTTTCATCTGGAAAACCGCCGGCAAAACTCATCTAGCAACTTCCCTGGCAGCAGGGGCGTTGAAGAGGTTTCTGTCTCGCATTCACAGCAGGTGATTCTCCTCCGTGCTGCTTGGAGGAGGATGGCTCTGGCTCGGGATGCAGAGCGGCTCCTGGGAACCCCTGTGACCCCGGCCCACACTCAGCGGGGCTCTGGGACGTGCAGAGGGGGCAGACATCACTCACCCTCGGCGCTGCCTCACCTCCATCCTCCCTTGTGCCTGCCCTGTGAGAGGTGAGGGGTAATGCAAAAATAGCCAACATCATTCCCAGACAGCAAACATCCCAGGGATGATGTGAAGAAGGGCAAAGAGTTCAGGATAGGGGATCCCCCATGGATCCCCCTGTACTGTGCCTCAGCACGACCTCTCCTGGTGGTGGAGATGCCTGTGAGCATCTCCTGTGATCCAGTGATGGAGACACCTCTGTCTGGGGGTGGGAGCATCATCACAGTGAGGTGGATGCTGACATGGGATCCTCAGGAGCTGCTGTAATCTCATTCCAGGAGCAAATCACATTCCCAGCAGCCAAGGACATGTTAGGTCTTAATAAAAATGGTAATTCCCAGCAGATTGAGTTGGGAACAGGGAAGGTGGCTGTTACTTCCCCTGTCAAGCCTTCTCCAGTGCCCATGGGGAGTGTGGTGATGCTGGAGGAGGCAGAGGGCTGCACTGAAGGATGAAGGATTTGGAAAGTAGGAGCAAGAGGTTTCCGCAAAACCCCAGCTCCTTACATCCTCTGAGATCCAGCCTCGGGTCCTTGTCTGCCTAATCCCTGCCCTGACGCTCACCCGAGCTGCCCAGCCATGAAAGCCAGAACTGTTTGTTTGCAGTTTCCTAGGAGAGAAATCACGTTAAAAAAAATTAATTACACACCTGAAAACAAAATCTGGCTGCTCAAGTGCACATCAGGGATAAATGGTGTGCTCCAAATGAGACAATTTACAGCTTGGGTAAGTAATGAAGGAACCCAGCCAGGCGTGAAAGCAGAGGGGGAGAGTAACCCTGGGGGAATGTGGGGTTCTTTTCTCCCTGCTTCCCTTGTCCCCCATTTCCTTCATCCCTCTGACCCCCTTTTCATTGCTGCTTGCTGAGAAGCCCCCATTTACCCAGCTCTGCTGGCTGGAACAGGTCCTTGTGGCCCCAGCCTCGGGATGAGTGTGGTTTCGGATAAGTATGAGCCGTTTTAGAGCTTGGAGACAGGAACGGCCCCAGAGAAAGGGGCAGAGAATGGAGCAGAAGGATGTTCTGTGCATCCCAGGGAGCCAAGGGCCGGGTGGCACATCTCCCCCCATGGCATCCCAGTGAGCAGAGGTGTCCAGCATGGGGGGAGTCCCTGGCTGCCCCCCGACACCCCTGGCACCCCCCAGCCCCCGCTGGCCTCTGCAGTGCTCGCTGTGCCGTGCGTGGGCGGGCTGGCAGCGCAGCCGAGGAACGGGCAGCAATCCAGCCTTGCTGGCGAGAAGAAAATAATTTCTTTGCCTTATTTTTCCCTTTACAGTGTCCCAGCCCAGCCTGTGAGTGTGGGGATTTAAAGAGGCTGTGTCCCAGGGCTGTCACATCGCGTTGGTGGCAGTGGGGACGGGTGATGTGGCTGGATCCGAGGGGGAGCTGAGCTCCGTGAGTGGGCTGGTGGCTCTGGGTGCTTCCTGGCTTGCCTGCAGCGAGGAACAACCTATGGGGACTTTTGCTGCCCCGGGGCAAAGTTAAAGTGTGGGCAGCACCCGTGATGGGTGAGGAGATGCCCTGTGCCTCTCACACTGCCCGGGGAAAGCCTGGAGCACAGCATCATCCCAGGAACCCATAGGAATCGACCCCCTCCTCCACCCACGCCCCTCTCTGTCCTCTGTGTGCTGCCCACCAGCTCCGGCAAGGGGCAGGATCTTCCCAAGCTCCCCATCCTGCCGACATGTGATGGTGCGTGGGGATGGGAGCAGCCTCCCTTCTCCCCTCTCTGCTCCACTCCCACCTCTGCTCGGAAACCAGCCAGCTAATGATGTGAGCTGCGGAGCAGATGGGGGACCTGACGCTCCCCTCCCCGGCAGACAGCGGATTAGGCATGCAAATAGATGTATGGAGACGGAGCCTGCTGGCCTGCATCCTCGCCACCCCCACCACACGAATGGCGTTTCCATCCGCAGCACCCCCGGCCTGGCCTGGAGCCACGTGCGGAGGGCAAGCACGGCCGGACAGACAGACACGGGGTTGTGTAGGGTCCGTGCAGCCTGCCTGCGTGCAGGGTGGCCCCTCCTTGACCTGCGAATGCCGCCTGTCCCCGTGTGATAGCGGCATCGGCTGCATCGCTTCCTCCGCGCCTCCTCCGGCTCCTCTCGCAGCCCCGGCGGTGCTGCCGTGCCCCGCTTGGGGCGAGATCCTGGGCAGGGAGCTGGGAGCAGCCCTGGGACAGTGCCCCAGCTGTGCTGACTCCAGGGATGAAGTCCCAGCAGCAGGGATGCTCTGGGATGCTCTGGGATGCTCTGGGATGCTCTGGGACGCCGGCAAAGCTGCTCCTGCCCCGGGCAGCACCAAGAGGCGTCAGTGTAGCTCCTGCAATGCCCGTGACCACTTCTCAGCCTAAGAAATGCTGTGAAATGTGAGCTGGCAGAAGCAGGACGGTCTGACTGAGCCCTACTCCACCTCCAAAACCTGTGGAGAGCTGCAAGGTGCAGGGAGGTTTGGGGCTTCATGATGCCCAACACAACCACGAGCCCTGGGGGGACTGAAGCAGCCCCAGTGGAGGCCAGAT
Source organism: Geospiza fortis (assembly GCF_000277835.1). Classification (NCBI taxonomy): domain Eukaryota; kingdom Metazoa; phylum Chordata; class Aves; order Passeriformes; family Thraupidae; genus Geospiza; species Geospiza fortis. The sequence goes on along the minus strand of NW_005054308.1, from coordinate 8,984,179 downwards.
CAGAGTGGGAGTGGAAAGGACAGCCCTGTTCAGCCCAGCACAGCCCTGCAGCTGTAAAACCAGCTCCAAGAGGACACAAAATCTGCCCTTCCTGACGTGGGGATGAGGCTGTCTGCACCTGCAGCATCATTGCCTCAGACCCTCTGTGCCACTGCAGCAATGCTGTTATCTCCAATGCCTGGGAGCGGGAAGGAGATTAATATTCATCACAAGGGAGTGGAGCATATGGAATATGAATAATGCTAATTGTGTCTGTATAGATTTAGTGTAAGAAGCTTCCATGCATTAAGGAGGGAGGGAATTAGTTCTCTGAACCGTTTCAGACTCATTTCTGGCAAAGGAGTGCCTGCCTGCCTGCAGGTTGGGAGACAGGGGTGAGGATAAAACTTGAGTCCCGTGCCTGAGTGCGGGAGAGGCTTGGGATGCAGGGAGGCTGTGCAGGGGAGCCTTTGCCTCCCAAAAACCAGAGTGATGGAGCAAACTCAGTCACTGCAGATGCCAAGGAGGAAAAGGGGCTGCCTGTACACCTGTGAGCCCCACAGCCATGGGCTGCTGCGGCCAGAGGCACCCCCAAGTGCCAGTGCTGGAGGTGACTCCAAGCCTGCTGTGCCTGGGCTGCTTTTCCATGAGTGTGGCCCCACTGGGCTTGGGTTCCTGGGCCAAGAGGAGTGCAGGGCTGGCACTACTCCTGCCCCAGGTGAATTTATCTGCCCCCAGGCGCATGGCAGGCAGGGAGCTGGCAGGAGGCAGTGGCCTGTGCACTGGGGGTTGGACTGGTAATGAGGTGCTGGGGGCCAGAAAACTTCATGCCTTAAACATTCATCCCATTTGCCTTCTGGGGATGAGGGCTGGTGCCCCGATTTAATCGAATCAGCTCGTGGCTCTAATGAGGTGAAGAGGAGAAGGCTCATTTGCTCAGCCAGGCAGGGAAGCAGGCTGGGCACTGCAGGTCCAGGGCTTTGCAGAGCCCCCCCAGGCCCTGGTGAGTGTGTCCCCTCCTCATGTGCCATGGGCTGACTTGTGGCAGTGTCACCTTGGTCACAAGGGACTGGTAGGAGCAGCAGCATCAGGCTCCCCTCCCTGCACCTGAGCTTCCCCCTGTGCCCCAGCACTGCAGAGGGGTTCAGGCTGGACACCCCTCTTCTGCTGTGCTCCCCAGATATGGCCCTGTGGCAGCAGAGAGCTCAGGAAGGGCTGGGGTTGTCCCTCTCCTGCAGACTGGAGCTGGTCAGGGAGATTTGGCAGCCTCAGGAGAGGATGGAAAACACCTGGGGTCCAGCTGCTCCCTGAGATCCCTTCTGGCATCCCTGCAGCTGCAGTGGGAGGATGCTCCAGGCCTTCCCCCACACTGTCCAGGGCCAGCAGCTGCAATTGTCTCAGGCTTGACCATTGCCCTCTTCCTCCCCGCTCCTCCCATCCCTGAGAACGTGATTCCTCTTCCTGCACTTTGATCTCTCCAATTTTTAGCTCGTTCTGGCTGCTTTATAGGCACTAATCCCTCTGCAGGCACTGGGGAGAATCCACCTACACTCCATGCAGTCTTAAGTCTTATTGTGTAAACAAAATCTCCAACACAAAATCCCTAATCCTTAATGGTTGGAGCCTCGGATACCTGTTCCCCCGTGTCCTGCTCGATGGAGGCTGGAAGAGGGGGAAGGTCTCTGCCATGTTTCCTCCCATCCTCAACCTCAGCACAGATTAAACATCTGTGCATGCTTTTAACCTTGTTTTTTTATTTCCTTTCTTCCTGCCTGTTCACACTGGTGAGCCACCCTGGCCCCCTCCCTGCTCCACTGCATTTGCTCAGCTTAGGGGATCAAACTGGGTGACATTTGGAGTTGGGATATTTAAAATGCAAATTTCCCCTGGATAGATGAGTGGAATTTGCTCCCTCTTATGAAGGGAATCTCTAGGGAGAGCCGAGCACTACGGCCAGCCTGCTCTGAATGAGAAATGCAGCCAGGGGAATCCCTGCCTCCCCCCAGCCTGGCACTTGTGGGCAAACACTGGTGCAATACCCACCCTCAGGTATCCAGATTTCCCCCAAACACAGCGAGAGGCAGGAGCTGCAGGGCCAGCAGAGAAACCTGTGGTGTTTCTGGATTACAGCCAGGGAGGGAGAGATCTCGGTGGCCGCTGGTGTAATCCCAGAATTGATGATTTTTCCCTCTGCACCCCGGGTGCTGCTGATGTATTTGTCTCTCCCTCCCAGCTCGGAAATTAAAGCTTTCACCACTTTTCTTGCTGCAGAGGAACAAATGTGCGTCTGAGAGGGAGATTTACACTTTGCTTTCCTTTCTGGAAATGGAGCGTGATTTTCCAGTGACTGCAGATGCCGGGCCTGTCCTGATGCCTTGAGAGGAGCTGCTGGGTGGGGAGAAGGAGCCCCCACCCATCCACCCTCCCTGCCAGCTTCAGCAAACCAGGTGGGTTTACACCTGGAGGGTTTGGATGAGAGGGCTGCAGTCCTGTGCTTCCCCCTGTGCACTCACATAACTCCTTGTGCCCCCCTCTTTCCTCCCCTTCCCGGTGCAGCTCCAGTCTGGGCTGACTCACCTCCTGGCATGGCTGCACTCCTAAACCTCCACGGAGGGAGAAGTGCAGCATCTCTAGGGAAAAACACTCGATTTGCTGCCAACCCCATCCAGGATGAGGCTGCAGGCACCAGACTGTACACAGGGGGCTCGGGGGTGTGGAAATTACAGCAGGAGAGGAGCAACCCCGGGTTGGGAAGCCCTGGGTGGGCTGGGGGAGCTCACCTGGAGCCATTCATGTGCATCAGCTTCATCCCTGCCTGCCCACAGTCCCCCACTCACGCAGCAACAACTTAAAGCAAAGGGAAAACCATAAAGCAGAAGAAGTTCAGGCAGCTTTTTGAGCTGGTCCCGGGCTCCTTCAGAGACTGGGGGCTCCTCACAAACCGTGATGCACCGAGGAATATCTGGAGCATCATAAATATACCCTAGGAATGAAGGAAAAGGGATTTGAATTTCAACTTTGATGCATAATGTGCTTTCTCTAAAAAAAAAAAACCAAACAAAACAGCCTTCTTGGCAGGGACCAGACAACTTCACACTAAATCTCCTGCAGGAGCATGTTGCCAGTTACAGAGATAAAACCTCAATGAAACACAATTAATTTCCACTTGGATTAGCCAAACCCTGGTCTCTCCTCCCACCCAGACACCCTGCCAGCCAGCGGGATGGGGACGGCTCGGTGGCAGCCCCCGTGTCCCCAGCCCTGCTGGGACCGGGACGGCTCTGGCCCGGGGGGAGGATAACTCTCTTTTCACGGCTAAGGGGAGCTGACAAGTGATGAATACACGAGAGCCGGGGCGCTGCAGGGCAGCTCCTTCATCTCACCGAGGACGGCTCATCACGGCTGGGGTTGCGTCATCACGGCTGGTTTGCTGCGGTTCTCCGAGGTTTGCTGGGGAGCCCGGGGCAGGGTCTCCAATTTATCCCCTGTGGTCCAGCCAGCTTGGGGCTGGGGCATGGCGCTGCTGCCTCCTTACCCAGCTCGGTCCCGAAGGAGGGAGGAGCACACAGAGGGGACGTGCCGGCGGCAAAGGTTGCTGAGGGATTTTTTCTTTAGGCAGGAATGTCTCGAATAGTGTATTTATTTTTTTTCTTAAGGCTTATAAGCGGGGAGGTTCTCTAGTCTTGGAGCTTTAGGTTTAAGCATCACTCACGGTGGCAGTGTCTCACCCCTGTTTGCCCCTGACTCCTTGGTGTCACTCTGAGCCCAGACGTGTCAGGCTCACTTGTGCTGCAGGCACATTTTTGGAGCAGGCTCACGCCTTCAGGCTGGGTCACGGTGCCCCAGCGCCAGGCTGGCAGGAACAGATCATGGAGGAGGAAGGAAAAACAGCCTGGAGCCATCTCTGGGAAAGGAGCACTCCCCAGGCCCTGCCGGAGCCATCCCTGGGACAGGAGCACTCCCCAGGCCCTGCCCTGAGCCATCCCTGGGACGGGAGCACTCCCCAGGCCCTGCCCTGAGCCATCCCTGGGACAGGAGCACTCCCCAGGCCCTGCAGGCCCTGCCCTGCTGGAGGCAGCTGACAGAGGGACCAAGAGTTGCTGGCAGGGCTCTGAGGGGAAATCAGCCTGTTAATTAAGAGCTTAATTACCCAATAACGAATGGTGGTGGCCTTAGCTCAGCCTTGAAGGAGGCCAAGTGAGGGAAGTGCCCTCAGGGAGGGCCAGAGGAGGTGAGCCGAGGGCAGGCTTTGCCTTCTGCCAAATTTGGGAATATTTGCAAGATCTGCACATGGAGAGAACAGTATCCTGCAGCCCCCTCACTATCTCTGTCCCTGCCATCTGCAAGGTGCCATGGGAGGACAGGGGTGGGGATCACTTGTCCCTCCAGCAGTACAAAGTACCTCAGGCAAGGGGGATAATGTGGGGTGGCCATTCCTGC
>NW_005054308.1:8960743-8979729 GCF_000277835.1 Geospiza fortis | reverse complement strand
GCAAAGGGAGAAGAATTTCCTTGGTTTTGTGTGTTTTGCTGCAGAAAGGCGGTTACAGCTCCAAGGGTAAGGGAAATGAAACAGAAAAATGCTTCCTATTAAGAAAAAGGGATGGAGAGCTGCGCACAGCAGAGCTGTCTGCAGGGGCTGCTCACTCCCGCAGGGGCCGGGCTGGGCAGAGGGACATGGGGACAGCCACGTCCACCCTGGGGGTGGCAGGCAGTGCCCGGGAGAGGGCAGCTGGGTGCTCCCCACACAGATCCCTGTGGCTCCCTGGGCAGGTCCCATGGGGAGATGGGGACGTCTCAGCCCAAGGTGTGGACTAAGATGAGTCTAAGGAGCTGCTGGAGGGTGTCTGGCCAATGCCCACAGCCTCTCCTGAGGGTCTCCCGACTGCTGGGACATGGGCAGTGCCAGCACATCCTCCTGCCCTGCCTGCAACCTCATGGATCCAGAGAACAGCCCCAGCAGAGACCCCAAACCCAGCAGTCCCCCTCGCCCAGGGCATGGCAGTTCTTCATCAGGAGATGTTCTTCCCCTTTGCTTTTAGATTGTTTTAAAAGCCCGAAGAGACCTAGCAGTTTTGTGGCAGGAAGAACAACATTCATTCTGGAGCTTTCCCAAGTAATTCATCCTCTAAGAAATTAATTATCAGCACTGGGGCTGTGTTTAATCACCATCAGTCCCTGTGTGCCCGGGGTCGGAGGGCGCTGCTGCCGCTGCCTGCAGCAGCTCCGGGTTCCTGCCGGCAGGGAGGGGATCAGTGCTGCCCGTGGGATGGGAACGGTGAGCAAGGAGAGCAGATCCATCCCTGACAGCTGTGCAAACACCCCCGGGGTGACAGCACCTGCCAGCTACGCCCAGGCTGGGTGGAGGGATGGGGCAGCCCAGGTGCTGAGAGCGGCTCTGACACCCACACGGAAGTCTCAGGGTGCTCATGGGGCTGGGAGCGGGGATACAGCTCTGGAAACAGGGCTCTGTGAGCCCCATCCTGCACCAAGGACAGCTAACCTTGGACATAGGGCTCTGTGACCCCATCCTGCACCAAGGACAGCTAACCTTGGACATAGGGCTCTGTGAGTCCCATCCTGCACCAAGGACAGCTCCAAGGACAGCTAACCTTGGACACAGGGCTCTGTGAGTCCCATCCTGCACCAAGGACAGCTCCAAGGACAGCTAACCTTGGACACAGGGCTCTGTGAGTCCCATCCTGCACCAAGGACAGCTCCAAGGACAGCTAACCTTGGACATAGGGCTCTGTGACCCCATCCTGCACCGAGGACAGCCGACCCACACAGGGTGTGCACACACGTGGGTGAAGCTGTGTCGCACAGAGGAAGGAGGGTGTGACAATTTCTGTTTGCTGGGGGACACGGGGGCGCCTGTTCCAGCAGAGCAGCCTCTGGCAGCTGTTTTACCTACAAATGGTGCTTGGTTTGGTGGAAAAGCCTCAATGAAAGTGGTGGTGGCTGCAGGAGTGGGGAGGGGAGCGCCTGCCTGAAGGAGGCTCTGGGGAGAAGGAGAAGGGAAGGCCAGAAGGACAGAAGGACTTTGGACACATCCCTTGGCAATGACCAGATGTCTCCTTGAAGGACCCACACCTCGCTGCCTGCCCAGGAGCACCCAGATCTCCATGGCCAGCTCTGCCTGGTGGTGTCCTGGGCCTCCAGGAGAAGATTTGTTACTGCTGGGGGAGAGCTGGGGGTGCCCTTTTGGGAGGTGGGGGTGATGAGGGGGTTTGGGGAGCTCTGGGACTGTTGAACCGCCGAAGCTGGAGGTCCCCCGATGTGTTTCTGTCACGCTTGTGCCCTCTAGTGGCTCTGTCCTCTCTCTCTGGTCCCTTGGCCACCATCCCAGTGACACCACCATGCTCCTGGTCTCACGGCCACCACCCTGCGGGGGCTGGGGTCTGCCTGAGCCTCTGGCACTGCCAGCCTTGGCGTCCTTGGAGGTGGGGGAATGCTGGGCAGGAAGGGTTTAGCTGAGGCCAGGAAGGTACCTGATGCTGCCTTCCCTATGGTCATCTCCTCCGTGCTGGAAGGGAGTGCTTGTCCTTGCTTTCAAGATGCTTCATCATGGAGATGTGATTTTTAGATTAGTGGGGAGGAAATGGGTTCCATAACCTTTCCAGAGGCATGATTCCCCAGCCAAAACTGTTGGGTGAGTGACCCCAAAATGTATTTTATTCCAGAAAATCCAATCTTGAGATTTCTAACACAAAGTTTCTCATTTTCCACTGCTCGAGGCTGTTCTCTACCTTTCTGTTCCCTCTGTGTTTAATCACATGACAGCCTGAAAAAAAACCAACAAGCCCCAACACAGTTTTTTTTCTCATTCTACTGATGTTTCTCTTTTATCTAAAAGAAATAAAACGCTCCTTTGCCTCCGGCCTGTGGCAACCACCACATATCAGCTGTGCTCCTGGGGGACAGGATGCCTGGATGCCCTGCAGCTGCTCCTGCCTCCCCTGTGCTTCTCTCCTTCCCTGTGTCTCCTCTTGGCAGGTTTTTGGACTCTCCCCAGAGCTGTGCTAAGGACAGGAAAGGTGGTTTGGTGGAAAAAGCCCAGGCAGGTGGGTCCCTGGGGTGGCTGGTGGAGCAAGGTGAGGATTTGGTGCCACATTTGGGGCAGTGGAGCTCCAGTGTCCCCTGCAGGGACAGGGGGATGGGGATGTCCCCATGCACTTGGCAGCCAGCCCTGCCTGTGCTCCCTCCACTAGCAGGGGATATTTCCTATCTGTGAGAACAGATGTTGGTTAGGAGCTTCCTAAGCAGTTTCTCTTCCCTCTCAGAATTGCTGCTTGGTGAGAGAATTAAATTCCCTTTTGTTGTCAGTTTAGAGAAGAACAAAACCAAATGTCACCTGGAGAAATTCTTGCTGCTGCACCCCCAGGGGATGGAACGGTTGCCTCAGGACCAGGATTAGCCCATCACTGAGAAAGCCGATGGTCCCTGGGGGGATTAGACAGATGATCGATGCTGGGATTAGTTTGTGTGGGGGCTGCAGTGACAGCAGCGACCCAGAGCAGCAACTCCGCCCTGCCTGAGCTTGCACCGACCCCAGCCCATTCCCGGGGTCTCTGGGATGGTCCCTGAGCAGTGTCAGCCCTGCTGCAGCCAGCCCTGCCACAGATGTTCTCTGCATTTTGGCTTTCTCCCCCTTCCAGCCTTGTTAGTATTGAAATTAAAAGCAAGTGTTTGTGAATTGGTAGCTGTTCTCCAAGACCCTAATTAGCAAATCTCTTCATCCCCTGGGGCTGCAATCTAATAATCAAAAAAAGAAAACTGAAAAAAACCCCAAAAAGCCCAGCACCCAAACAAGCCCCAAACCTTGTTTGATGGATCGGGAGTGCTACTGGAACAGTGGGAAACAGCTCTTCCTGCTTAGTATGGTAATTAAACACTTCAATTGCAATTATTTTTGCAATTAGATAAGCCTCTAATTGTTATCATAGGTGGCAGGGGTTTGGGTGTGTGTTTGCCAGTTCCTCCCGGAGCTGGAGCAGAGCATGGATGCTCCTGGCCCGTGCTCCTGCCGGGTTGGTTTGGGGAGGAAAAGGGAAAAGCTCCCCCTGTGCAGGGACCCGGCTCCTGCTGCTCTACAAAGCTGCTGATCAGGCAATTTCTCCATCTGCTCTGGGGGCTCAGCCCAGGAGTTTCATCACTCCTCACCCCAAGGCCACAGGAGGGGACCTTGCCAGCCAGGGCATCGCCATGCTGGGGAGGTTTCCTTGCCCACTGATGTTTGGTGGGATCTGGCTGTGCTGGCGGGTACTGGGGCTGCAATGCTCCCCCCTCTCAGCTTTCCTCACTCTTTGGGAGCCAATTGCTCTCTGTAACCCCTAATGAGTGGTGGAGGGTGACACCCACGGAGGTGCAGGTGGCAGATGGTGACACCCAGCGCTGGGGTGGCTCGGGGGGTGTTGAGGAGTTGGGGGAGTGATTGGGTGTGACCCTGATTTTTTAAGGTTTTCTAAGCCTTCTGATGTTTACATTCTTGTAGCAAACTTTCTCGCACCCCTTCTGTAAATAACTTATTGCTTTGCATTCTTTTATGGAGGAGGAGGAGGTATTTGATGGACTGTTGGTTTGTCCAGTGTCATTGGAGAGGTGGCACTTTCACCCTCCAATCCACTGCCACTTTTGGAAATCTATAAACGTGGGAGTCAGAAAACAAACTTGTCCTTTTCTTCACCTTGAGAGCAGCAGTGTGTGCTTGTATTGTTTTGTGTCCTGTAGTGACAATTGGGATGTGCTGTGCAGGGTCGGGCAGCCCAGTCCCACCATGGGTGGTGACAGTGGGTGACACCCTCGGCGTGGCCGGGGCTCGGGGCTGCTCCGTGCCTGCAGCAAGCAGGGGGAGCTCCGAGCCGGCGGTGCTGCCCCTGCGGGATGGCAAAGTGTCCCCTGCTCCATCAGCTCAGGGACAAGGAGGGATCATCTGGCTGGTCCCACAGGGCAAGATGTGCTCTGGGGGGTGCCAGCCTTGCCCAGGGTAGCTGTGCCTCTGTTTTGGGTGTTTGTGCTGTGTGTTCAGGTTCTGTCCCAGCAGAGGGATGGGGATGGGACAGCAGGATGGAGCAGGGCAGAGAGGCTCTTCCCAGGACAAAGTACAACCACAGAAATGAAGTATCTCATATTTCCCACAGAAATCAAGCATCTCATTTTCCTTATGTCTTAAATAGATTTTTTTAATACCACTGATTATTTCTGCCCCAAGCCTGTGCAGAAATCTTCTCTTTTGGGAGCATTGATGTTGAGCTTCTCGGGAGGGCAGAGCCTGGGGCAAGCCTGGCTGCTCAGTGCCTCCCCAGCGGGCTCCAGGGCTTCTCTTTGCCTGGCAGTAGGGCTGGGACAGGGGATGTGCTGTAAGGACAGCCCCAGGGATGGGAAGCAGCCTTGCCCCAGCGTGGATGCTGAGGGCCTGGGATGTCCTGTGCACAGACATCCGGCACTCGTGGCTGCCAGCACCCACCACCCTGAGCCCTCCTGCCATGTCACCCCATCTGCCAGGGCCTTGCTCCTCTGAGGGGTGGGTACATCCCTAGGACACCAGGGAAGGTGGTGCCTGTGTTGTCTTTCTCCACCCTAGGCTGCTCTGCCTGGCACCAAGACCTCAACAGCAGCCCCTTCCCCTGCAGCCTGAGCCACTGCCAGGGCTCTGGGGAGGGCACTCCCAGCCCTGCCCTGCCCTGCCCTGCCCTGCCAAGGCATGCACTGCTTCCTGACCCAGCACCCCAGGCATCTCTTCATGCTGAAAGTGTCAGTCCCCACAGGATGGGCAGATGTTCTTCTGCAGCTCCTCCGAGGGCTCTTCTAACCCAGCACCCTCCTGGGAGGAAACGTGGGTGGGCAGAGGCCTCTCCAGCAGAGTTTGGGGATGGAGTGATGCCATGTGCCAGAGCAGGAACCTGCAGGGGAACCCAGAGGGTGATCAGTGACTTTACAAGATGCAGATGGGTCCATTTCCCCCCTCTCCTGCTCCCCAGTGTAAGGGCTGCTGCCCTCAGCACCCAGGGAGGGACTGTGATGTGAGGCTGTGAGGGTGCTCGCGGCATCCCCCACTAAATGCTGAGTGCTGGCATTTGGGCAGAGCTGAGCAGGCTTGCATCACCCCAAGACCTGTCACCCAACGCCCCTCTGAGCAATATCACTCTGCTTTGTGGCTTTCTCTGCCTGTTCTTCCTGTCCCTCGGGCCAGCTAGCAGCAGCAGGGCTGAGCTGTCAGAGTTGTAGCCTGACAAAAGTTGATGTCCTGGAGCTGGCAGTGCTCTGCTCCTGGGTGCTGCCTCTCCCATGGCCCCTCTCCCTGCTGTGGGTCAGGGAATTTTTTGGTCAGGAGCTCTTTGGTTGGGTGTCCTGTATGAGGTGGTATTTCCTGTCCCCACCCCCATGGTGCAGAGAGGAAATCTGTGGTCACACCAAGACCTCAGATCTCCTGCAAACCTCTCCCCCAGACCTCTGCTTCATTCTGCTGATTAGATCAGCATCCTCTCAGGGGATGGCTGGCATTTTGCTTTTACCTCACAGAAACTGCGTGTGTCTTAGAACATATGCACAGGGACAGAAAGCATGAAGCAGAAGAGCTGGAATTGGTGTCCCCTCTGCCCCTGCTGCTGGGCAGTGACAGCAGCAGAGATGACTCTGCCTTGTGTCTGCACTGTGCCTGCCCTGGGGACCTTCACTTTGTGCTTTGTGGTTTCCAGACTGGAGGGTTCACTCTGCTCCTGCTGCAGGGCAGCAGTGATGCCTCCCCAAAGAGCAGCATCTGCAGCCTCCAATGCTCTGCTTCTCCTTCTGCTGATGGGCAATGGCATTTCCAGGGTGATGCACAGGGGGTACCTCTGAGCAGTGCAGGTTTATGGTGCACCCCTGGGTACAGGTCCCTGCACCCCAGCTCTGTGTGTGGACACACAGCACCAGCTCCTGTAATTGCTGTGACCTTGGCTGAGGTTAGAAGTGCTCAGGGTGCAGCAGGGACAAAGTGTGCCCAGCCTCCAGCACGTTGTGACTCTATTTCCCCCCCAGGGCACAGTCAATATGGAGAGCCCAGGTTATCAGCATGCAGCGTTGGAGGGGAGAGCACCTGGAGGTCAGGGTGACCTTGCCTGACTCTTCCTGGAAAGGGCTGCACAAAGTGGCTCTCTGGAGCTGAGAGGCATCCCCATGCATGGCAGTCGTGGCCTCCAGCCCAGCACCACTCGGAGAGAGCAGCAATGCCTGGTGCAGCATCAGCTCTTCACCTCGGGAGCCCTGCCAGCATCTCCGCCAAAGCTGCTGGCAATTTCTGGGGATGTAGGCTTGCATGAAAATGAAGTGTGCTGGAAATTCATGGTCTGAATGCAGCTGCCTCTGCAGTGCATGAGGAGCAGGCAGGCTGCAGCATCTTTCAGGCTGACTCTATAATCCCAAAACTCCAGGGCAGCCACAGAGGGGGGACCCAGCTCTGTGCACCTCCCCTGGCTTGGGACTTGGTTGGAGAGCAGCCAGTGATGGATAAAGGAGTGAGGATTCATCTCTGATGGTATCACCCTTTGCACCAGGCACCATCAGGAAGGGATGCCTGCACCAGGAAAACTGCAGTGGGTGCCACAGCAGGGACAGCTCCCTCATTTTCACTCAGGGACCCTGGCCTTGTACTCACCCTGCAGCTCTCGCCTCTGCTGTCGAGTTTTGCACTGAGGAAAGTTGAGTGTTGTCCTTTCAACCTCACAGGCAGGATTTTGGAAGAGGGCAGCCAGGAGTTGAAGGCTGGGAGATGTGGGTCCTAGGGCAGCGGGCTGGCTGAGACTCACAGGAAAGCTCCAGTGCTGGAAAGGTTAAATTGCACATGAAGAGAGAGAAAAAGAACAGTGCAGTCTGTCAGGGCCAGCCTGGTTGAGCCTGGCTTTGCTCAGTGTCTGCCTGAGGCTGGCAGCTGGGCCAGGCGTGTTGTGACCAGGACAGGGACCCTTTCCAGTGGGAATTGGCTTTTCCTTTGCCCATATATTGTGGCCATGGTCCTGTTCCATGCTGCTCTAAGCACAGATGGCATGCAAGAATGGATCCACAGCCACTCATTCAGCTCCAGAGTTTTCTTCTCCAGCACATCCAGTTAGTGCTGAATGCTCCCTCTCATGGGATTTTAATCTCTCTGAACATCAGGGTCTGCTCTCAGAGCCTACAGAGCAAGCCAAGCTCCAGGGCTCTCCAGAGCCCCGTCCTGCTGCACTGAAACAGGTTCCTGAGGTCCTCTGCTTTTCTTTACTGGTTTTGTGTGAGTTGCCTCCCTCTCTGATGCCTGGTGTGGAAATGGGAGCAGCAGTCTTCCCATTGCCTCTCTGCTTGGTCCTGTACTCTCAGCCCTACCTGGTCCTCATTGATGGAAGTGCCCTCCAGCCCCCAGCTGCTCTGGAGGTCCTGTGGCCTTTGATTCCCTGCCCTCCTCCTGACTGAGGCTCTGAGTGACCCTTGAGACTGCTGCAGTGCTCCAGTGTTTCCACTCTTGTTTGTTAGTCTTTTCCCTATGCCTCATAACTGAAAAGAACATTGTTATTAAGGGCAACAGTTCAAAATTCTGTTTTCCCTTGAATGATCCCACAGAGCTTCTCTGAGCAGAGCTCTTCTGAGCTCTGGGTGCTCCTATCTGGGGTGTTATGAGTTTTTGGAATGATTTATGTTGGTCTTTTCCTGTTAACATGTTCAGGGCAGATGACTCTGAAGACTCTGCAGAGAGGAACCAGCTTGGTTTGTGCTGTGGGTGAAATTGGGTGCCAGGTTTTTGGTGAACAGGTAAATCCTGTGCTCACCTGTCTTGTGTGGCATTAGTTGATCCTGATCATCTGCCAACAGCAGATCTTGGTGTATCTGACTATGGGAAAAAGGGCTGGAAGGGGCCACATTTGATCATTGGTGCATGATTGCTGTGGGGTGAGAGGGCCATGAAGAGAAGGACAGAAAGTAAAAGCAGGTGCTCGAGCAACTCTATCTGATTGTGAGTGGAAACCACAGTGGTGATACTGTGTAGGGTGGGGTGGAGCTCACTGGATTTAGAAAGGTCAGGAAACATCCCCGTGCTTGAGTGTTTCCTGTGAGGAACCAGGGGAAGAATCTCTTCTACCCAGAAAAGCTGAGAGGGTAAAAAAGCCAGGAAATCAGTGACCCTGCCCTCTGCCTGAGGAACATTTTTCTTCCCCTTTAATCTCCCTCCAAGTCATTATTTTCCCTTTGTGGTAAGTCAGCATTTTGAGAAGACACTGACATTTATATTCTGTTCTCTCTTGGCTGTGCAGGGAAGTCCCAACAGCCTGTTCCCCCTGAGCTCTCCTGGTTCAGCTGCAGAGCCTCAGTGCAGAGCTCCTGGTTTGCCCAGGGGCTGCACTTCTGTGTGAGTAAACAGGAGAGCTCTCTTTGTCTCTGTATGTTTGCAGAAACTCCCCCACCACCTTAGACACATTTTCCATATGTTTTTATAGACAACCTACAATTTGCCAAATGCTGTAACTTTTGGCTCCTCATTAATTCCTTGGAAATGGAAAAAGGCAGCCCCAGGACCTGCATTCTTGTATTTGTTCATGTCAATCCATCTCTCTGTATCTCTTTTTCTGCACCCCTCCCTTGGGTACAGTCACATTGGTGCTCTGGGGGAGGCACAACGCTGGATCAGCCTTTTGGATGGCTCTGAACTTTGGTTCACCTCCCTGAGTTCTCCTTTTGGTGGCTTAAGACTCTTTCTGGGGCAGGATCAAGGGCACGTGCCGGGAGAGCGCGAGCTGAGCACGGCTTCTCTGCTGCCACGCTGGGAACAGGGAATCAAAGGGCTCCTTATCTATGGATGGAAAGTTTCTGGGCTGCTTATCAGGCACTGCTTAGAGGTTAGATTATCTCAGGAGCAGCAGATTGACAGCCTGCCTCTCTGTTCTCCTTGGGCTTGGCTGAGCGAACACCTTGGAGTGAGGCAGTGAGAGCGTGGCACAGCCCTGTGGGGATGTGGGTGCCCAGGGAGGGGGCTGGGGAGGCAGCCTGGCACAGAACTTGCCCACTTTGCTCCCATCCTGCTCTCTCACCACACCCTTTGCTGGGGCTGACCCTCATAACACGCTCGGGATGACACGGAGGGAATTTTTTGCTCTAACTTTACATGGGCATTTGTATTTCTAAAAACATCTGCCAGCCTAATTTGGGCTACTCCTTCCCCTTTCCAGAGATGGGAATGGAACTTGCTGTTGGCAGAATTCACTGCTGATGGAAACTGGTGCCTGAAATGCTGAGGGTGTGTGGCTCGGGCAGGGAGGGAAGCCCAAGCTGCTCTGCATGGAGCTGGGAGCCCAGACCTTGGCTCCTGCAGGGACTCCCAGCCTGGCTGCAGGTGCTCTGACTGTGCCCCAGGACTAATTCCCATCTTCCCTTCTGTCACCTTTCCTGGCCCCTGAAGCTCTGCTCTGCGCCCAGAATTTGCTGTCTGTTCCTCACAGGGACACGGCTGATTTTGGGGAGCAGCACCAGCTAAAAGCTTCACCCCATTCTGTACAGCAAATTCTGATGGCAACTGTCCCCATTACCCAGCAAAGCCAGGGGACATTTTGTGCTCCCTGAGAACAGTGGCAATTCCCGGGGAGGCCCAGCCATGTGGGAAGCTGGAGTACCTGGAGTTGTGCTGCCAGCATGGAAGGGACACAAGCTGGGTTCTTATGGGTGCTGAGGAATTTCTGAGTGGCTGAATTTAGGAGTTGCCTGGGCAAGGATCTCCAGCTGAGGCATCAATTTGTTGCTTAAAAGTCCATGGACGATGTGGGGTCCCCATCTCTGCCTTCCTCTCTAGGGCCAGACCTGCCATCCAAGTCCCGAGTGTAGGAAGGCTCTTACCTCTTGAGGGCTCCATCAGTGAGCAGAGTCCCCTTCTCGTTCCTCACCTCCAGCTTCAAGGGTTTGCCCTCCTGCCTGCCCTGGCCGTGCCTGCCCCTGGGCTGGGCCTTCTGCAGGGGAGGCAGGTGGGAGTTCCTGGGGCATCCCATCCTGCAGCAGTGCAGCAAGTTCTGGTAGGCCACTCGGAAATCCTTGTTGAATGTCCCGTAGAGGATGGGGTTCAGGGCTGAGTTGGCATAGCCCAGCCAGAGCACAATGGACATGGGTGTGCCTTTGACCTTGCTGTCCCCCCACACTCCCCGGTAGGTGAACAGGGTGAAGTAGGGGAACCAGCAGACGATGAAGGCTCCCAGCACCACTGCCAGTGTCACGGTGGCTTTGTGCTCCTTCACCATGTGGGGCATGGGCGCGTTGCCCCACGTGTGGTTTATCCTCTTGGCTTGCTCCCTGGCTATCCTGAGTATCCGGTAGTAGGTGATGCACATGATGACCAGAGGGATGTAGAAGGTGAGCAAGCTGTCCACCAACCCGTACACAAGGTTCACAGCCAGCGTGCACTCCTTGCTGCAGGGGGGGCCTGTGTTCTGCACTGTCCCCTTGGTGTTCCAGCCCAGGTGGATGGGTAGGAAGGAGACCATCAGTGAAACGGTCCAGATGACAGCCAAGCCCACGGCCACCCGGGAGGGAGTGACCACCTGGCCGTAGCGGAGCGGGGTGGTGATGGCAAAGTAGCGGTCCAGGCTGATCATGAGGAGGTTGAGGATGGAGGCTGTGCACAGCATGACGTCCAGGCTGGTGTAGATGTTGCACAGAACGCTGCCAAATGGCCACTCCTTGGTGAGCTCATAGAAAGCAGAGAAGGGCAGCACCAGCAGCCCCAGCAGCAGGTCTGTGATGGCCAGGGACACGATGATGCGGTTTGTCAAACTCCGCAGCCGCCGGTCCAGGGTGACGGCCAGGCACACGATGATGTTACCACAGAGAGTGATCAAGATGAGGATGCCCAGAAAGAACCCGACCAGCAGCTGCAGGGGGCGGTCCATGCTTTTTTGAGAGCTTGTGTGGTTGTAACACGGATCCATGGTGTCACTGCAAGGATGGAGCAGTCCTGCTCTCATCAGCTCCAAAGCTGCTTGGAGTGAGCCTGGACCATGCAGGCCTAGAGCCCTTCCCAAAGTGACCCTTGTTCTACAGAGACCTTAGAGAACATTGCAGAGTCATTTTACATGTTCAGCCTTGTGTGCTGGGAATGACATGGTCTAGGAAAGATGTGGCACTGCAACTCATTTGTGCCTGTTGGCCCCCTCTGGGAGCTCAGTGCTGGAGCTGATGCCCTGTGGCAGCTGCTGGTGGATCTCAACTGCTTCTTTTCCTTTCTTGCCTTCTCCTTTCCTCTGAGTGACGACTGAGTCAGGTGCTGTGGGCTCTCATGCCCTCTGCATGTTTGGTTGGTGACAGTGATCAGCAGTGCTCCAGCAGGGACGGAGCTTTGCCACCTTGCAAGGACAACCTGCAAAAGAAAGTGTCTGGTGAGGCCCTGGCACAGATTGCCCAGAGAAGCTGTGGCTGCCCCATCCCTGGAAATGTTCAAGTCTAGGCTGGTTAAGGCTCTGAGCAGCCTGGTGTTGCAGAAGGTGTCCCCGTCCTTGGCAGGGGGGTGGAATGAAATCTGTAAGATGCCTTCCAAGCCATTCTGTGATTCTATAAAAGCATCAAGTCAGAGATGCAGTGGGCGAAGACCCTCTGAACTTCCCCTCAAACCCTTCCAGAAGCAAGGTGTCTGTACCTCCCTGGCTGCTCCAGCCCACTTAAACCCAAATTGAAAGTCCTTTGGCAGCCAGGCACCCGGGTACCTGCCAGCTGGGCTCTCCCACCCCTAGGGGTGCCCATGTAATGGAGGGATGTTGAGAGAAGGGCAGGGATTTTAAAATTGTCATCTTCCTATAGGCTTACAATAAACGTGAGAACGACGAGGATCTAAGGAAACAGTTTTCCTGAGATAGCAGTTCTTATGCAATTCAGCAAAATTAGTCACAACTACGTAATTTCTGAATCCTGGCTGCGGCTGCCAATCTCATTAAACTTTGTCCTTGTGTCTGTGCTTTGCAGCAGCCATTCTGCCATCACAAATCACAGCAGCTCCTGTAGCCTGTGTGTGAAATCCCCACTCTGCTCTGGGTCCTGGAAGGGAAGAAGAATATCCCTTGCAGACTGATTTTTCCTGGCTGTTTTCTGTCTGGATACAAATAACAAAACGCCACATGTTGCCAGAGAAGAAATAACAGAGCAAAGCACTCTAACTTACAAATGAGCTGCTGGTTATAGTGATCTCCAAGACCCTGCCACTACTTGATTCAAATGTTCCTTGGGTCCTTGATTGGAAGCAATATCCATGTTAGGAAGATACCTAAAGGGGAATTGAGGCAGTGCAGGGACAAGAAAGAGGGCTGGGAATGGGCTGAGGAGCTGGACTGACTTGCTGACCCTCATGGATCTGCCTGTGTCCAAGCTGTGGTCTCCCAGATGATTTGAGGGGTCTCCCCATGCTCCTCAATGTGCTGGTCCCTGTGGGTGGTGCAGGACCCAGCTCTGCAGGCTCCCTGCACCCCGTGGAACAGCAGTGAAGCCTCCCTGGTGGTGCCCAGGATTGTGCAGGAAGGCAGAGCTGCAACAGGCTGCAGAGATGGAGCAATCAGAAGAAACTCCAGGAAAGAAAAGATCCAGCATTGTCAGAGGACAAAGGCGAGATTTTAAACTCCCTCTGCATCAACAAGATAACACCTGTGGTGCAGGTTGAAATATTCTTCAGATGATTTATGTCTTTGATTGAAGTCTAAAGGCATGGGGGCCACAGGAGGGAGTACACCAGGGAGACTGCATGAGTAAACAACCCCTGATTGCCAGGAGCCATAATGGGGAGAGATTGGGCCTGGACCACTGAGATTAGAGGCGACTCCCACAGCCCTGCTGCTTCTAAAGGCATGGAAAGCAAACAACAAGCCATGAACCAGCCCATGGGAAGTGTTTTGCTGAGCAGATCAAACTCCTTGGCAGACAGGAAGCCCTCTGAGTTTGGGTGCTGGGATTGAGGCTGTTGGGAGAGGGATGCGATGCTTTCAGCCCCGGCAGCAGCAGCAGCGTGTGGAGCCATTCCTCACCTCCAGCTGCAGCACAGGCTCTTGCCATGGAAAGCTCTTTGTTCACTCACAAAAGGAGCGTGGAACAAGCTGAGCGCTGCCTGCCCACTGACGGCAGCGAGGAGAACAGGTTGTTCCCACAGAAGGGTATTTCCAAGTGAAAGGGATGTGCTTTCATTGCTCCCAACATGTGGAAATGGCAGATTAAATTATAGGGGGAGTAGCACACTTAGAAAATGCTGTGGGTGGATGGCAGCCTCCTACGTGGCTGCTTCACCACACACCAACAACCCGCTCCTGCCTCTGGCTCTCGCAGCTCACGTGGGCTCTGCTGGTGGGGCACTCAGCTCGGGGCACTTCAGCTCATTCAGCTCCTGCCACGCTGCCAGGGCAGCTCCTGGTGCAGCCCTGCCCTGCTGATGTGCCCAGAAGGAGTTTTGCTCCTTATTTCTTTTTCAGATTAGCTCAGGACAAGGAATGGCCCCTTGCAAGGGGACAGAGGTGTCCCCAGCCCTGCAGAGGAGCTCAGGTAGTGCTGGGGACTCTGTGGCTCAGCTGCCTGCAAACCCGTGGGATGTTCCTCCATGGAATGGGGCAGGACCTGCCTCCTGTCAGCTCAGATGTGTGATGCTGCAACCCTAACCGTGGTGGAGGTGTGGGACACCTCCCCATATCCCCCAGCCAAATTATCTCATGGAAACACTCCCGCAGGAGAGCACTGCCTCTGGACATGGCTTTGCAGGAAGAGCAGGCTGGAGGGCTGGTACAGCTGGGGGGCTGTCAGCTCACTGCCAGCAGGACACAGACCATGCATCCAGCTCAGAGCTCTCTCCTGGAGCATTGGCTCTCTGTGACTCCACATGTGCCCCTGGCTTTGTGCCTGGGTCACTCACAGCCACCCTCAATACCTGTGTCCTCTGCTCCTGTTGTGTTTTGGCAGAGCGAGTTGATTTCCTCCTCGATGTACGAGTGGAGCAGCTGTTTCCCATGGCAGTCTTTCCAGCCGGAATAAATGATACCTTTCCAGCCCTGTCTCACCAGGCAGCTTTTACATTTACCTGATTATCCTCATTATCACAGCCTGGACCTGTTTGTGGTTCAAAATCACCCTCCTGACATTGAAGGAACCAGAGCAGGGCACAGCTTCTGGGTCATCTTTCTCGTGCCTTTTCCGTGGCACTGGTGCTCTGATTGACGCTATCTCTGCTGTGAAGACTTCTCAGGTTGCATTTGTTGTTGCATTCATCCTGGGGTTCCCCAAAAGCCAGATATTTTTCCTATTGTGTTTTCAGCTGCTTAGAGTAGCAATTTTTTGCTTTTTGCTAAGCATGTGAGCCTGTGCCAGCCCAGTGTGTTTCTGTTAATCTACAGATCCTCTGGTTCTTCTCCTCTAGTACTTAGTCCCTTGTCCAGTGCAGAACTTTTCCCAAGTTTCTCACCAGTACATTTCTCTTAAAGAAGCCCTAATTTTCAGAGCCAAGATCACTAATGAAAACCATTAAATAAAATTTACCTCTAGGCTGATCTTTAAGGAACTCTGTTAATAGCCTTCTGTGGTGCATTAATGATCTTTCCGCTGTAATATCCTATCATCTCCCCATTATCCTCTTTACAATTCTCACAGTAATTTCTGCTTTCTCTTGCCTGAACAGATATTTTCTGCTCTGTTGCAGTCCATGTTGCATTTGATCTGCCGTTTTCCTCTTTAAAATGGCATTTATCTCCTCTGGGGAGGGGGCTGTGTTTTATTAATGGGAAATTTCTGTTGTGTTTTACCTTTTTATTCCCGCTCCCCATCTCTCAGCATCCTTTCCCCTAATATCATTAATTCCAGCACTAGCTGCACTTTTGCAGTAAGATTAATGGGATGCAGTGCTGGCTCTGGCAGGGAATGCATTGGCTGCTCTCCCTTCCTGTGCTTCTACTTATGGCATAACAGGTTTGTTCTGAACCTGTTAAAAGCCCGGGTACATCGGCACCATGAGCAGACACATGAGTGGAGAGGAGCACTCAGGAGGTGTCTGAATGTGGCAGCCTCTCTTTGGGAAGTATTTCCCACTTCTGGAAAGGACAGTGGGAAATACTGGGGGCTCAGGAGAAGCACCACATGAAGCCTTTTAGCTCTGTCCTAGGGACAGGAGGGCTGTGCCCTTGCAGACCTGAAATGTTCCTCTGCCTCCCATGATAGCTTCTTTCTGAGAAAAGAGCAGGCAGAAAAAGCACTTTGCACTTGGGAGCAAAGTGCATTCCCCTGGCCATGCAGAGCTCACAGCAGAGCATCATGGCTTTTTCTAGAACTATATTCAACTCCTTCCTGAGATGAAACATCTGGGCATGCTGGGAGAGGTATTTCAGCCAAGAGATGGGAAGGAGTGTGGGGGATTCTTCTGGTCTGAGACAGGATGCCTGATGTTTGATGGTGGGAATTGCAAAATTCCTAAGCTGGGAATGGGTTTCTTGATCCTCTGCCAGGCTCATAAGCTTGATTCACAATGGGACAACAGCAAATTTGTCACAGG
Source organism: Geospiza fortis (assembly GCF_000277835.1). Taxonomy (NCBI): domain Eukaryota; kingdom Metazoa; phylum Chordata; class Aves; order Passeriformes; family Thraupidae; genus Geospiza; species Geospiza fortis. The sequence goes on along the minus strand of NW_005054308.1, from coordinate 8,963,730 downwards.
TAGGACTTGCAGGCAATGTGGGAGAGGACAAATGTGAGGGGACACTGCTGTCCTGCCTGGCTGCATCCCCAGATGCTTCTGTCCCTGTTCTTTGGGCTTCTGCAGAGTTTGGTGCTCTCTCTGCCCTATCCCAGTGCGATGTCTGATTAAAGCAGCAATTATTGCCTCTGGCATGAGCAGAGGGGCTGGGGGAGCCAGGACAAAATTCCCATCACTGCCACCAGCCCTCCATCATGCTTCCCCAGGAGGAAAGGGGCTCTGTGGATAAGAAGCTGTTCAGGACCCCTGAAATCAGGAAATGTGATGAGGAATGTGGAAATGCACAGAGCAGTCAGCATTTTGAAAGTTTGCTCGGCAGACAGTGTCCAGGAAAGGGGAAACTGAAAACAGAGGAGTCGGGCTCAAGGGTGTGCTTGGAGCTGCCTGAGTTTCTGGGATTCAGCCTCCTCGTGAAGCTGATTCTGGACAGGGACAGCGAGCACGGGGCACCCCTGGTACTGCCCAGCCCTCCTGTGCTACAGCCCAGCCCGGGGGTGTCCTGCCCCACAGCTCTGACCATGCCCTGGGATGGGCCAGCAGCAGATCCCCCCAGGGTGCAGGGCTGGGTGGAAGGGCTGGAGTGCCCAGGGAAAAGGCTCGGGCAGGTCAGTGTGAGAAATCAGCAGCAGCCCCCGTGGGGAGGCTGCTTGGGCAGAGAGGCTGCACACCACAGATGTGCAGGGCTCTGCCCTGGGCACACTGCACCCATGTCCTTCCCCTGGTGTTGTCGGATCCAGCTGTCCCCACCACCAACAGCCAAAAAAGTCCCCAAACTGGCCTGCACTCAGCCACCACAGGATGCTGATGGCACCAGCATCTGACGAGTGTCACCCTCTCACCTGACCCAGCTGTCCCAGTGCAGGATCCCACTGAGCAGGGACCCACCAACCCTTCTCAATCTCACCAAAAAAGTATTTTAGCAGCGTAACAACTCAGTAAGAAGTAAGGCAAAAGCATTACCTGCGAAAGGTGCTGCTTTCTCAGAGCCCCTGGGTGTGTAGGAGGCTTCAGGGGCTGCCCCGGCTTCAACTTTGCCTCGGTGCTGCGGCTGGGGCGCGAAGGCAGCAGCGAGCGCTGCGAGCGGCGCTGCCTCCCTCCTCTCTGCTCTCCTCCTCCTCCTCCTCGCTCCCTCCTCTCGAACCAGCCTCTCTCCTGCTCTCGTACCAATACCCGGGCAGCGGTGACTGCAACATGAGTCAGACCTGAAGTGGGTGGGATCAGAGTGCGAGCTCAGACACCGAGGTTATCATCCGGCAAATTTGAAATGCTGAAAGCGAGCGCGGCTCCGAGCGCACGGCGTGCCGGGCTCCGCCGAGCCGCGCCTGGCACGGAGAGAGGGGTGGGATGCCTGCTGCCTCCTGTGCTGCTTTCTTGAGTGATACCATCACCTTCCTCACTCACCTGAAGTTTCAGGGCCCTTGCTGCTCGTTTGCCATGTGCTAAGGTTCCTTCCCTCCCTCCCGGCTCCCTTGTGCAGGCACGCACTTGCCTGCTGTAGGGAACCCTGATGCTGTCACTCATTCCCAATTTTTAGCTTTTCATGAGAGCCCCCTGAGAGCAAGAACAGCTGAGCCTGGAGGGATATCAGGGGTGGCTCAGGGAGGATGGTGACTCTTGTGCTGAACTGGGGACAGATAAGGACAGAGGTGGGGTGACTGTAAAATGGGTGGAGGGAGCTGGAGCCCAGCCAGCTCTGGGGTGCAGATGTGCTCCTTGTGCAAGGGGACGTGGCAGGAAAAGCCTCCACTGTTTCATCTTTCCCTCAAGCTGCTCTCACCTCTCCTGAAGGGTGTCTCCTTTGCGTGCGATAGCAGGGAGGAACCACGAAATGACAAACAGGCAGTGACAGCCTTTCGTGTCTCTCAAATCTTTCATCCGTGGGTCTCAAAGCACCATGCAAATATCAGCTGCTGGGCCAGCTGTGCGAGGAGCTGTTTCCCCTTTTAGCTGTTCCTCCTGAGCAGAGCAGATCCCAGGCTGGCAGCAGAACTCCAGCGAAGCTTGCCCACCCCCTGGCTCTGCAGGGCCGGGGAGAGCAGCCTAGGGAGTCCTGGGAGGGAGGCGCTTCCAAGTTCCCCATGCAAATAGCCAAGAATGGGCTTATTACAGTCTGGATGTGGCCCTGGGCACACTCCCTGCTGCTCCCCCAGCCGGGCTGAGCTCCCCCAATGCCCTGCACTGGGAATGGGGAGCACATCCCAGCCTCCCTCTCTGCCAAACGGGGATACAGTGGCACTGGCACACAGACCAAAATGCCTTTGATCTGTTTATCTCTGCAGACCAAAGCACAAATCTATCTTTAATAAGCTTATGATCTGCTGGAACCAGAGAGTTTTCCTGCTTATCAGCAGCTCTGTGATGTGTCTGGGGTAGCTGAGCCGTGGACTGGCTCCCAGATGCTTCTCTAGTGGCTGGGGTGTGCAGAGTGTGGAGCTGGAGGGATCCCTCCTCACAAACAAGATTTAAATCTGCTCAGGAATGTCTGCGTCAGCTGAAGTCTCTGAGGTGTTGATTTACTGCAGGGCCCCTCGCTTGGCTCTGCTCTATGAGGGACCTTTCATCAGGAAGTCTCAGGGTGGGAAGGGCCATGGATGGACAAAGTGCTCTGGTTTTTGGGGCAGGATTCCCTCTCCAGCCCCCTTGCTCTAATCCCTCTCAACAAAAGGCCCCTGCTGTCCATGGGGCAGGCTCTGGGTTCAGCATGCTCCATCTTCCCAAAGCCTCTGCAGAAATCTGAGGGTGCATTTTGGGATGCAGTGGCAGAGCAGCTTCAGATTTGCAGGGGCATCTGGGTCATAGGGAAACCCACCACTTCTGCAAGCCCCTGAGCACAGGAGAGCCTCAAACCCTGACCCTGTGCAATGGCTGTGGAGCCTCTGTGGGGCTGTATGGGGTGACACCCTCCATGGGAGCTCTCTGGAAAGGGTGCAGCCTGCATGGATTGTGCA
>NW_005054308.1:8958818-8960693 GCF_000277835.1 Geospiza fortis | reverse complement strand
CTGTGCTCTGTGCCTCTGCACCCTGGGCAGTGGCAGAGGTGACACCTGCAGAGCCTGTGGCTGGAAAACATCATTGTTGGCATGCTCTGAAAAGGAAGGAGGCACTGGAAACTCTTCAGACCTGATGGATAACCTGCCACAGGGCCACCTCCACCAGGCTGGCTGGGCTGCACAGGGCAGGCAGCAACTCCAGGGACACTCAGAAACTCCAATATTCCCTAAGTGAGCTGTGCAGAGACAAGGGGTGAGTAATGAGTCAGGAAATGACAAGAGGTGTCTGACATTCTGTGCGTACATGTGGGTAAGCAGCAGTTATTAAAGGCTGCAATGCTGGGAGATGGGAAAGTGCAAGAGAAGTCAGGGAAAGTTTGGAACTCCAGGAACGTGAGATTTGGCAAAGACAAGAGCTCCTGAAAAGCCTCAGATGGTGAAGATATGCCTGGAAGGTAGCAGCCAGCTTGGGAAATCACATGAGGCAGCTCAGCTCTGAGAAGGGCTCAGAGGTGCAGCTCTGTGCTGCTCTCCCCAGCATGAGCTGAGTTGGAAAAAGCCAAAGGAGGAGGGGTAAGGGGGTAGAAAATTTGTAGAAAACAAAGCATCTGGATGCAGAGCAGCTCCTTAGGCAGTGCAAGCTGAGAGGAGTTGGTGATGTGTCCCGTTGGGTTTTAGAAACATTTGTGTGGACTCTGGTAGGAGATTGTGGATTAGGAAATAGACTTGTGCTATATAGACTTGTGAGTTGTTTCCTCTAGAAAAAAATCAAAAGTAAGAAGTCATGGAAAGGTACTGACCCCACCACAGGCTGCTGAACTTCCTGGCTGGCAGGCAGAGGCCAGTAACTTACTCAAATCATCTGAATACTTCGATTTCCAGTAAATTATATACATGACACAACTAAAGGACGGAGACCTCCTCGATGTGCTAATAAGCTTTTCTCCTTTTTAAACAAATAATTTCCAGTTAAATCATATCCTGGACAAAAGGATAACTAATGATAGAAATCTCTGATATTCCCTGGCAGGGATTGTGTAAGCCACTGTGAGAAATAAAAATTACAGGGAAAGGACATGTTAAACATTGAGGGGTGTGCAAGGAATTTCTTCTGCCTGCAGGCTGGGCAGCTCCCCAGGATGGTGGGAGACCCTTGCTGAGGTGGCTGAGCTCCCGTGCAACATCCTGCTTACATTTATATTTCTGGCATGCCGTAAATCCTGGCTATTCCAGGAATATCTCTGTCCAAAGGCATCTCTTTCCTATATGAGATGTGTGTAATGGAAAAGAAAGAGGGTGCTGGGGCCTTTCCCACCCTTTTGTTTTCTGCAGTGCTGATCCCAAGGATGCTTAGCAGGATCCCATCTGCTGTGATATAGTGTCAGACTATAGGCACAGTCTGTGACATATATATTAAGCTTCTCTGCCTGCAGGGAGAGGATGTTAGAGGTTTATTTCCAGGTTGTCGGTCTGTTTGTGTTATACAGAGCTCTCCAAGCTCTAATGAGTACTAGAGAGTGCTGCTGGCTCCACGCTACTACAGAGTTCCTTCAGGGAAGTGAAGGCTCACGTTTTCTGGTGTGTCCAGGGTCAAGGAGGGTCCTCTTCTCACAGAGGAGAACAGAACTGTTCCTAGATTAAACCATGCCAGGGAGGAGCAATTTGTGGACGTCAGCACAGGGGTTTTCATCTCTCTGGTGCACTACAAAGAGAAGAGGATCAGCTGAGGTCTGTGGTAGGAGGTGGCAGTCATTCCTCCAAATTACAAGGCAGGAGGGGAGCAGGAGCCTTGGCAGGAGGTGACCCTCCCTTTCCTTGGAAGGGAGCAACTGGCTCTGGCTCCCATGAGTGGATCTTTGTGGGCTTTATCACTAATCCTGCTGA
>NW_005054308.1:8956626-8958733 GCF_000277835.1 Geospiza fortis | reverse complement strand
TGAATTCAATTGTGTACATCCTTGTTTTCCAGATAAATATTTAATCCTCCTCCAAACGCCACAGAGGTTGTGGCCTGGGCAATACCTTGTGGTTAATTTTCTGGGGTAGTGCAGATCTGTTGCTCTCTGTGTGTGGAGGAGGCTGAGCTGTCCAGGAGCAGGGTGGGACAATGGAATGCTCTACACTTTACCATGCTCAGACCCCTCCCAGCATTCCTGGCCCTCTGTCAGGAAGATCAGCCAGTTTCTGAGGGAATGAGCTGTTTGGTTCCAGCTTGGGGAGAGTTAAATCTGCTCTGTGCACATAAGGGCCCGTTCTGAGGCTGTTTGGGTGGTTTAGGAGCCGTCAGGGCTGGAAGGCGGCTCCTGCCCTGGCCACTTCACAGGGAAGGATTCCTTGCTGGAGCCCCAGGTGCTTCCAAAGCCTTTCCCTGCAGAGCTGGCAGGAGGCTGTGCTGCTGGGCACGGGGCAGGGATGGAGGGATTAGCAAAACGCTCTCCCGCAGCGGGAGCACCGTGGGGCTGGCAAGGAGTGCAGGGCATGGGCAGGGAGCTGGCTGCAGGCACTGCCCGGGCAGGCTGCTGGCCACCGGTGAGCTGCCACCCTGGGCAGGGACCCTGCTGTGCCCCTGCTGAGCTGCCAGCACCAGCAGACAGGGCACGGGGGAGCCCTGCAGGGACCGAGGCTGCAGAGGGACTAGGGAGCCACAGCAGGGCTGAGGTGCTGCAGGTGAGATGAGGAGCTGGATTTTGGTGTGGCTGAGCAGGGCTGAGGTGCCCCAGGTGAGATGAGGAGCTGAACTCTGGTGTGGCTGCACAGCACCAGCAAGGTGTTTGTCTGTGCCACCTCCATCTCCTGTCCCACTGCTGGTAACTTTGTCAAAACTGGGGCTGTGCTGTGGGATGCTGCAGCTGCAAGTCAGGTAGGACAGGGTTAAAGCAGAAGATCTCTCTGCCCTGAACCACTGTGGGAAAGTCCTCTGCTGCAGGTGGGAACTCTCACAGCCCCAGGCTGGATTCTACCTGGCACCAGCCTTCCCCGTCTCCTGAGGGCCTGGAGCATCTACCGGGTGAGCAAAGCCAACAGTGCCCATCCTCTTGGTGGAGGCTGAAAAGCTCTGAGGGTGAGCAGCACACGTGTGGAGGCCTGCAGAACAGGTCCCCTGAGAAAAGACTGATGGGATTTCGACAGAGCAGGTGTCATAACCTGCTGATATTTCCAGTTTCACCACAGGGAAAGTGAGTAGGAGCTCTGTACCCCTGAGAGAAGTAGCAGCCAGGGGCTTAGAGTATAAAAATCTAAGATTAATTTAGACTTATTCATCATAAGGATAGTCATGCACTGGAAGGAATTGCCTAAGGGAGTGTAGGTTGGACAAAGTCCTGAAGTCATGAGGGGTTGGAGCCTGGCAGGAGGCATGGCTAGCAGCAGCCACCCCCATGTCCTTGCACTGCTTTCACATTTCCCATCTCCACAACCACCTGATCTTCAAGGAACCATCAGTGTGGGAGTGGCTGTAGCTGCCCAGAGCAACAGATCTGCTGTCTAATAATTATCACCTATCCAAAAAAAAAAAAAATTAAAAAAATTAAAGCAGGCAGTGAAATGTGCCTGGAGCTTTCCCCTGCAAACCACAAGCTGAGCCTTGTGACAGGCACTTGGTGACAGCCATGCTGTGCCCAGGATGGGCTCACCTCTGGACTGGTCCTGCCTTGTGCAGGAACAGGGAGAGCCAGCATTGTGAGGCAAAAAACACTAAACTCTTTTTTTTCACCCCTCACACAGCCTGGAATGAGGCCAAAAGCGTAGGGCAGGAATCTCTCTCCAGATAATTAATTATTACAAAGAGACAATTTGTTAAGCAAGAGAGGCTTTTAATTTGTAAGAGCTCATCTATTCTTATTGTATCTTTTAAACTGAAGGAAGTAGCGTTGATCAAAATAGTCTGGAAATAGAAGATTTTAATTTAGAGGCTGTGTTCAATGCGCTGACAAAAATAGGAAACAGCTTTCTCAGAAGAGCATACTCCCCCCAAAACCTGGCTGGAGTGTGCAGGGTGTGCTCTAGAACTGCTCAAACCATTACAAATATGCTCAGAAATGTTTT
>NW_005054308.1:8955379-8956568 GCF_000277835.1 Geospiza fortis | reverse complement strand
CCCAGGGGCCAATTCCCTGCCCCGGGCTCCCATGGGTTCAGTGTAGGATTTCCGAGGGCAGGCAGAGAATGGGGTTGGAGGGAACCCAAAGTGACCTTTGCAGCCTTGCAGGAGGGTGGGAAGACCCTTTTAGTTTAGATTATAGAGGGGATGGGACAAGGGATGGGGTAATTTCAAGGGCTCCTGGCCAGGTGGTTGAGCCAAGTGCTACATCCTGGAGAATCCTGCACTACCCTTGTCCCAAGCTGTGTGTGCCCGAACTGCAAGGCAGGTAGTGAAGAAAATGGAAGAGAGCCACAATGGGCCTGGGAAAGGCTGTCAGGCTGTCCTCCCACAGCCAGTGACCTCCCAGCTCTGTGCTGGGATGGGATCACCCTGTGTGGGCGAGCTGGGGCTGCTGCAGCGCAGGAGCCTGCCCAGGGAACAGAGAATATTTTCCATTTAGCATCTTTCCATCAGAAAACATGAATTCTTCAAAGCTGCCAGTCTGTGCCAAGGAGGATACGTTTTGACCAGTCTCCTTATTGCACTTGTTCTTTTGAAGTATCTATGTTTAGAAATCTTTGTGAAGTCTTGCATTGACACTTCTCAAAGGAGAATGGTTCAGTTTTTGCTTTGAAACAACTTATTTAGACATAAGTGCTCATCTGCAGCATAACAAGTAGGTAGAGCTGTAAAAAAAGCAGGAAATGGGAAATGACCCTTTCTATCATTGCTCTGGACACCTTGTCTGCAAAATACATTGAGATCCCCAACTTTTTAACCCAATTCAAGCTGAGAATTACTGTCTTTTAAGTTTGTACATGGATGCTGTTTCTTATCCAGTGGAAAAGCTGCATGAAACAGCCAGTAACAACTGGAAATTAAATGCTGTTTTCCTTAAAAGATGAAGGACTCTCCCCAAATGAGGCATTGCTCCCTGAAGGCTGCCGGTCCGTTGAGAAGGAACTTGCTATGAGCAGGATGGAGCAGAGGAGCCAGCTTGTGGGCAATTCAGTTGGAAGCAGAATCGACTCTGCCTCAGTTTAGAAAATAATAATCTATAATGAAGTGAAGGCAAAGCAGAAAATGGGTAGAAATTGAGTTAGAGCCGTGGTTGTTGCAGCACTCCCCTGCGGCCCTCCTGGATCCAGCCCGCTTCCCATCCATCTCCAAAGACTGGAGAGCCACTGGGAGGTGCAGGGGGGCA
>NW_005054308.1:8953300-8955369 GCF_000277835.1 Geospiza fortis | reverse complement strand
CCTGCTGGGGGATGCCAACTTCTTGGAAAGAGGGTGATCAATCCGAAGGTAAATCGCTGCAAATAAACAAAGCAGTGCTGCTGGGCTCTGCAGCAGGAGGCTGGGAGCTGCCTTGTGCAGGCTCTGCGTGGCAGCAGTCGATTAGCATAGCTGATTAGGCACGGCGCAGGCTCCGCTCTCTGCTCGGCAGAGCTGCGTGTTTTCCTAGAAATGTCTGGAAATCAGATGGCAGCTCCAGTGTTTCAGTCATGGGCGGGAGAATTAGTCCTTACATGTGTGCCACAGCCAGGCAGGAGCTGAAGGGAATGAGATGCTCCTGAAGTTTTTTTGGCTGGCACCAAAACTGGTCACAAGTCGTGAAGCCACAGTGATTCTCCAAGATCTCTGCTTCTGAATCTCCATGTACCCGGGACATTTCAGACCCACGAGTGCTGGGATCCCACTCCTGGTCTGGGGCAAGATCATCCATAAAAATCTGTCCCAAGCTTGCCCCAGAGGCTGCCATTGCCCTGCCAGCCCAGGAGCTGAGCTGAGCTGCCACCAAGCCCATGGACAGGTCCCCGTTCCCCCGCGCTGTCGGGACCAAGTGCCAAGGTGCTCCAGCAAACACTCTGCTGCAGGTGAGGTAGATTAGATCTCCATTCCTCTCACTTATGGAGGAATATATATATATCTTATCACTTATATCTTATCAGGCTGGCTGGCACCCTTGGAGCAATGGAAAACAATCTGGTAGCTCCAAATCCTTCTTCCCCTGGACTTTGCTCTGTGCCTGGCACGTGGCATGGAGCACCTTCACAGGCTGTAGTTGGGAGAGTGGCATTTTCCTCTCTCCTTAGCTGAGGTGCTGTGTTTCCTGTTCTCCTTTCTCCAAGCTTGGTGAATGTTTCCATGGCAGGTTTCAGTGCCAGGTGTTCAGTGCTGGGGGGGCAGGAACCAGCTGTACCCATGGTGTGAACTCGCTGCCCTCTGAGCCCATCTGGAGGGATGTGGCATTTCCATGTCCATCTCCTCACTCCTGCTATTTTTGTGCAATCTGCACAATGGCATGGTGTTACATAGAGGATGCATTAGAGTTTTGGACCACACTTGGGCTAACTTTAATCTATACTCCATCCTTTGTACATCAGCTCCATTTCCCCTCTCCTTTTTTTACTCTGATCTACACAGCTAAACCTTCTCTTGTTATTTTTCTTGTCATCCTCTGCAAGAGCAAATTCAGCCTGACCTTTGCCAATTCTCAGTATGTCCTGGGCATTTCAAGACATAGGGGTAGGCTGCCTTTTTCCTTTGCACCACAATCCTTTTGCCCCATCCCTTGCCAGCTCTCTCTCTGTCCTTTTAAGTAGTTATTCCCTTGGCGAGCACAAAAGCCCTTTCTGGGCTTGAAATACACATTCTAGAGATCAAAGGTGCAAAACCACTGAAGGAGACTTCAAGCCATCTCTGTGCACCAGTGCCCAGACTCACCACCCAGCTGGTTTTGTACTTAGACAGGGATGCATGGCAAAGTGCATCAGCAGGGCAGCCAGCAGCACAGCCCTGGGCTGGCACCAAGGGGCCCAGCAGCCGCACAGAGGTAGAAGAGGGTCCACAAGATTGGAAAGTCCTTGCTCATGAGGATTAAGATGAGAAATGGCCCCAGTGGTTTGTTTTTATCCAGAGGTTTTCTACTTCTGGGGGCACCACCATGTCCTGAGTGATGTTCAGAGCTGCAGTTTGGCAGTCGTTCTACTCTGGTCCCTCCATAACCTTTGCCCTGACCTGACATTGAACCTGGGGGGAATTGGAAAGAAACATCATTTGCCCTTTTTTGTGCTGCTTCATTTCCAAGCTGGGAAATTGGATGTGAAAATCAGCTATGTCCATCTTGCAGGGCAGAAAGAGAGCATGAGAGTTGTGTAGGATTTGGGGCTTGTGGTTCCCAGAAGAATCATTAGGGAAGGATTGGTAAACCAAGGCCAAAGGCAGCTGGTCAGAACTGTTCTTTTAATTTGGCCACATGCCCTAAAAAAAAAAAAAAAAAAAAAGGAAAAAAAGGAAAGGGGGAAAAAAAAAAAAAAAAAAAA
>NW_005054308.1:8932251-8953107 GCF_000277835.1 Geospiza fortis | reverse complement strand
ATGTTGGCGCACACCCAAAAAAAAAAAAAAAAAAAAAGGAAAGAAAGGAAAGAGGGAAAAAAAAAAAGAAAAAGAAAAAAAAAGAGAGGGAAATACAAAGGCCAAAGCTCTTGTCCAAACACCCCATGGTTTTGGGAAGGGCAGCCTACACAGTTTGTTACATTCCCTCCTGTCCCTGGTGCCCTGGGGAGAAGCAGGACTGCAGAGCTCCTCCAGTTCTGTCATTCCTGTGCTGGAGGCTAAATCCATCCTCACTTCAAAGGAGAGTTCTGCATGGGATAAACTGGATTCCAGCCAGAAAACTTTGCAAGAAGAGCAAACAGCTGCTTCTTTCCTCCCATGTGCTGTGGTCCTTCTACAGCTTTGGGCATGGCCAGGGACAATTTTATTTTGGCCTGTATCACCTGTCTTTCTGCCCTGTGTCTCTGCCTTGTCTCTCAGCTCACCATGCAGCCCTTGTCCTCCAGACTCCAGCTCAAAACCAGCCTCAGGCTGGTGCATGGGACCACCTGCACGCTGAGAAACCTCTTACTGGGGCCGCTGGTGTGAAGGAGAAGCTGCTCCTCAGCTGGTCCTCCTGGACCTTCTGTTCCTCCACCTCTGCAAGGAGAAGTGGCACTCCTTGACATCTCTGACCCTGCTGCCTGTGCACGAGCTCCTGTTCCCAGCCCCCTTCGTGGGAACCGGTGCCTTTTCCTCCTGCCCCATCGCCGGGGCCGCTCCGACTTGGCACAAGGATGCTGGAGCAGGAATCACTGGAGTGCAGCAGGGTAAGAGGCGTGCTCCATCTGTCTGGGATCAGCAGACACATCCACAGAGGCCAAAGGCTGCTCCAGCACTCAGGAGTCTTTCACTTTCCTGCCAACACAACTGTTTTTCCAAGGCGTAACTGTTGCCAGAAATCTGCAGAGTCAAGACCTGCTATTTCTTCACTTCTAAACAAAACAAGTCCCAGTCTGCTTTCTGCTCAGTGGAAAAGCTCTTGTCTCAGAGAATAAAATCAGGCAGAAGGAGAGCACATCCTTGTTTCCTCTCTCATTCAGTAATGATAAATTCAGGGAGAGGGGAATTATATTTCAGGATGTGGGAGAGGGGTATGTGGCCTGGGCACGTCCTAATCTGCATGGGGAAGCCTCATCCATCCTTGCAAGGTGTTTTAAGCACCTTTCCAACCTGATCATCCTTTGGAAGCAGTTGGGCTCATCCTCCCTGGTGCTTTAGGCACTGTGAGCAGCATGCAGAGCTCGCTGCCTTTGCAGCTTAGCAGAATGATCATGCATAAAATCCCCAGGTAATTTACCCTGAGTGGGATCCTGTGATTGTCTGACATCCCTCATAAACTGAAACCAACATAAAAGAAACGAATTCAGAGCTGCTAATTTGGAAACTCATTTGGAATAACTTCTCACCAATGTGATGACGGTTAGCAGGGAGCCCTGGTGATAAATAATAGTTGCTGAAATCCTGAATTGGCTATAAATTGGCATGGAGGAGTGGAATCCCCTGTGTGTGGCTCAGCTAGGGAGTTACTCTGTGCTACGCTCAGCTGTAGGTGAAAACAGGGGAAGTTTCAGCCGTGTGAGGTCACAGCAGCAGATGTCCTGACACACATAAACTGGAGGATCATCTGCATCCTCAAATGTCAGCTCTGCTTTACATCCTTCACCGCTCCTGGGAGCTGCAGGGCTTTACACCCCTGGATTCTCCACCTCCCTTCTCTGCCAAGCACTCATTCATTTTAGCTGCTTGATGTGATTGTGTATAAACTGGGAAGATCCCAAAGGGGTCATTACTTTTCTGCACAAACTGCTTTCTTTACTCACATTTCACATATTTACCTACAGGCATCCCTGAGACTGAGCAGTGATTCCTTGCAGGGCAGGGTGTTGACACAGGGCTGCAGAGGCAGCAGCAGAGAGCTGCTGTGCCAGAGCTGGATGGGATGATGTGGTCTGATACCCAAGGTGGTGGGGGATCAAGTTTTCCTCCTGGATATCTCACATTCCATCCTGGAGCTCACCCTCCCCAGCATCTCAGTGATGTTTGGTCCTGGGAAGGGGAATGTAGCATCTCCCCTCCAAGATGCTCGGGGGGGGATCAGCAGAAGGGTCACGGATCAGGAGCATGGTAGCAGCTTCTCCCTGCTGTGAGTTTGAGGCTGACTTGGTAGGGCTGCCAAGATCCACCTTCCAGCACCATGGCCTGGTGTGTAACACCTGTGAGGCTGGAGGGTGTGCAGGGAAATGCTGACACTGAGAGCAAAGTGTGGTTGCAGAATTTCTCTGCTGAACACGACTGTTTTTTGGAAGCCACGAGTTTGAGACGTGGCAGAGATGAAATCAGAGTTTCTTTTCATCACATTTTCTCTTCCTAAAGAACCCCTGCAAGCAGCTGCTTGTAGGTGGCTGTGATAGCAGCAGCACCTTTGTGGTGTGCAGTGTTTGCTCATCAAGAGAGGAGCTTGTGCTGGTGGTGTTGCAGGTTTTGTGGGGCTGCGTGGCCAAGGCATGGCTTGGCAACACCCTGCAGAGCTGGTGGTCACATCAGCTGGGTTCCAGAGGCAGCTTCCATCAACACTGTCCTGGAAAGCATTGCAGGAGCAATTCTCTGTGGCCACAACCCTGGGAAGATGCATGTTTGTCTTTCAAAACCTTGTGACCGCAGCAGTTGGTTGTCACACACCCTGGGAATGAGTCAGGGAAGACAGCTCAATTTTTCAGGTACTGATCTGGCACTCAGCCCCAGGAGTTCAGACTTTCTGTTTGGTTTCCTCCTTCAGCAGCACCTCTGACAGACCCATCTGCTGAGATGGTAGAAACCTGCTTATCTGCAAAGGAAATAGTTGTAAAGACTGTGAACTGTGCTAGCTACACCATAAAAACAAGGCAGCTTTTCCATCACAGGAATATGGAAGATTTTACCTGACTATACATGTGCTTGAGAAAGATATATGGGAGTTCAGTGTTCCCTTAAGTATGTTTTGAGTTTCCCAAGTGCTTTCATTTATTGTGGTGCTCTGATTATGTGTTTTTGGCCCTGCTGAAGCAATGATTTCTAGCTGTGGTAAGCCCAGAGCTGAGATACCTCCATATAAATTTCTTCAACATTGAGTGATTGCTGGTTTCTTCCTCCTGCTCCTTCCCAGGAAAAAGCTGTGATTTACAACATAGATTTGTATATTTTTAAATGTCCCTTCTGTATGATAAACAGCCTTGAAATATGCTACTATAAGAGACTCCAGGGAGATTAGCCCTGCTTGAGGCATGCAGCTTTTGGCTGCCTGTCCTTTGAAAGGCATGACATGTTTAAGAAACACCTCATGTCAGACAAACTGTTTGCAGGCTGAGGACGTCCAACAGCAGCCAGTGATGAATGTTTTGCACAACCGAAGATGTAAATCTTATTTTAATCCTGTCCAACTCATGGCCAGCTTGTCCTGAGCTGGGCTCAGGGCTTGTGCTTTGTCTTCTGAGAGCATCTTGTCCCCATCCCCAGGGCGGTGGCTGGCAGTCCCTGGCTCTCTGAAGAGCAAAGGCAGAATGATGCTGTCAACTCAAAATGACTCAGGAGCTATAAATCAGAGCAGGAAACCTCTAGCTCAGAGAGATATCACAATGGAACCCATCTCACTGGGCCATCTCATTCCTGCCCTAAGCAGGGTGGGTTCCCCTTATCTGGGACCTTGGTTTCCATGTGATCAAAACAAGCCCTGAGCTGCAGCTGTGATTGAAACCAGCCTGGCCTTTCTGGACCCTTCTGTTCCTGGAGCTGGGCTTGGAGCATGGCTCTCCAAGCCAGAAGGCTGATGTCAGGGTTGCTTCATTCAGCCACGCTGGGTGAGGGCTAATAAACACCACTAAGAGCTTGCTAATAGCTCTAATTAGACTGAAGCTGATGCTTCATAAGTGGTTCTTTCCTCCTCCACCCCTTCCTTGCAGCTATTTCCTGGTGAAGCTTAGGAAGGTGAGGTGGATTAATGCTACTTTGGGAGACAGTCAAGATTCCCAGCTGCAAAATTCCATTTTCCTCTTGGCGTTTTTTTTTTTTATTTTTTTGGGTTTTTTTAGGGGGTCTGGCACGGTTTTCTCAGGGCAGCTGTCTGTTTCTGGGCTGAGCTGAGGTGTGGGTGATACATTTGTCACAGTGTGTTGCTGGGAATATGCCTAATTTGGGAATTTGATAGTCCAGAGGTAGAATGAAAATGCAGATTTGATGAGTTCCTTACCCTTGCTGATGGGACCTTTCCTGGCTTTGAGAGGATCAGCAAGTTGCTTTCCAAAACACATGAGGAAGAGAAGGAGTGTTTGTTAAAAAAAAAAAAGGAAGAAAAATGAAAGCTTTGCTGTAGTTTTCTTTGTACATTTTGTTTGTTTCTCTCTTTGATTGTTCGTGTTTTTGTTTCTTACCTTGAGTACTTCCTGCAGTAATAGAGACTTGCTGTCAAGTCTTTAGCTGTCTTGTGAAAAGTGAATTTTTTAAACTGCTTTTTTAAAATAAGCCATAGATTCTGAGCATGAAGTCTGTGCCCAGATGCTGTGCAGAGCAGGTGTTTCGGGGCTCATCAGTGTTCAACATCTATTCCCTGGCTATTTCCCACTGTGGGGGCTGAGCACAGGAATCCTGGGGTCCCCCTGGGCCAGGTTTGGGGGTCTGTGATGCTCCAGCCCTTGCCTTGGACCCTTTTTTCCCCGTTTTTCTCCTGTTTTTCTCACCCCAGTTCTCTGCTCACAGGCACGAGGTCTCTTGTGTACAGAGCTGGCCTGAGCTGGAGAATTCCTGCAGCAGCATTGTGGAAAACACCACTTGCCACAGCACAGAACGAGGTGGGCTGGGGAGTTCTGCAGAGACTGAGGCAGCAAAGCCACGGGGATCTGCTGTTCCTTGGCTTCAGGATCCTAATTCTGGCTCTGTTCTCCTACACCTTCGATTGCAGCTCCTGTAAGGCAGCTGAACAACCTGCTGTGCAGCCTTCCTCCACAGGGATTCATGGGCACATTTTGAAAACCTCTTTACTCCAAGCCCCCACAAAAAGAAAAAAAAAAGAAAAAGGAAAAAGGAACCAAACATACTTTGGAATAAGGTACTGGAGCAGATGACTTGGAAATGGCTCTTGCAAAGCCCTGGTGTTGGATGCAGGCATATGTCCCCTGATTCTGTGCACTTGAAAGCAAGCACAGTGATTGTGGGAGCAGTGATTCTTTCCTTCTTACAGAGATAAAAGCAAGGAGCAGGCTGGATTTTTGTGGGAGAGAGAGCTTTTTGAAAAATGCCCTCCTTGAAACCTCTTATGGAAATAAACCTAACATCTACAGCTGGGAAAACTAAAAAAGCTGTCCCTCCCACAGCCTGGGGCAGTCACTGCAAAGTTGGGATTTGTTCTGTGTGTTGGGACGTGAGGGGTGTAGTGTCCCTATGGATCCTGCCTGGGGAGGGAAATAGGGAATTGCACAGAAACAAAGAGCTCCTGAGAGTGGACCACAGCATTTGCTGCAGTGTTTTTGGTGGATGCTAAGAGTGGGGGATGTAGAGGAGGGTAAAATGGTAAAATGAGCATCTGGGGGCTCAGTAATAGATTGAGAAAAAGACTCAACCTCTCTCTGGGGTGATTTTAAATGGGCTCTGTGTGTTTGGAGATGCAAGGGGGGTTTGCAGAGAGAAGGATGTTTGTCCAGCTGGGATAACAGTGCTTTTGGGCAGGGATTCAGTCACATCTAGAACTAACACAGGATAAAATTCTTTCTGCAGCAGCAGAGCTGTGACCATTGGAGCTACTCCCCTTTCTAGAGGAAAGATAATTTTTCCTTTGGGAATCAGGGCAGAAACATTCCTTGAAATATGACCAAACTCTTGACACATTCTCTGCTGGTGACAGCACTGCAGAATGCAGTGGAGATGAGTGCTCCTCATTCCCAGTTTCCCTTCCCAGCCAGGGATTCCCAAGGACTCTTGGATGATGGTGGCTTTTGAGGATGTCAGAGTCACGAGCAGATCATCAAATGCTGGCGTCCGTGCCTGGAAGAGATGGGCTCCATTGGGAAATGCAGCAAGGGCTTTCCATGCTTCCTGGAAGCTGTGCTGGGAGGATGTGGTTCCTGGCTTCTCCAGGAGGTGCAGAGCTCCCTCCTAACCCTCTGCACCCCAAGCCCTGCCTGTGCCAGGGAAATGAGTGTGCAGGTTCTGACTATGAAGTTTAGGCAGCCTCTTTCTGGCAGCCTCTGCCTGGATTTGGCAGGCAGGGGGACTTTGTGACATTTATTTCTTGTCTCTGGGAGTGTGGAGGAGTCTCAAATGTCCTGACCTTGCGACATGCCTGCTGTGACACTGAGAAGGTGGCTTGTGCTCTGCTAGTCTGGAGCAAAGAACACTTCCCCCTGCATTTCACACCAAACTGATGGCAGCACGATGAGAGAATCGCTCTGGTGCCTTCAGGTGGAACAAACCCACAAAGCCAATTGAGCAAGTCGAGACGCAAAAAGGCTGAAGGTTTTTAAAGGGAAAAAGGAGCCCTGGGTGTGCTGTGAGCCACATGCTGGCTCCTGAGGCTCTGGGCTTGTGCTGTCAGGAAAGACAAAGCTGCCAAGACCTTGCTTGGTTGTTTTGGGGTTTTTTGAGCCAGGTTCATGTATCCTGAGAAAGCAGAGTGTTGTATGCTATGGGCCAGATGCTGGTGGCAGGAGCTGGGAGGTGAATGGCTCTTGAATATGACTGGTAATGAAAATCACATTTGAAAGCCTCTGTGGAGCTCTTCAGAAAAAAATCAGAGCAATTTAACTTGGCCCCCAAATGAGAATGCCACTGACAAGGCCCTGGCCAGCCCTGTGGTGAGGGTGAGTTCTTGGGGGGGACAATTCCCTGCCCCTTGGCAGCACCCTCTGCTCCCCTCCAGCTGCTCTGTGTGCTCCAGGTGCAGCCCTGGCTGCTTCCCCAGGAATTCCTGCAGCTCTTCAGGGGCCCCTGGGCTCCCCCACATAGGAAGCTGCTGGTGGGGAGGGAGAGGCTCTTCCCCTGAGTGCTCACTGGGGTGCAGAGGTGGAATCCTCTCCCACTTCATCCCTGAGCAACTGAGCCCATGTTTCCCTCTCAAGGATATCCATTCTCTTGCCTCCAGAGCTGTTTCTCTCAGCTTTTTGCCTCTGCAGCACAGAGAAAAGTGCTGGTCTCTGACTGCTGCTTTGTGAGGTTCTGGATGGGCATTTTGGGCCTTTCTGCCTTGATTTTCTGGGACTCTCAGATCATCTGCCTTAAGGAAGCTGTCAGAGCTTTAGAAATGGTTCTTTACCTGATTCCTTGCACAGCACAGAGACAGCAAAGCCTGCTTGCTCCAGCTTCCCCACTCAGCCTTTCAGGGAAGGTTTGAGAGCCTTGTCAGGGCGTCCTGTCGTGGAGAATTTGGGGTTTTAATTGCACCATCTGTTTTTCCTCTCAGCTAATGTTTCCTTGAAGGGTCTTGAAATGCAAACAAAGCTGAACAGCAGAAATCTGGAGCCATGCACACAAGTAAGGGCTGAGAGAGCTGGGTTCAGGATTATCCCATTGTTCCACCTCCTTGGATGGAAGCTCATGGAGTGCTGGGCACAGACTGAGAGTGCTCAGAGCTCATTGAGGAGCCCCCCGAAACATTCAGAAACAGAGCAGGCATGAGAATGGTGCTGTGGTGGAGCTGGACCATTTTCTAGCACTAGCTTTGGGATGTTCAGGTGTGTTTGGTGTGAAAATGGCAAGAAATGTTCAATTTTCTAAATTCTTGGGGCATCCTTGAAAAGGAAATCATGAACACTTTTGGTTGACTCAAAAGAACTACTGTAATAAAACTGGGATGGTTGTCTTGTTTTCTAACATTACGTATTGTAATCTAGATCTAAACAAAATATTTTATTTTATAAAATCGGTGAAATATTTGGCAAAATAACCTTGAAATAGATAACCAGTGGGGGAAAAATTTTGGCAACAAATTTCTGAAGAAGAAAATCAGAAATTTCAGGAAAAGTCATAAAAATTGAAGCATTTCTGTAGAAAAATCCATCCCACAAAGCAGCTTTTCCTGTGGAAATCTGCAGAGCTGGGGGAGCTCCTGGGAAGGGGTGTGTGAAGCAGGCAGAGGGACCCTTGAAAGGAGATGCTTTCACTGACATATGTCAACTGAACTGACACAAATCCCAGCCCTAGATTTTGCTCTTTTTGGAGATTTGGGGTAGCTTTGTGTGTGCATCTAGGAGGCTGGAAAGAGGCAGAGAGCTGCAGCAGCCAAGCGCCCTGGGCTGGATGAATTTTCAACCGTTGTTTAAATGTCACTTTGTCAAAATCCTTTTGGACATTTTGTTTGTAGATCAGCACCTGCCCTTGCACAGAAAGGCTGGGAGCCTCCAGAGCTGCTCTCAGCAGGGCCTGGTGTTACAGGTGATGTGTGTTTTGCCTGACACCAGCCAAGCCTGACTGATTATTTGGAGGAGAATTGGATGGCAGTGCAGAGAGACTGCTATTAAACTGGACACCTGTGGATCCTTCTCAGTGTGCCTGTGTGCTACAAGCCCACACAGGTCTCCACAGTGTTTAATGCCAGCAGGAGATGTTGGTGTCACACTTTGGACTCGCACAGCATAATTGTCATCTCACCCCTTCCTCTTCCCTCAGTGTGATTTGCCGCCAGTGTTGTATTAGCAAAAAGGAGGAGGGAAAAAAGTAGTTTTTCCAGTGTACATACAGTAATAGAGATGTTTGTATGGCAGTTGTGAGTGGCGTAATCTTGGTTGTTAGACAGCTTTAAGTGGGATTTGAAACAGGCAAAGATGCCAAAATAAATAGCAACGAGATAGATGGACTATTAGGCACAGCTTGTTTGAATTGCTCAGTTCAGGAAGAATTTACCTGGTTTGTGATGCACTTGCAGTACCAAATGAGAGGAAAAAAGGGGTTTTGCCCTGGTGGGTTATGCCACCAAGGAATGAGCCAGCACCACATGTCAAGTGTTGCACCAGACAAAACTTTTGAAGCAGCTGTATCTGCTCAGTGCTTCCTTGGCTGTTGGGCTTGGGCTTCACCTGTTCCCCATGGGGAGAAGGTTTGGCACTGTGCTCTGAGCCTGGAGTCCAGCCAGGTGCTCATCTGCCCATCCCTGGAGAAACACAATCCCAAGGGTTGCTCATGACACTTTTATCTTTGCTGGGTTGATCTTGATGTTTTTCTAGAGCAGGACCTTTGTCCTGATTTTTCAGTCAAAATTGATGGAAAAATGACCCATTCACCCTCCAGCCCCAGCCTGGGCTGCCACAGCCCCAGTCTCACAGGGCACCTGCTCATTCCCAGACTGGTGTTTGGTGCTTGGGCCACTGGAGCTGAGGTGCCTTTCACACCTCCCAGGCCTGCAGATAAACCATGCAGGCAGCTTTTACCAACAGCATCACATTTCTCACTTGGAGTCCCAGTGTGAGCCCTGGTGAGAGGACTTGAGGCCATGGGAGAGGGGCCACAGCAGAGCAGGCAGTCAGAGCAGGTGATGCGTGGGAGGACACGTGTCCTGCTAGTGGAGAAAAATATTTTGTATTCCAGCCAAAAGTGGCTCATCTTCACGCCTCTTCTGGAAACAGAAGCCTCTTTCCTATCTCCAGCAATGACCTCTGCACATGTGACATTCAACAGAGAAAACCATAATTGCATCAACTAATGATTTCCAGAACAAGAACTTTCCCAAGGCTATGTAAAAATGGCTGGTGTTTGTCAGCACCGGCTATACAAAGAAAACAGAAGTATCAGGGCCAGCTGGTTTGCATATTTTTAAGTCAGTCTGCTGCTGGTAAAGCTCTAATTGACCAACCTCTGACTTGGGAGCCCTGGCTGCGTGAGGCAGGTGCCTCTTTACAGCCATTGCTTACCTCAACTTCCACCAGTCCACTGGAGGGGGTTTCTCTCAAACTCTCTTTTTTATTTCTAGTTTTATTTCTGCCCATGTAATTACTTGTTTGCTTAATTCCTAAAGAGAAAAGAAGCAAGCTCAAGCCACCTGGCTGAAAAGACAGATGAAGAGCTGCTTCTATACAGGAGACCATTAGGAATTAATTTCTGACAGTCTTGGCTTGGTGCAGTCCAGACTTCATTAGAGCATTTGCAAAACTCCTCCTGGCAGTGAGGCACGCAGTGGAATGATTTGTATCTCCCTATGGATTTTACTGGGATCTGCCTCTGGGTTTGGCTGGTCTCATTTAGGAATGTTTGTGTTGTTTGCTGCTGCACAGAGGGGACTCTTTGTGCTGCCTTTTGCATAGCAGAGCTGTGTGTGCATTCAGCAGGGCACACAGGAGCCCACTGGCTGAGGAGGGGATGTGTCCTTGCCCTGGTTTGTAGGATAGATGGAGAAGCAGAGTGAGAAGATGACAGGACGCTGCTCATGGCCATGAAAAGATCTCAGCTTGGTGCCTGTGTCTCTAGTGTAAAGGATTTTGATCACAGAGGTGAATGGGTGGAGCTGGGCATGCACCCATCCTTACCTAAAGCAGGCTCTGCGCCCTCTCCCTGGACAGGCACACCTGCCCTGTGTGTGTGGTGTGGTGCTGCAGCTTCTGAAGGACACAGAATCGTGTGGGGTTTTCAAATCTTGATCAGCCAAATCACTAAAAAAGCTGAACCCAGCCTGCAGTGCCTTTGGAGGGGTGGCAACTACCTGCAGGAAAACTCGTTTTAAATATAACAAAAATTACCCAGAGCACAACATGTCTCTTGAGATGGAGAGGGTGGGCAACTTTTCTGCTAAGCTGCTGGAAATGTGAATTTTGGCCTGGGTGCAAGCAGTGGTGTTAACCCCTTCAGGTACCTGTGTGGTACTAGACATGGCATTAGTGTCACTTATGTGCACATAATTATGTGTAGCAACTTCTTTCACATGGTTTGAGGCAGTGAAATGACTGTAATTAGGCTGCCATATATGACATAAAGATAAAAAAAAGTCCCCCAAACATGGAACACATTAAGCCAGAACCTTAGAACTAAGAAAAGTTGAAAGAACTTTAACATTTTTAATGTGTTTTGTGAAAACCAGAGGCCTGGTAGCAGTGTGGTGTGACTCTCCCTGGTCCCACAGATGACTCGCAGGGGTGCTGGGGCTCCAGATGTCCCCTCCTGTTGTTCCCTCTCTTTGTAGTGATGCTGCAGCAGCCAC
This sequence comes from Geospiza fortis, assembly GCF_000277835.1. Taxonomy (NCBI): domain Eukaryota; kingdom Metazoa; phylum Chordata; class Aves; order Passeriformes; family Thraupidae; genus Geospiza; species Geospiza fortis. Next base: position 8,941,958 of record NW_005054308.1, on the reverse strand, counting down.
ACATCCCTGTGGGAAGCTGGCCCTGCTAAAAAAGTCAGACAACTCTTGGTGAGATTTTTTTTTTTAGAGAGAAAGAAGAAAAAAGGAGCCACCAAGGATCAGGACAGCGTCTGTGGGGCGGTGTGGAGCCACAAAGAGAAGGAAGGCAGAGGCTCCAGCAGCAGCAGAGCCTCTCTTTGTAGTGATGCTGCAGCAGCCACACATCCCTGTGGGAAGCTGGCCCTGCTAAAAAAGTCAGACAACTCTTGGTGAGATTTTTTTTTTTAGAGAGAAAGAAGAAAAAAGGAGCCACCAAGGATCAGGACAGCGTCTGTGGGGCGGTGTGGAGCCACAAAGAGAAGGAAGGCAGAGGCTCCAGCAGCAGCAGAGCCCCGCTGGCCCCTCTCCCTCCCGTGGAGCTCCACAGGAGCTCTGATCCACATGTGGCAGCCAGCCCAGGCTTTGGCAAGCCAGGACTGCTGTGCTGGGGTTATTAGCAGGTTCCCATAGCACTGCCCTCCCCAGGCATCCTCTCCTCCCCTGCACACGCTGACCTTCCTGGGAGAGGCTGCTGGGGATTTACCAGGAGCTCCATTCCTATTTCAGCTCCCAGTGCAAACACCAACGTGAATCTTTCAGTAAACAGGCAGGCACTGGAGGGGAGGGAAGGATTAAAAACTCCGAATAATGACTGAAATGTCAGACATTTATTATTAAGTCGGTCCCGATGTTGACAGCTGAACATTCAATATTTAAAGCATCCTTGATCATAAAAGCCAAAGGCAAACCTGATTCTTAAATATCCCAGTTGTTCTTTTTTGACCCAGTTTTTGATGTCTTAAGGAGGAAATAAAATTTTGGAAAATATTTACAGACATGCGAAAGGCAGGATTTCATCACGGCTGGTGACTTCACGGATCTGCCTGGGGCAAGGACAGCAATTACAGAGCAGGAGGGCAAACAAGTCTCACATTTCCCTTTGCAGAGGCATTGTCACTCTGGGAAGCTGCAGCGTGCCTGTTAGGGCTGCAAGAGCAGCAAGTCACCAAGTCTCAGCGTGAGGCTTAGAGGGGCTCTGGTGGCTTTCAGGATGTTAAAAGAGTGGTTAAGAGCCAGGCTGAGGTTTGACAGGCTTTGCCAGGAGCTATAAAGGTGGAATGATCAGTGTTGTGTTGCGTGGCAGTGAAGCAGAAATGCCAAAGAACTGCTCTGAATAATGCATGGTCTTTGTGGGTCGAAGTCTCCTACAAGAAGGGCTGGTGGAAAAGGCTTGATGGCATTTACCCCAAGCATCAGATTTTGGGTTTGGATTAGGGTAAGAGCAGAAGGCAACAGTAAGAACAGCGAGAAGGAGAGAACATCCGACCTAACAGGAGATGGAAGGGAGGGAGAAAATTGTTTACTGAAGATTGAGGCAAAACAGGATAAGTGTGAAGCTCTTGGAATATGTAAAAAGCTACTGAAAAAAGGAAGAAAATGTTTTTTTTTTTCCTTTGTGTCTTTCTTGGTTAGGAGAACATGTCACGAGCCAAACCAGAAGGACACAAATGCTGGAAATGGTTTCTTGGGGAAGTTGTAGAAATTCCATTACTGGAAGCCTTTGAAAGAACGTAGAAAAACCCCTGATACAGCTTTGATGCCCTTAGGCCCCTTCAAGCTTTGTTTTTACTAATTGGTGATATTACCCTGAAGCTAGAGAGATGGCACAGCTGTTGATGGCTTTTTGGAAGGGTTCAGCTCCAGAGCTGCAGAGTCAGGCACTGCCAGAACCAGCTCTGAGTGGGACCACAGCCCTTGGTGGCCGAGTGCTGGGGAGAGAATGGAGGCTGTGAACAGAGAGAGGCACCTCTGGGTATTTAATTAGGATCCTCGTACCTTGTGGAAGCACACCAGACACTTCACCGGTTTTCCCACGGCACAGACAGATTTTTGTGAGGCTCAGGAGGGGCGGCAGAATGTGACTGAGATCTCCAGCCCGGCTGATGTGGCCCAGATGGGTGTCTGGGACAGCTGTCCCCCCTGCATGTGGCCACACAGAGGGGCTGTGACCCTGCCTGGGCAGATAATTCCTGCCTGGCTCTGCCAAAGGGGGTGTGATGCCCCCAAGTCCTTGGCCATGACCTGAACTGTGGAGGGGGTGGCCAGGCCCTCAGACCCCCAGCAGAACTACCCAAACAGCCGGATTTTGGTGCTGGACATGGAGGAGTGTTGCAGACATCTTTTATGAAAAATCTTTTCCTTAGGATTTTTCCTCCTGAGAAGCTGAGAGGCCTCGGGAACAAAATGTAAACAATGGTTATCTGCTGCTGTGGAATGCAACAGGTGCATCTGTGATTGGCCCATGTTGGTTGTTTCTAATTAATGGCCAATCACAGTCCAGCTAGCTCAGGCAGCCAGAGTCTAGGCCACAAGCCTTTGTTATCATTCCTTCTTTTTCTATTCTTAGCCAGCCTTCTGATGAAATCCTTTCTTCTTTTAGTATAGTTTTAGTGTAATATATATCATAAAATAATAAATCAAGCCTTCTGAAACATGGAGTCAGATCCTCATCTCTTCCCTCAACCTAAGACCCCTGTGAACACGGTCACAGGGGAGCTGAGAGGATCCGAGGGGATGGCATCAGTTTTGTGGCACTTCCCATCTCCACACACCTCTCATGATCACAGTGCCCTTGGGAGTGGCACAGCTCTGTTCTCCTGATGAAGGACATGTTGTGCTGGAATCACAGTGCTTGGCTAGATGGACCTTTGAGGCTAAAGCAGCCATTCCTATGTACTCATTTAAATTTCATTGATTTTTCTAAAGAATTATTTCTCCCTCGATGCTCTAGAAATAAAACCTCTTGCCCTGACTGGCTCAACAACCCCATGATTTCTATCTATTGACAAGGTGGTTTTCACACTGTCTCAACACAGGCAAGCTATTCTTCAACACGCTCGATCAGAGGAAGAGAAAATTACATTTTATGTGTCTCCTGCTGCTTCCTGTTACATCTCCCTCCCCTCCTGGATTTCCAGTGGCAGGTGTTTGTGCAGGATCCCATCTACAGGCTGGGAGTGAGTTACTCAGCACCAGGTTTTCACAGGAATGTCTCCTCTTGATGTAGGCAGTGCACAATTAGGCACATTGCGAGTTTGCATTGATATTTTTAATATTCCTCTGAGGTTCCTTTTTGGTCTCTGGCCTTATCTTTGCTGAAGAAAAACAGCTTGTGTGGCTACTCCTTGTGGCCCTGTCTGATTTGCGGCTTATTTCTCATGGTGCAGCCAAATGTGTGCAAGGCCAGGGGGCACACGGAGTGGCACTGACCCTGCTGTGCAGAGCACACGTGGCAGGCTGGAGACCTGGAGTCAAGGGCTTGCTTGAAGGCTCCTCCAAACTCAAACCCTTCCAACAGCAGCAGCGGAGAGGGAGTGTGGAAGGTGGTGCAGTGACCCTGCAGGTTTGCTGGGTTACCTGGGGATAAGGTGACAAAGGTTCTGTTCTCCAGTTTCCACTTTGGTGAGGACCTTTCTGGCCATAACATATACAGTCAGGGGTTTGGATGAAGAAGCCTTCATGGCTTTCAGAATTGCAGCCACACTGTTTCCAGCTACAACCCTTGAAGACCCAGATCTAGAGCTCATTTCCTTTGCTTCCATTCCAGTGGGTCATCCCACCAGTGTTTTGCACAATCAAGCAAGAATCATGGGCTTGAAATAGGCACAAAATCCTGAAAGTGACGAACTGTGGCTCATGGAGGCTGTGCACACCACGCCCCAATGAACAGGAACGTGTTTTTGTGGGAAAGTGCTCCTGTCCCATGTGGGGAATGGTTACTGAGGGTAACTTTGGTCTCATGAGCCTTATTTCCAAGAGTGGCAGTTTAATGACACAACTTTAAATATATGTTTCCTTGTCCAGATGTCCTATTTAGGCCAAACTCTTCACTTTGCCTGTAAGAGAGCTGGAAAAGCCTGGACCTGCCTTTGAAGTCGATTAGCTGCCTCAAGGCAGGATTTGTCTTTAAAAGGAGTTGGATCAGGATAGGGAGCATGTCAGTGCTGCAACCAGAAGAAGTTTGTCTGCCCCAGTGCCTAAAGAGGTGAATAGAACTTTCCTTAATAGCTTTTTGGGAAGTCATTTGTAAGTGGATAGTCTCTTTCCTTTGCCAAGAGGTTGGGGTTATTTATGGCACTGGACTCAAAAGCAGAAACAATGGTGCACTCGTTATGACCAAATCAGTTTATGCTTATTATTTCAATTTTTTGTCAGAAAGACTTGAACTCTATCTTAGTTTATATGCTCTACTTGTCTCTCTCACACTGCCAGGCAAACTGGAGAGCTCAGACATGTCAGTAGCTGTTTCTGAGCACCAGAATTAGGAGATCCTGTTGAATGGGAGAATCTGAGCTCAGGGCACTGGAGATGTCAGTGGCTGGAGAAGGGTTGGAGGGCAGAACTCTGGGGTTCTGTCCCATGCTGGTTTGATTTAAGAGGCTGTAGCTGAGTCTGCTGGAACTTCCCAGCAGGAAGGATGTGTGTGCTGTTCCCTAAAACAGCCCCTCCACACTGGCAGGGCAAGACCTCTCCTCCCTTCTAGCAGTGTGTGGGCTCTGCTGTCAGGTGGAGGAGAGCAGCTCCTGGTGCAGATGTTTTCCCGTGTTGCCCTGGCTGGTGTTGCTGCAGGTGCAGTGTCTGAACCAGCCAGGAACGCCAGCAGAGGCCACCACAGAGAGTCACCACCTACAGCTCAGTCCACTTGGAAATGTGCACTGAGCAATCCCTTTGGTTACCCAATGCCTGTGTGCTTGTGACCAGGAGTGAGGTGAGCAAAGAGAGAACTCCTGCCCAAGCCCTGGGGCAGCCAGAAACATTTCCAGCCCAGCAGCAGCTGCAGCAGTGCTGGTGCAGCTCCCTGTGGTGCCCTGCTGGGGCCGGATCCAGAGCTCTGCCAAATCCACAGGTCCTGGCACACTGAGTCAGGCATCTGTGCCATTCACTGCCATGTGCAATAACTCATTCCCTGCCTTGGGACACTCCCAGCACATGGCCATCAGTGCAAGGGCTGTGGGACACCTTTCTCTGCCCCAGCCATGCCTTGCCTAATGCTGCAGTCCTCCCTTGGCTCTTTCACTGCTGTGTTTCAGCCCCTGCTGTGCCCAACTTGAGGCATCCTGACATTTGCCTTCAGGTCCTGGAAATCCTGCCTCTGGAGTTAAACACCATCTGAGGGCATTGGTGGGGGGACAGAGCCCCAGGGCATGGGGTAGGGCGTGTAGAGAGGCTGCTGTTTTCCCTCTCTGTATGGATAATGGCCTCAGAAAAGAGGGCTGATGGGGGGTCGCTGATTAATGCATCAGATCTCAGTCCATGAGAGCGATGCCACCTGCAAGCTGGACACGTACACTGACCTAATGCCTTTGTGGCTTCAAGCCACATTGTACCATCTGCCAGCAAAGCAGAGCTTCCCAGCACCCCACCACGCAGGTGTGGGGGTGGATCACCACCTAAATCCATGCCAAGGTGTGCCAGGAAGGATCCAGCCTTCTCTCAGAGGCCAGCAGCCTGTTTGGGTTAAACCTCACACGTGATTTTCTATTTGTGGCGCCCTTTTGCAGCAAGAAAAGCGCTGAAGTTACTGGAAAAAGTCTGCAATCCAGCCCTGCTGAGCCGTGCCACAACAACAGGTTATTGTTCTGGCACAGGTGAAGGGCAGGACCTTTTCCTGGGAGCTTTCCAGGAGCTGTGCTGCTTGGCTGGAAGGAAGCAGAGCTGCTCAGCTCTGAATGCACCTGCCGTGCTAATGCCGACTGCGGCGCCGGGGGGTCTCCAACAGCCTGTAGAGCCCAAGGAATCCAGCTCCACGTGCCAGCACCATGCAGAGCTGCCACTTCCAGCCCCTCCTGTCCTTGCTGAAAGTGGAGTGTGCCTGATGAGAGATAAAGGCCAGAAAAAGTAGTGTTGAAACATTGGCAGGGCTGCTTTGCTGTCTGCGGAACACTTTGGATGCTCCTGGCTCCTGGAAGCTCCTGTCTTTTGATAGGGAGAAATACAAACTATTGCTGTCACCTGACTTCTCTGTAACAGCTCAGAGACATTAGAAAGCAAAAGCTGAGATCTCACTTCAAATGTGCAGCTGCAGTTGTGGCTATTTGTGCCAGGTCTGTGGTTATCAGGGTGGTTTCAGCCTGCCTCTGAGAAGTGTCCACTCTCTTATTTAGTCATGATCCCACTCCAGCCCCACCAAGCTCTGGGGACAGCCCCTCTGTGTCAGTGCAGAGCCACTTCCAGCTCATTCCCATACATTTGCCAAGGACAGCTCTTCCCTGCGTAGCCCGAGCTGTGGTTTAGATGGAAGGAAATTTGCAGTTTAAAAGCCTCCTTCCATTTCAGTCAGACTTTTCCTTTGCAGAGTATTAACAGTGTCATTTCCCACTCGGGTGGAACCAATTGGTGTTTCCTTCCCTGGCCTCAAGCTTGGCAGCGTGACCCTCTGCCACAGCAGTGCTGCTGTGCTGGGCTGGCAGCTGCCTCTCCACCATGACAAAACTGTTTGCATTTGCTGGCACTCCTGACATCTCTCGTTGAGGCTGTCACAACAGCAGCAGCTGAAGTGGCTCTGTACCCATCAAGGAGAGCAGGCTCTGGATCTCTGCCCTGCTCTGGGCACTGGGACACCTCTGTCTGCATCCTTTGCCAAAGGGCAGATCTGGGAGGTGGCACGTGGAAGCATCATAGCACACAAGAGCCTTTCCAGCAGCAGATGGGTTCCCATGGGGTGTCTGCAAAGGGGAGCTCTCCTTGCCAGCCCAACAAAATGAGTTTAATTCATCTCCCCCAAAACAAGTCTCCTAGAACTGATCATGCCTCATGGAAAGTGCCCTCCGGCAGCTGCAGCAAATCTGAGGAAGGCTCTGCTTATTTCCAGACTGGAAAAACAAATCTGATGTGGAAAATGTGGCTAAATAGAAGCTTTCTTATCAAGGGAATGTTGGGGAAGGCTGCAGTGGCAAAGGTGGCACCAAAGCTGACTCTTCCAAGCAGAACTGGACACAAGAATGTTTTGCAACTACCAAAAATTCAGGGCTGCTTCTCAGCTTGGGTCTTGCATTCCACTGAAGTCCCTCAGTCCAGTTCTAAACCTGAATTCACAGTATGCTACCATGACATCATGAAGTCAAATGCCACTGGCAGTGGAAATAGATATTGCCTCCCAGGTGGGAGCTTCAGGAAAGTGTTCCAGAAGGTGGAGGGGGAAGGGCTTCCCAGGCTGAATTTTACAAGAATCTTTACTGGCAGAAAAGTCTCAATTTAAAGAAACATGTTTTCCTGATTTGAAAATGCTCCCCTGGGCCTTCTGTCCTTAGCTGTCTCGTTTCTGTCACTCTTGCAACATTCCTGAGGCTTGGCAGTACCCAGGGCTGCTCTGGAGGCACAGAGATGCGACCCTGCTTTGAGAAACTTCCACCCAAACAGCAAATCCTGGTGCAGGATTGCAGCAGAGATGCCCCTGGATGGCAGGAGGAGGGAGAGGAAGGGAAGCATTGCCAGCTTCCAAACCAGCTGCTCCTCCCAAGGATGTGCTGGTGCTCCCAGGGCAGGCAGGCTGGGGCTGGGCCCTGGGGGTGTCCTGCTCTCTGCAGAGCCCTGGCTGCCTCAAGCACTGAGGTTATTTTTGGAATTCTCCCCCTTTGTTATTAAATTACTTGTTATTGCAAGCAGCATGGCACTGGGGCAGGAATTATGGGCATGGGGCAGGAATTGTGGGGCTGAGCAGGAATTGTGGGGCTGGGCAGGAATTGTGGGGCTGGGCAGCAATTGTGGGGCTGGGGTAGGAATTATGGCACTGAGGTAGGAATTGTGTTGCTCTCAGCCTGAGTTTCCTCAGGGCAGTAAATGCTGAGCCCTTTGTGCCATCCTTAGGGATTCTCCTCACTCACCATGTGCTCTTGGCCTTTCCATTTTCTGCCCTGGCTGAGCTCTCTGGGACCAGCCAGAAGGGAAGGAGGAGGGAGGTGGATGGCTGTGCCCTTCCACTGATTTGGCAAATCCTGTTTTTCCCTCGCTGCATCATTCAAAACGTGTTCAGGGCTCCAAACACATGGCCAGAAGCACTGCCCTGGGAAGGAGCCTGAAGAGCTGCAGTGATTTAGACAAAGAAACCAAGAATTGAAGCCATTGCTCCTGTCACTGTCCATTTTGTTTGTCCCTGCCAGCTCACCAGCACTGGAAGCAGCATCATGGAGACACAGGGAAGCAAGCTGGTGTCTCAGAAAAGTCAGACTTGCTGCTGGCAGGACAACTCCAGGCTCTGCTGGGGATCAGATGGCAGAGGAGCAGCTTGGATGAAGCATTCCCTTCCTCAGCTTCAGGGAAAAACTCTTATGGGGGCAGAAGACTGGCTTTTGAGGATGAGCCTAAACTTTGCACCTGCACTCAGATTTGCCCTTGTTCAAGCCAAAATTGAAATATAGACAGGAACCATTCCCTCCTGGAAAGTTGCCACTGGTTCTGCCTGATGTGCCCCTGCTGTGCAGAACAGCAGAGTGGCCCCTGGCCTGCTGCCTCCCATAATCTGCAGGCTGATACGGACCTTGCTGTGAAACGGATGTGGCTGACATTTAGCCGGAATGCCCGTTCTCATCAGAACAGTGCCTGGGGAGACGCAGGCTGTGCTCAGCCGTGCAAGCTGACGAGACCTGCTGCTCTGCAGGCTCGGTCAGCACCTCACTTCATCAAAGAAACGCTCCTGGCTAACACTGGGTGATGTTTCCCAGAAATGGCATGGGCAGGAAAGATGTTTTGCTCGGCATAAACTGGCCTCAGTGCACATTTCAGTGTTCTGGGTAGAAGGAATCAACTGGGATGAGTTTGGGGCTTAGGTGGGTTTAGCCATGCCAAAAAATCCAAGAGCAGTGAAAGAAGTGTAGGGAGGATCAGTCTCCCCTCCTGCCAGCCTCACTGGCAGAGATCTCCCTGGATAAAAGCTCTGCTCCATTTCTTATGATGCAGCAGAATCAGCAATATCCCAGCTGTGGGAAGCATCCTTCCAGGATCCCCTGTGTGCAAAGATGTCAAGGCAATTCACAGTCCCGAGCCTATTTGGGACTACCACCTTTAATGCATTAATTTTACATGTGGGCAAAGTGAGTCGTTTTTCATCTCTCCCTCGACTGCAGACACTCTTTGGCAGCTCTGAGAAGAGAAGCCTGTGCTTTCCCCCCCTCCAGCTGCATCTGGCCGCATTTGAAATCTGAAATGAGCACTGGAGCTCTCTCAGATGGATCATGGGGGGGTTTTTTTGGTGGTTTTTTTTTTCTTTTTTTCTTTTTTTGGTGTGTGTGTGTGCTTGTTTCAGCCACTTCATAAAGAAAACTCATCCTTCTACCCACAATGAAGTCCAGGATTTCCTAAGAACAAAGCGCTGTGTTTGCCCCAGATTCCAACAGTCATTTACAGCAGGGCTGTGAATCATCAGGAACCCCACGAGGGTTTGATCCCCAACTCCAAATGCTCCATCCCAGGCTGTTTTGGGCTGACTCGCCACAGCCTTTGGCACAAGCAGGGAGCGCCCAGCTCTCCAGGAGCAGCTGGCGGTGCTGTGACACTGACCCATCCCTCCAGCGCGGGGCACATCCACCGGAGCCGCTCTTGTCCGAGCATCCCCCAAACGGCCAGCGGGTCCGGGAGGGTGACAGGGACGTGGCGAGGCCTCGGCCACCCCAGCTCAGCGGCTCCCAGCCTCG
>NW_005054308.1:8918475-8932121 GCF_000277835.1 Geospiza fortis | reverse complement strand
CTCCCCATCCCGGCCCCGCTCCCCATCCCGGCCCCGCTCTCCATCCCGGCCCCGCGCCCCATCCCGAACCCGCGCCACGGAGCCACAGAATGGGCGTGCTGGGAGCATTGGAGGGCATCTGGTCCAACCCCCTGCCGTGGGCAGGGACGTCTTCAACGAGACCAGGCTGCTCAGATCTCCCTCCAGTCTGATCTTGAGTGTTTCCGGGGATAGGGTATCAACAACTTCTCTGGGCAGCCTATTCCACTTTGTCACCACCTTCATGGTGAATCTTCTTCCTGATATTTAACCTAATCCTGCCCTCTGTCAGTTGGAAGCCATCTCCCCCGGTCCCATCACTCCAAGCCTCTGTAAAAAGTCTCTCTCAGTGCCCCTTTAGGCACTGGAAGGGGCTCTAAAGTCTCCCAGGAGTTTTCTCTTCTCCAGGCTGAACATTCCCAGCTCTCTCAGCCTGTCCCTGTAGCAGAGGTGATCCAACCCTTGGAGTGTCTTCGTGGCCTCCTCTGGACTTGCTCCAAGAGCCCCAAGTTTTTCTCATGTTGGGGATCCCAGAGCTGTGCAGCACTGCAGGAGGGTCTCATCAGAGCAGAGGGGCTGAGTCCCCTCCTTTGCCCTGCTGCCCACACTGCTTTGGATGCAGCCCAGGACAATGCTGGTGTCCAGCCTGTGAGTGCACACTGCTGGCTCGTGTCCAGCCTCTCATCCACCAGCACTTTCATTCAAGTTCTTCCTGGAAAAGCATCTCCCATCCTGCCAGCCCACAGCCCTCATGCCAGGTCATCAGTGCCAGCAGCAAAGCTCACCAAGGCCAGTAGAGGGGAAAAGAATTAGAATTTTGCCTGGAAAAATGGAATCTTTTTGGTTTTCTGAGGCACTGGGTAGCTGTGACCTGCAGGACAAGCGTGAGGCTGGTGACTCTTGGTGCACAGGGACCATGTCATGGACCACTGGCATATGGACAAGGCTGGAGATGGGTCAGCATGGAGAGGACTTGTTGGGTTCTTTTTTGTGCTAAAGGCTCTGGAGCAAGGGCTTTAGTGCCCTGTATTTAGCAAATGCAATTGCAAGTCATGAGAATGCTAAAAATCTATTGCTTGAACACTGGAAATCTAGGAAAGGACAACAAAATTCTTGATGCAAAAATAGAGCCTCCCTGTTCTGCCAGAGCCTGGCTCCCTCCTTGGGCATGTCCCAGCCTCCTCCCTGGGGCTCTGTCAGTAATTTGCTCACAGCTCTTTACAGGCATCACCAGAACAAACCACATTTGCCAGGAAGGTGCTCTAAGTGTTGGGGAAAGGGGGTTGCTGTGTGTGTAAGAAATCTCAGCACAAGATGTGGCGATGCTTCCATTTTATTGGGGTTTGAGCGGGTGAGGGAACAGCTTTGTGCTCTGATCTCTCATCTCAGTTTAAGCCAAGTTGTTGCGGGGCATTTGGCACATTCCTCTGTTCCTGATGCGCACGTGGTCGTTCCTTTGCCTGCAAGAGAGGTTAAAAGTGTTGGGGGGCTGCCCTCGGGTCCCTGAGACACAGCAGAGCCTGGCTCAGAGGACAAAAGGCAGAAAGAAAGGAAAATACTGCTTAAATCATCATCTAAGTGTTATTCACAGCAAGCAAGGCCACATATTCTTGACAGGGAGTTCAGGGTTACCATGGACATGTGTTAATTAATTCCAATAAGCTCAAGAGTGCTTTCTGACACCTCCTGGCAGGATAATTCACCTCTGTGCTGCAGGACAGCACTGAGACACCTCCAATGCCTGTCTGACTGCAGACAATAAAGGTTATGATTTTGTTTTGTAGGGTTTTAGAAACAAAAGACTGCCACTGTGCCTCACTTGCGTTTGGCCTGCTCCCAGCCTCCCCTCCTGATTGCTTCTGCAGCAAAAGTGAGGAAAATATTAATAAGATACCTTTAAAAAACTATTTTCTTCTTTTTGCCCAATAGTGGACCTGATTCCTATGAATTTTTCCATTCTCACATGGAATCATGTTGTTCTCCTCGTTGGAAAGACAGATCCATTTCTCAGGTGTGTTAGAGAAATGCTGGTGAAATGATTTTCCTTTTGCAAAAAGCATTTTGCATGCTGGTCACAGGGAGGTGACCAACGGCGACAAGTGAGACGTTGCTGCCACAGGGACCCGCCAGATGCTCAGCTATTCCCAGGCTCCTTGCAGGTTTCCAGCTCTTGTCAGGCCAGTTGCACACACAGAACTGCAAATGACACTTCATCCTGCCTCCTGGCTGAATTGTCCCAAGCACCAAGGCTTTAGAGATGAGGACACTCCGTTTATCTCTCCCCCAGGACATCTGGCACCAGGCAGCTCCAGCGTGCTGAATAAAGCTCCAGAGCCCAGATGGTCCTGGCCAAAAGGCTGTTCCTAACCTCAGAATTGCATCACTTGGGAACAGAACAGGGGAGCTGCAAGGCTCAGGGCTGTGACCCACAGGAGCAGCACATTTCCAGCTGCAGCTGCTCGGAGCTTGCACAAGCAGGAGTTTTGGGAGCTCTGGGAATGCAGTGCCTGTCAACACAAGGCAGATGCAGCACCTGCTTCTCATCTATCCCATCCCTCCTCTGACTCCTGCCTGGCTCTGAATCCATCACCAGCTCAGTCTTTCCCTTTCTTGTACCCCAATTTCCCATCTTGTACCCCAATTTCCCATCTTGTGAGCTCCCATCCCCTGTGAAGCTGCTCTCTGCTCTGGGGAGGTGGAGCATCCTGGATGCCGCTTTGCACAGCTGACTGTGGAGCCTTCCCCTCTCACTTTACCCTGCTCTTGGTCCATGGCCAAAGCCCTAATGATGTTGTGTCTGATGAACCTCCCACCCCCATCTGTTGCACAATACAGGGACAGCTGGTGCTGGGCTGCTGGCTTCCAGCAGGGTCATTACCACCCTGCCAGGCCGTGCTGGGTCATTAACTGTGGTGCCTTTGCTGAGGAGATCCCACTCAGCCTCTCTCTGCCTGACTGCATCACGCTCAGCCTTGAAAGGTGAACCAGCAAATGCTGCAGAATATGTGGCAGCAGCCTGGGTTAATGAAGCAAAGAGGGGACAACCCAACTGACAATATTTATCCAGGCTCTTTTTTTTTTTTTTCCTGGTGATCTGGATTCTGTTCCTTGCTCCTGCAGAGCCAGCAGGGAGGCAATGCTCCTGAAAGCAGAATTTTGGCTCCACAAACCCACACATCCAGAGACAGAAAAGCTGGACTTTGAGCTTCTGCTACATGATGGCAGATGGACCTGTGAGCCTGATCACCAAAAATCCCTGCCTACACCAGGTGAAGTCAAGGGTGAAGCTCCCTTAGCCCTGCAGACTGGGGCATCTGGCTCCAGATAAGACTCAATCTTCCCAAAAGAGATTTTTGAACCACTTAATAGCATTGAGTTGGAAGTAATTCCTTCACTTGTCTGACACAGAGTGCTTCCAATGTATAAATATATTTTAAATTACCTAGGGCCCAAGCCTGATGAAATGTATCAAGTCTTGCCAGAGACACCCTTAGCATTTGGACCTGGCCTTCTGCTAGAACAGTGCAATCTGGCACCAGCACAGATTAAATATAAAACTCCTTCTTAAAAATACCCGGAGCAAATTGTGTCCTTTCATATGCAGAGAAGACAGAAAGCAGAGCTCAGCCATAAATTTCTGGGGTGAAAAAACACAGTTTTTTTCCTCAGCCACCACACATCTGAGGTCATCTGGAAAAATATTCTTCAGCCCGTGTGCTAGATCTGGGCAGACTTCGAGGACTTTGCCATTTGTCTGAGGTCCTGGATGCCTGCCAGCTCTTGCTGCTGCTTGGCAGCTGCAGGTGTGGGGAGATTTTTGCTTGTGGGCAGCGTGTGTGCTGCGAGCCACACACGATTCCTCAGCTGGAGCCCACATGCTCAGAGCAGCGGGAGCAGCAGCTGTGCAGGAGGCCAGAGCCGTGCCAGATGTGCTGGGCTCACTGCCCAAGCTCCACCCAGCTGCATGCAGATAGCTTTCTTTCTAGGAAATCCCAGATACGTGTGGTAGCCCTCGTCTGTGTGGCATTTAGACTTGCAGCAAGCAGTCCCAGATACTCACAGGTTGTGGAGGCACAGCAGGCACTCGTTGCCGTACAGGAGGTTATCCGTGCCACAGACGGGGTCAAACTCCCTTGTACACCCTCTCCCCAGGTTGAAATTCCCACAAGATGGCTGGAGGCACAAAAGGTTAATTTTGAAAATGTTAAGCCTGTTCTCAATTTACCAAAGGAGCTTTGCTTTCCCAGAGAGGTGCACATTTTGTCTACCTTCGTAAGCCATCCTCAGAGCTCTGCTGTGAGCTCTCAGAAACACTGGGACCATCTGCCACCACGTCCCTTGGCCAGCTGAACTCCACCTGGCTCTGCTGCACACCCTTAGGAGTAACAGTCTAGAGTAAATAGTGCCCCACTGCCTGGGCATGTTCTTCCCAGTTTTTATTTTTATGCCACAGCAATACCTGTCCTGACACTTGCAAGCCAGAGACTAAGGGCATTTCTGACTTTCTTGGCAGGCAACAGCAATACTTGGCTTTTTAGGAACTTTTCTTGCAGTGTTTGGGGGAAATGCAGTGGAAAACCAGTACCATCACTGGGATTTTGCTGTGGCACTGCACATGGAAGGGGGTTCCCTGGCATCTTTGGGCTGTCAACCCACTCTGCTTCACTGTATTTGCAATGTATTTGTATTTGGTATTTAGCCCCAGTGTTTGGGTTAGTGCTGTCTCACTTGTGCTATGTAAAAAAAGGAAACTTTACCTCTGTTCCTCTGAAAGCAGCTGCATCCATCTCGGCATTTCCTAGAGAAAGAGGAGAGAGAGAGAGAGACAGGGAGAGAGGGAGAGAAGACACCTTAGCACCCATCACTCGGGCTGGTTTCAAGGGGGACAGAATAAAGACAGTTCAGGCTGAGGACTGCATGTCTTCACTCAAACACCTTTGTCCTAGAAAATAATTTCTTCCCTTGGATCGCCCACGTTTCTCAGCTGAATCCTTCTCTGATGTGTCACCGTCCTTCCCCTTGGCAGAAACATGTAATGGTGCAAGGCCCTGCCAAGGCAAAGTGCACTTTCAGAGATGTCACCTGCCAGCTGTCAGGCAGCTAAGGTGGCTTTTGTCCTGTCTAACCACCATGTTCATGAGTACCTGAGAAACTCCTGCTGGCACTGAACAGGTGCTGCAGAAAATCCAGGGTGATTTTTCTACTGTTATTCCATTTTGACCACAAGCAAGCAGAGCAGAAGACAAGTTGTTGGAAGTCTCTACTAGAAGGAGACCCTGAGGTCTCACATCAAAGCTGGTGGGATCAAGCCATCACTTTGGGCTTCCCCATGGAGAAGCTGAGCTGGCAGCTGGGATCACAAGGCTGGAACACACCTTGTGGGTGTGTTTTGAAAAACAACCTGAAGTTTTTTTTGGCAAAAGACACAACTGAGAAGATGATCCTGGGGTTTTTTATAAACCCAGAAGCCATCTACATGGAGGATTTATACTACATCTGTATTAACAACCAGCACAGCCCAGCGGCAGTGAAACATTTTGGTGCTGAGGAGCTGGTGGCCACACTGTTTAATATTTCAAGAGTTTTGCTTTGGGCTAGCACTGGTCCAGACCCAGGAGCCGCAGCTCACTACGTGCTCAGCTCATCTGAAATGAGCCCAGATTTTGTGCTCAGACAGCCCTGCAATGGCAGCCTCTGTGCAGTAAACAGGATGACAGAGGACCTGCTTCAGAAGCACCCTCCTGTTTGGAATGAGCCCACTAAAGCAGGACCTGAGGAGCAGCAACAGCTCGTGTTCTCATCCCCCTGCACCATATGGGATTTTGAAAACACAGTTGGCTTAAACATTGGCTTTGCTAGTGAGAGCTGCATTTTCCCTTGCATAGATTCATTTCCTGTCTTCTTGGATTTGCTTTTTTAAAACCAGAATAGCACCTATTCACTCTGAAAGGATCACACTGTCCTAGAAATCACCAGTTACAGGACAAATCCTACCCCTGAAGAGAGAGCAGCAGGTCTGCTCACTTTTGGGAGCAGGTGCACCCTTTCAAAGCCTTTGTTTTGGGTTTGCTCACAGACGGGTACAGGTTTAATGCACATTGGCCATCGCAGCATTCCCTGCCCAGGGCCGCAGCAAGGTCCCAGCACCAGCTGGAATCTTCCCACACTCACCTTCCCAGACCTGGGAGCTTTAGCAAGGAGAGGAAATAGCTCCTAAGCAAAATGTTGGACTCACCTTGGTAGAAGAAGAGTGCCAGGGACAGGAGCAGGAAAACACCAGCTACCTTCATGGTGGAGGTGATGTTCTACTGAGCACAGCAGAGAGAAACTGGGACACTGCTGGGTGTGTCAGAGATCCTGACTCTGGCACTCTGCTGGGACCTTTATACCTTTCCCCACTGCTGGCACCACACCACAGAGCCAGCTCCACCCTGCAGTGCTGTGGTGACAACATTCAGAGCATGGGGACAGCACCAGGTGGCACCTGGCTCATTGGAGGGCGCAAGGATGAAAGCTCTGCCAAGCCAATGGAGGAAATCATCCTTATCTGCAGCAAGGACTGGGGCCCTGTCCCAGGTGTGGGGGTCAGCCCTGGGTCTGCACTCCTGTGATAAAGCAACAAAGAACCAAGATTGGGGAAATGGGCAGGACAGCCAGGGAAATGCAGTTAGCAGCGCTGTGGCTTTGATTAATGACCCCGCTGCTGGGTGCAGGGTGAAGCTCTCTGCTGGAGCCACCTCTGGGAGAAGATGGCTTTGGTCCACACACACCTTCCCTGCTGTGATCCACAGGGCAGAGCTGGGGGGCTGCAGCTCCCCTTCCCTCCCTGGGCAGGCAGGAATGGGAGCAAGGCTGGCTCTGGAGAACACACAGAGCTCGCCTGTGCCTCAGGCTTGCTCGTGGCTGCAGATCCAGTGCTGCTGTTTTGACTGCACATCTCTGATTGCACACAGCAGCTGAAATGAGCTGCTGGGTCAGATGCTGCTCCCTTCCCCTCTCCCTGCCTGCATTGGGAGTAAACCCGGGGGATTTCCCACAGTTACACCACCAGTGGTGCATTGCAGAGAGTGGATCAGCCCCTCGGGGATTAGAAGGATTAATTAATGTTTCTAAAGCACTTTGATATCTCAGCCATAAATCACTGGAGAAGTGCAAAGCAAATTATTACTAATGGGGGCTTATGACTCAAAGACAGATTTTTAATTAGCTGAACAGGAAAAAGTCAATGCCAAGAGCAATTCAAGGAGCTGTTTGAGAGGGAGAAATCTCAGCTCCACTGGCAGCTGCTCCATTGTCCAAGGGATACCCCATCCCAGTGTGGCTCTGGAGGGTGCTTTCCCCTGCCATAAACATCTCTTTTGATTTTGCTTCAGTGGTCATGAGCAGATTCCTCCCTCTTGACTGGGTTTCCCTCTGCTCTCCCTGGGCTGACCTGCAACATGGGGCAGAAAGAACAGCTCCTGGTGGCATCTGTCATTTTATTAATTCAGAGAGTAAAGCTGGCTTTGGGTATGACCTGCTCAGCAGCTCTCAGGAGCTGGGCTGGGTGTTAGTGGACCTTTGAGCACAGAAAACAATCCTTTAGTGTGCCTGGGACAGTGGTTCAGGTGGCGTTATCACCCTCTGAGGAGCAAGGGAGGGAGGGATAATTTTTTATAGCTAAAAGAGGTTCACCTCAGTTCAACACTGTCCCCTGGTTTTTTCTTCTTCAATCTGAGACATGTAAATAGAGCAGTGCTGAAAAGAGTTTCTCTGATTTCCCATGTTTGGGGCGTGCCCACTCCTGGTAAAACACATTTTTCAGTTTAAAGATCCTTGCTGCAGACAGGAAATGTGATCGTTTGGATTGTCCAGGAACAGAAACGTTTTTCCTCAGATTCCTTGGAAACATCCAGGCGCATTTCCAGACTTCAGTTTGACGGGTACATCCTCACTGCTTATGCTCTGCAGGTGGCAACTCTGTGTTGGCTCCTGGGACGTTTCAGGGTGTGCGATGCCATGGGTTTCTCCTTCCTCCAGAAGCCAGAGGCATCAAAGCACAGGCAGGCTGCTGACCTTCCCCTGCCTCCTGGACACTCCTCTCTTCATCCGCTTACTGCTGAGGCTCCTGATAGCTTTGCACTGGCTGATTTTAATGTTCCCAAGTGCTCCCAGAGCTGGATGAGATTAAGTACTTTGCTACTGAGGAAGGTTGAAGAAACTCCAGATTATGCAGTGCAATGGACTGAACTTAATTATTCCACAACGAATTGAGCCAAACCAACAGACTCAAGGGCAGTTGCCTCTGCCAGAAGAAGATTCCAGCAAAGGCTGCAGCTGAACAGCAGGCACACTTGGGTTTTAATGCAGTTTCTCTCTTAGCAAATGCTCTTCCTTTCCAAGCGTCTCCACTGACAGCTCTGTGTTTATGAGATGCCTTCAAAACCAGGGGATTTCAGGGCTCCTCTCTCCTGATTGACAACAACTCAATACCCTTCAGGAAAATCAAACAGAAATGCTTGGGGCTCATTTGACTGGGGAGGAATGGAAAAGAGCTGCGAGCTGCTGCTGCACCGGGTGCTCCGGCGCCGTGCTCGGCAGTGTGGGCTTTCTCAGGATGTGTCACCTTGTCAGAGCAGCGTGTTCCTCCAAACACATCAGCTGGAGGAGAGGAGAGAAATGAGTCAGGTGGCTCTGCCAGCCATGCTGTGTGACTTGCTGAGCCTGCCGTGGAGAAATGGAGGGGACAGGAGGGTCCCAAAGCAGGGGCTGGCATGGATGGCGTCCCCTTGGCCACCTTGTTGGGTGGTGGCCACCACACATGGGCTAGGACACAAGATCTCTGCAGTTGCTGCTGGTGTCTCCTCCTGGGTGCTGGGAGCACTTGGAGAGAGAATTGATGCTACACAAGGCACGAGGGGAGGGGGCAGTGGGTAAGGAGGCAAATTGAACTGCCAGGTCTGCCCCCAGGTGGACCAGCAGGAAGAGGTGATTCTCCTTCTGCAGGATGAAATTCTGTATTGTCTTTTGGCCAAACCTGAGTGTTTTCAAGTTACATTCATTTCAGTAGTAAAGTGTTGCAAAGGGATAAAAAATTACATTGCAGGGGAATTAAGAATATGGGAAACTACCTATTTTCCTGTGATGGTCTCTCCATGACAGGCTGGAGGATCACTTGTTGTAACCAGGGCTGGAATTTGTTTTTTTGTGGAGACTTGATGTACAAAGAGAAAGCCACCGGTGCCCCCAGGAAGCCAACAGAGTAGCCAGTCCAAAGCATTCAAAGATCACAAACCAGACCCAGATGATCATGAATCACAGCTTAGAAGTCACAAATGATTCTTAAACCTCTTCCAAATAATGGTGTTTTCCAACAAGCTCATTAGGAGTGGTTCACGTTTTCCAGCCTTCTCCTAGAGCAGAGAGAGAATGGGCTAAAGCAGGAGCAGAGCTCCTCGTGCACTCCCAACCCTTTCACCAAGGAATGACCGTGACCAAGACCTGCACCATGGCCCTGTGCTGGTGGCATCCCTGAGCTTGGTCCCTTGGTGGAGGTTGTGGGGACCTTCCTCGGGGTTCATGAAGCACCAGAGGCTCCTCAGTACTCAGGATCTCAGCTGGGCACTTTGCTGCTGCCCTGCAGTGGGTGGGATGAGTGAAATTTGGAAAAAGGCTGATGCAAATGTGGAAACTAGAGATGTCACAAAAACCAGTTCCCAAGATGCTCAAAGCTCTTTTGGGTCCAAAATGCTGCTTGTGTTGGATTTAAAAGTTAAAATGCCTAAATTTGTGTTACCTGCCAGGCCTGGATCTTGCAGGAGTAGCCAAGACCTTGCCCATGCTATCCAAGGTGGTTTGGAAAGGTGTGTGAGCCAGACCAAGCCCTTTTGCATCAGCAAGGTGAGAGCAGTGTGCAGGGATCAGCAGCTCCTCTGTCCAGGGAATACTGCTCAAACACTAATTTTTCCTGCAGGAAAAAACCAAACCCAAACCATAATTTGGTCGGTAGTGATTTTTGTCTTGGATTCTTTCCCATTTAATGCTGAGAAAGCTATTCTGTTGCTTTGGGTGCATGGGAGATATTGAACATTCTGACAGTTTAGGAAAAGGCATCCTGTGAGTAGCTGCTGAGAAGGCATCACGTATTTTCTCCAGCTGCAGGAGAATCTCTGGAGCCCAAGACAGTATATCAATTTGTTTTCTCTTCTGTTCTGGAAATCTTGGGACCTCTGGTTTCAGGGGAGGGGGCTGGGCATAGCTACAGGATAACATTACCAAAACATCATTTCTACTTTTACTAAAGCATCTGTTTGTTACCCTTCAACAAGGGCAGCGTGTCCACGAGAGAGACCTTTGGAAATCTGCAGGCATCAGCAGCTTTGCCTGAGCCTGGGTATTGCTGACAGCAGTGTCTAAAGACAAAGACATCACATAAATCATAGCTCGTTGGGTTGTTCAGAAGAGGCTGTGACTGGATGCCCATCAAATGCTTCCCAAGGAGGATGAATGCTGGGGACAGGCTCTGTGCTTGTAAGGATTCCTGGCTGACATTGGCTGGGGTGGAGCTCCCAGCCTGGTGTGGAAGTTGCCAGCCCAGCTCCTGGCCTGTTTGCCTCTGCTCTCCCACCTCTCAGTGGCACCAAACCCCACGGGCTCAGTCCATGGAACCCTTTCCCTGCTCTGCTGTGAGTTATTGGGTGGTGGCACGAGTCTGCTGGGAATAACTCTCGGCTGTGGCCAGCTCTGGTGGCCTTGGGGCTCTGTCCCTTGCAGGTGGGACCCTGGCTCAGTGCAGGGGGTGCCAGCTCCTGGGCAGGCTTTCCCCCCTTTCTCCCCTGATGCCCCTCTCCCTGGTCTCTTGCAGGATCTCCATGGGATGGAGAGGCAGTGAGAGCACACGGAGCGAGAGTCGATCCCTCAGGAGCTGAAACACGGAGCTCTGCTATTCTTGCTTTCCCTGGCATTACCGAAGAAAAAAGGATCATTTTTCCCACTCCTACAGAAAGTGCCAAAAGCAAAGTATTCCTCATAAAATTGCTTCTTTATTAAATCCTATCCTATCCCACCCCCACAGCCGACTGCCCCTGAGGCTGCCGGGGAGATCCAGGGCAGAGTGATTAAGCACTGCAGCTGATAATTGGGCAAACACAGATTTCAATCTCCTCCAGCAAATCACTCCCCCTTTCTCCAACTCGAAGCAGCACCCTGTGCCCACTCCCTCTTCCATGGAGCTTCACCAGATGGAAAGCATATGGTCCCTGTCCTTTTGGGGTCACAGACTCAGGGGGATGATCCAGTCTAATCTGTCCTTCTGCTCAGCTCAGGCAGCTCTGTCTCTGCTCCCAAGGACCACATGTCCCTTGTCCAGGGCTGGATCTCACTCTGAACTGTGTGTGAGGTAATTTAACAGTTGTGGTATGAGCCACCCTGGATAAGGATCTTGGATCTGCAGTGCCCGGTGCTGTTTGCATAGAGGATCCTGTCTGCCTGCAGCTATTGTCCATTGCCCAGGGAAGCTGTGGCTGCCCCATCCCTGCGAGTGTTCATGGCCAGGCTGGACAGGGTTTGGACCAGCCTGGTCTAGGATAAATTGTCCCTGCTCATGGCAGGGGGTTGGGTTGGATGATCTTTAGGGCCCCTTCCAATTCAAACCATCCTGTGATTGACCCTTTTCCTCAGGTGAGTTTCAAGGGATGATATTTGAAACTGGCTCTTCAGAAAGTTGGCTGCAGCCCAGGTGAGCTCTGGGTGCATTGTCCTGGCTGCAGAGCTGGTGTGAGGAGGTGAAGGACTGACAGGACATGGGGAGAAGACAGAGCCAAAGCCCTCCCAGACCTGAACAGCAAGGGTGGGAGATGGCAGAGAAGCTGCAGGAAGGGTTATCCTAATGGGACAATAGGAAAAAACCATTCACCATGAGGGTGGACAAACACTGCTGCTGGACCAAAAAGAGTGGAGTCTTTATACTTGCAGAGGTTCATAACATGACTGAATGAACTGATATTCTCCACAAAAGCTGTGAGAAACCAGCAGAGAAGCAACAGCCCCTCTGTGGTCCTTGGCTAATCCAGTCTCCAGGACTAGGAGATTTTTTTAGTGGAGGTCTGAAATACAGGATATCTTCACATTTTCCCTTGATTTCTTGAAAACATTTTGTCAACAGTTTTTTCAGTCTTTTGTAATATTTTCCATCACTCTGTAAGCCAGTTGATCAACAAAACCAAATATACTGCAAATGACTTTCATCACAACCCCAGAAATATTTGGCATTTCTTGCTACTTCTGTGAGTTCCATTGGCAGCACTAATGGCTATTGATAAATGATTTGCTCCCAGAACTGGCCCAGAAATAGTAAAACCAGTATTATACTTCTCATTTCAATGAAATATATGGCTAGAGGAAGCTGAAGCTCTTTGGTCCAGCTCACTGTGCCATTTTGGAAAATTAGAGGAGATGAGGTTTTTCCAGTGGAAAGCTCTCAGCCTGCTTCGCTCCACAGGAAAAATTTCCTATTAAAAAATCAGAAAGGTGAGGATAGGAAAAGAAAACTAATGCAGATTATGAATTAAGGCTTTAATTTCTGTCAACATTTCTTCTTCCTGTGATCTATAGAGCGATTTTAAAATGAGCAGTGGGCTTTTTCACAGGCTGATAGAAAAGAGATTTTGGGAGGAAAGGGAAAACAAGTAGCAGACATGAGACAGAGATGGGGATAACATTGCTGGGCTCTGATTCTGAACATAAAGCTCAGCAGAGATGGGAAACACTGAGCCTGTTTCCAGAGGTGGTTCTTCCTCTGAGCTGTGCTGCCACAAGGCACGGTGAGATCCATGTTATTTCACGAGTCCATTCATAGCTGTGCACTTCCTTCTTGGGCAGCTCTTTCCCCGGCAGCATCTCGTGCTGCTGCTGGTGTGGCTTAACCACAACAAACGCGCGCTCGTTAATCGCGGGTGGGAAAATCAATGTTCCCTGAGCCCGTCTGTGCGTCAGCACGCTGCACACCTGTCCCAGCCCGGCCTCCCCAAAGCTGATAAATGATGGCCAAACACTGCTGATAAACTTAACTAAGAGCTACTGACCCCTGGGTCGGGCTCAGATTAGATACAGCCCAATTAACACTTGCTCCTTCTCCTAATGACTCCTCAAGCTCGGAGGCTGGAAAGTTTCCTGCAGCTGCAACAGGGGCATGGGATGCTTGGATGGATGAGGTTTATCGTCCCCACAAAACTGCTGTGTTTTGAGTGCCAAGAGCTGCTCCCTGGACACAGATACAGGATGCTGGGGGAAGAATTCAGGGTATAAGAGCATCAGCACCTGCAGCCCTGCTGTGAAAAGCGACACTGCAGGAATTGTTGGCAGCTCTCTGTGCTTTCAGCCTCGGTCAATGGCCTTGATTAAAGAAGGCGTTTGTCTTTGATTTAGGGAGCCTTTGAACATAGTGGCTAAACATTTCTTTTCCATCAAGGGTTCCCTTTGATTTCTGCATGTAGTCAGCTCCCTGTATCCCTCGGTGAGTTTTGCACTTGAATTGCTTCCCTAATAAATGTGACATTATTTTTGATGCCTTGTGTGTTTCCAGCCTGGTTGTGAGAGCGAGGTGCTTGCAGTGAAGGCACTGTCTTCAGCCCATCAGGGATATGAGGAGC
>NW_005054308.1:8899200-8918424 GCF_000277835.1 Geospiza fortis | reverse complement strand
TACAAGAGGAAGAAGCTGCCAAAGCCCATGGCTGCTGCCTGCAGTATGCTTTTCCTTCTTATCCTTATTCATCCCTGCCAAGATCCTCTTTTCTCCATTCCTCTTCATTTTCTGAGCTTCTGGAAGCCCCTGGCTCACAGTTTCAAGCCCCACTTACCAAGAAACTTGGTTTTCCAGTTAAAAACCAGCCAAGGTTCTCGTGCTATGCTGTAGTTTCTGTAGGAAATACTTGGGGATGTTGCATCTTGTATTTTTCCCTCTCTGTATTTTGGAGGAAGGAATCTAGCCTGCTTTCAAGCTCAAGGCAGCCTCGCAGTGCCTGCACTTGGGGCATCTCTCTTCCAGTGCTGAGGTGTTTGCCAGGAGCAGATGGTGAGGGGTGTGCTGGAGGCAGCTGATGATGCTGCATCTGCCTGTTTAGCTGAGACATCCCTGAGCTTTGTGCTCTGCTGCTCCTCTGCTCAGGATGCTGCTGGTGGCAGGTCCTGCTCTCCCTGGGGATCCTCCAGGGTTGCACTGAGGGTGATCAGACACTCCTGGGCTGGACAGCACCGAGTGCAGCTCCCTGTGGAGCAAGGGAGGGAGGGGCACAAGAGCCCAAATTCCTCTCTGTGTGCCGTCCCCCTCACCGTGTCAGTCCCTTGACCAGCTGGGTTCAGACTCAGAGACCTCTCCCCGCTCATCCCCACCATGGATCAGGCACAAATGCAGTTGACACGAGTCCCTTTTACTCCAGGAGCTGCAGTTCCACCTGCTGGGACTCATTTTTGCATTTTGTGCCCTGCTGACATTCATGTCCTTTCAGTGGATCTGGCATTTTGGTGGTTAGGAGCAGCCTTTCTCCCTGGATCCAGGCTCCGCCATTCCCAGGATCCTATAAATTCAGCTTTCAGCCATACAGAGCCCTGGGATTTTTATGGACGTGGAACAAAGATGCATAAATGATAATTAAAACCTCTACAGAAACATTGCTAAGGCCAGAAGCATAAGTCATAAATAATTATCATGATGGCCAGCTTTGCATTATGATGATGTATTATTATTACTAGAACTAATGTTATGAGACCGAGAAAGTCAGCACTGGACTGGGGAAGTAAAACACTTGGAGGAGGTCTCTGGATTCTTCCTGAGAACAGGGCAATGGACTAAATGACCCTGTGCTTTCAGGGATATTGCTTTTATGCTGTTCCATTAGATTAATATTTAAATGGGGCGTTAAAACATTGATGACACCTAAGAGCTTTACTGCCTGTGCATTATTGGGATGTAGGTCTTGCTCTGTCTGGAGTTTCAGGATTGCCCACACACGTGGACCAAGGAGCCTGTGGTGTTTTACCACATTAGTGCACTTAACACCACCTCTGTGCATTCCCTGATGAAAAGCACAGGAAGCATTTTCAAACAAAATTGTTGTCTGACATCCCTCAAACTTCCAAAGGTGAGTGGGGGGCAGGTGAGGCCAGAGGAGCCTTGGAGGGAGCTGGAACCAGGTGAGAGACTCCCTGCTGCCCTTCACACCCGGCTCAGCCTGTCGAGGGTCACCCCTCGCCCACCCTCGCTGTCACCAGGGGCTCCCCCAGAGCCCTGCCCACAGCCCCACTGGCAGGGCCAGCCTTGTGCCAGGTGTCACAACACCTCCCTGGCATCCCCCAGCTGCCAGGAGTGCACGAGGAGCTCTGCTCCTGCTTTAGCCGTTCTCTCTGCCGGGTTCAGAGGGCGGCTGGGAAATGAGAACCACTCCAAAGGAGCCTGTTGTAAATGACATTATTTGGAAGAGGCTTAAGAGCCATTTGCGGTTTCTAAGCTGTGATTCACGATCATCTGGGTCTGGTTTGTGATCTTTGAATGCTTTTGACTGGTGACTCTGTTGCAATTTCCCGGGAGCACTGGTGGAGCTTGTTGCTTCTTGCCACTCACCGAACTTCAAAACACTCAAGGCTCTGACAAAAGTAAATCCCAGCTCTCTTCTGAGGGCTCAGGCAGCTTTTTGCCATGCAGATCCCATCCCGGCTGGAGAGGAACTGCAGGCACCAACCTCAGTGTGTCCCACAATCCCCTCCTATCCCATTTTCCATTTTCCTTGGTGGCTGCTCCATGCAGCATCCTATTGGGAAGAGCCCCCAGCCCCCGGCTGCTGCTGCTCTGCCCCTTCATGGACCCCTGTTGAACCCACCCCATTCTGTCAGGGTTTCACTCACAGGGGCACAGCAGGGAGAGGGCCAGCACTGGAACTGGGAAGCTCCAGCTCCCATCAAGCCATGCAGAACCCCTTTCCTGGTTCTGTAGGAAATATTCAGCCCAAGATCCCTGGTTCCTGCTTGGGGATTATGTATGGACTGGCGAATTCAGCAAATTGTCATTGCCTTTGTTGCCTCTCTTGGTTGCTGTGTGTGAGAAGAGGACAAGCTTCTGGCTCTGGGTTGGTCACAAGCACTGAGCCACCCCCATTCCTGAAAGGAGAGGCTGCAACATGGAAGGGGAGCTCATGAAAAAATAAAAACACAGCACTACTGTCAGAGCAGAGCACAGCCAAAACCCCACTGTTCAGGCACAACTGAGTCTATCAATAGTAACTGATGAGCATTGTTATTTTTTGGACACCTGCATTTAATTTATTTAAAATATTTAATCAGCCTTACCCTCAAAAGTTGCCTCAAAACCTTCAGCAGAGCAAACCCTTGGGCATATCAGTGGCTGAAAGGAGCCTGTGACAGAGCAGGGAAGGCTTGTCACTTGAGGGACATCTTCTTAGGATGTGGGTCACGTTTCCACTTCTTAGAGAAGAAATTTGAATAAAAGATTTGGTGCTCCCCCCCGCCCCATCTCCGGAAGAAGAACAGCTGCTCAAGGCTGTTAATGTTAAAACCCTCAATTAGGAAGAACACTAAGGAACCACACAGGAAGCCAGAAAGCTGCTCTGTAGCTAAAATAACTTCTGTGAGGTGCTGTGATAACAGAGTGAGACCGGAGGGGAAATTGCCAGAGTGACAGTGCCTTCCTGCCCTCGAGGATGGTCCCTGCTGGGGAAGGGTCAGGACCTGCCAGGGAGTGGGAATAGCCCAGTGTCCCATAACTGGGACTGATCCTCTTGGCAGAACCTCCTGGCACAGCAGGGTCAGGCTGTCGGGAGCAAATCCTGCAGAGAAGGCAAACGAAAGGGAACTTCAGCATCACATGCAAGTGCTCTGCTCTTTCCCACACATGCTGGGAAACTGGGTTGGTTTTTTTTATACAAGCATGGGAAAAGAGAGTGACTTCAGGGTGGTTTGCTCAGATCCTACAACTGGTGTTCAGGGGAAGCTGAGCTCTTCCAGGTGCAGAGAATGGGGCTGAGCAGGAGCAGGCTGGAAAGGAATTGGCTCCATCTGGGCCAAATTCTCATCGGAGGAGGAGGAGAGGACTTTCAGGAAGACAACCAATTTTTCTCCTTGGAAATAAAAAGCTTCTGGCATCACCTGCTGCTTATCTTGTTGCAGTGACATCTAGTTTCTACCCAGGACTAAAGAGCACAACCCTGACTCCAATAGGAGCTTAATTGCTATTAATCCTGTTAATTGAATTTGGTTCTCCTATGCCACTTCAGCACTCTGACTGAAGGATGGAAATTGAAAACAAGGAGACAGGGAAACAAGCTCAGCTGACCTAAGGCATGTGACTCCTCCTGGTATCATAAATATGTGCCCCCTCCACATTTAGGGGGAGGCTGGATGGTCCGGAGAGCTAGCGGTGGGATTGCTTTGGGAAGTGCACCAGGAAGAAGTGGATTCTGGCATAATTGGCTTTGAGGGATTTGCAGGCTGAATGTGAGTTCTTAAATTAAGTTGATTTTCAGGTAATAATGAGGCTTGGGGTAGTAGGGGACTAAGCACACTCTCAGGGATTGCCCTGCTTTTGTAGAGCTTTATTTGAAATCTGGTGTGTGGGTTATGATAGTTGATTTGGTTTCAAAGCCAAGTATTTGGGAGGGGTGTCAACAGAGCTGATTTTTTTTCTAGATGGTTCCTGTCCAGGCTGGACCTTTGTCAGATGGCTCAGAGGCACAAGTTTCGTGTCAGAGCTGCCTCTGCATCTGCTCCTGGGCAGAGAGGAGTTTGTTGGGTGCCAGCATTTTGGGCAGCCCTGCTGGCTCTTGCAGGGGTTTCTGTGCCCACCAACAAGTCCCCCAGCAGGAGAGCCAGAGTGGGCTCTTGAAAAATACTTCATTCTTATTTGGATTTGTTGTGTTCTGGTTAAGGAAAGGTTTTTGAGAAGGGATGTTTTAGGCAATGAGTTCCATTCCCTCTTATTTGTGTGGCTTTTCTCTCTAACTTGAACTTTGTCTTATAAACTGGTTTAAGTAGCTGTCCTAGTGAACCCTTGGGCTTTTCACTTCTTAATTATGAAGGAGGTTAATGTACTGTTGGTCAAGATCTTGGTGGCCACTTAATGGAAAAGCAAATTTGGGCTTGAGAGGGGCTTGGCAAGTAGATTTCTTGTGGAGGGGAATTCCATCTTCTGATGACCTTTATCAAAAAGAAGAGCAAGGTAAATGCTTTTAAGTTTGAGAACATGCTGGAGAATCCACCCATCTGCTAGGAAGCTTCTTGTGGTGAATGTTAAGGGTCTGCTGAGCTTGGTGGCTGTGCTTCATATTTTGATTCTGGTCCGAGCCAAGCTGCAAAGGCTGCCTGGAGGTGTTCATAGGAGTTTGTGAGGGTGTTGGATCCCTGTGGGGCCAAGGTAAACCTCATGACTGTTATTTAAGGTATTTTGGGTTTGTGGGCATGTAATGCAATTGCAGTCTCCAAATGCACACCTGATCGTGGTGTTTCAATAGGGTGGGGTGGTCTCCCTGCTCAGTTCCAGGGTGTTCCTGAGCAGCTTGGGCTCCTCTTCATGCCACAAAAAAGGTGATGAGAGGTTCAGGAGTGGAAGAGGTGATGTCAATGCTCAAGAAAGATACACAAACCAGGGTTTTCAGCTGAGGAGGAAGATAAGGCACACTCAGAAATTGTTTCTTGTCATATTTCTTTGCTGGTGTCTGCCTTTTCCTTCTTTCCTTGGTGAACAGTATCAGCGTGTGGTGTCAAATCCCATGGTGTGTTGCAGGCTGTGGACCAGCAGTGGCTCATCCAGCAGCTCAGTGTCTGTCCCAGACAACCACTGGGGAAGGGGACGAGCCTGATGGGCAGACAGGAATATGATGTAGATAATAATGATGTAGAATATAATAGAATAGAATGCTTTTTGGGGTCTGGCTTGCACGGGGGCTGTAACTGCGGAGCTGGGAGGTTGCTTGGGGACCCCGGAGGGAGGGACGGGACGGGGACCAGGTGACAGCAGGTGGCACTGTCTGCTGTGACGCTGTCCCTGCTCCTTGGG
The DNA here is from genome assembly GCF_000277835.1 of Geospiza fortis. Taxonomy (NCBI): domain Eukaryota; kingdom Metazoa; phylum Chordata; class Aves; order Passeriformes; family Thraupidae; genus Geospiza; species Geospiza fortis. The sequence goes on along the minus strand of NW_005054308.1, from coordinate 8,913,063 downwards.
GCGCTCCTGTGGGAGCGGCCACAGCTCTGCCTCCCCTCCCCGGGGCCGTGTTGGAGATGCAGATGTGACACCCTCTGCGGAGGTGGGCAGATCTCCCTTTTTAAGGTGCTGCTGTGACTTGAGGTCTGTGCTTAGCAATTAATTCAAGGCATGTTCTGAATACCTGTTTAAAACAGTACATGTAGTGGTTCTTGATGCTAAGAAAAGCCTTCCCTTGGGATGGTACTTCTATTCCAGATCCAGCAAGGCTTCTACCCCCGCTGCCTCTAATAACTGCAGTTAGAGAATTGCATTTCATCTGCCTGAAATTCTCCTGCCACTTCAGCGAGACACTGGACTGATTTCAGCTCTTTCCAGTATTGATCTGGCATTGCAGAGCTTTGTTTAAAGGTTGCCCCTCTCCATCCAAAAGCCTTTGGGATTCCTGCATCTTCACAGGGCTTAGTGGGCACTGTGGAACCTCGGGGTGAGTGGTAATGAGTAATTGTCAGCAGTTAGTGTGAGCCCCAGCCATTGGAAATGATGAGAAAAATGAGCCAGTGCTTCCCTGTGAGCCCTGCAATTGTGGGTTTGCCCTGCCACTGGGGCAGGAGTCCCACCCTGGGTCAGTGGTGTTGCAAAAGCAGAGAGACTTTCACTCACATGCTCTGAGGAGCCCTGGGGACAGAAATTGCTGCTGAAGTGAAAGGGAGCTGGGAGCAGCACCCCAGCCCTGCCTGGCCCATCCCACGGTGTTACAGGAGGAGCAGGAGCTCTCCTGCAGCTCAGGTCCCTTCTCCCCTGCCAGCAGTGACATTCCTGAAAGGTTTAGACAATGCAGCCACCACTGATGGTGGGCTCTGGTGTTCAACCCCTGTGCCTGTGTGCACCCTGCTCTCCCTCTGCACAGCTCCTGTCTCAGGGCTGTTGGGATCAGGGTGTTTCCTTCCCCTCTCCTGGATGCTGGGGGAGGGAGGAGTGCTCATGGGCTCATGTCTTCAACAAATAAATAGTTATTCCAGGTGATAAAACACTATTTTATTTTATTTTTTTTTGCTGGTTGCGCCTCAGAGGTACACGATGGACCTGGTGAATGTGGGTGCTGTGCTCTTTGTTGGCAGTGTTTGGGTGAGTCCTGACTGATGCAGAGGGTGCTGAGGGGGAGCATCACTCCCAGTGACACGTGTCCCACCCTGAGCTGCCACCACGCTGGTGTGACACCTGCTGGCTTCCTGCAGTGTCCCAGCTGAAGGCCAGCTCCCTTTCCAGCTCTGTCTGTGCTCAGAGGTTTGCAGGGCTCCCTAAACCAAGCTTTGCCTGAGCTGGAGGAAATAAGGGCCATTGAAAGTGCAGAATGAGCTGGGATGTTCTGCCCCAGTTTTTGGCAGAGGGGAAGCACTGCCAGTAGCTCATGCTGTGTTTTGGCTGTCTCTCTACCTGCGGTCACATCAAAGCTTGTCCCCCTACTCTGGAACCGTCCATGCTGAGCTCTGTCTCTTATTGCAAGATGTAGGACTTGTCCTGGCTTATTAAAAACACTCACTGTGTGTGTGTCCCTGGCTCTCAGCTGGCCCTGGTTGCTGTGTCAGTGGCCTCCTCTGTCTCGCTTGTCTCAGATAACTTTTCTTCCAGGCCATTGACTCACGATGAACAGAAAATGCTCCAAAAGCTGAATCATGTGGGGCATGGAGAAAACTAAAGTCGCTTGATTTAGGTGCTGTGATTCCTGCAGCGTTCCCTGTGTCTGAGGTGCACCTGCCCATCCCTCTGATGGCCCCAGCCTGGGGCTGGGAGTCAAGTGCAGACAGCCTTGGGAGAGGCACTTAACTCTCTCCTTCTCATTGATGGGGAAACAGATAAAAATAAAGATGCTCACCTCCTTTGGAGGGCAGTGAGAGGATTAATTGGTTAATGTTTGTGAAGTGCTTTGAAGTTGAAATAGGGCAGATTGGTGCTAACCTGGATTGCAAAAGCTCTGATGTGTCATAAGGAGGTAAAGGCTGTGCTGAGGAGGCACTGGAAGCCTTAAAATCCCTGTCCTTCAGGTGTCAAGCACCTCACAGGCTGGTCTGGTCAAAACCAGGGCTTAGGGACAATGGCAGCTGCAGCAAAGGCCTTTTTCTCCCCATTAGCCCTCTGACAAGACGTGGAGTGGTGGGGATGGACCAGCTCTGGCGGCAGCGGCGCATCCTGCCCAGCCCTGGGACAGAGCTGTGTGGCAAGAAGGGCTGGCACGTTTGGTGAGGAGTGAAATCTGGTTCCGGGTTCAGCACCGGGGAAACCAGAGCTGAGAGGGGTTGAGCAAGATGAGCTTCTCCCGGGGAGGAGCATGGGAACCCCCCACCCACAGCAAGAATGTGTTTGGTGATCCGAGCCATGGCGCGTGGGACTGCCCTGCTGGAGCTGTGCTCAGCCTGGGTGTGTGTCCACCCACTGAGGTTGCTCAACAGCCTGCAGGAGGAGGCCATGCTCACTTGGCTGCTCATGGCGCCTGCTGAGGATTCCCAGGTGCAGTGGGATGGCCCAGGGGAGAGGGAGCTTGCATGGAGGGGCCAATGCTCTGGGTTTGGGGCAGAGGACTCTTGGGGTTTGTGTGTCAGCCCTCAAGGCAGGCCCTCTGCATTGTCCATGTGCTGCAGGGCATCCACAGTGGAAGGAGTCAAAGCCTACTTTCTCTTTTCCAGAGCAAGGCTTTGTCCTGCAGTATAAGCAGTGACAGAACCCAGCAGCAGAGCTGGCTGTCACACCCAGTGCTGTCCTGAATGCCACCAGACTTGAAACTTTCTTTCTGTGAGGACAGGTGCTGTACAGGTGGGTCAGCATTCACCTGCCACCTCTTATGGACCCCGTGGTCTACCTCCCATGGCACAAACTTGCTGGGAGGCTGCTGGGTATAGAACTGTGCAAGTAATCCCTCTGTCATCCCATTTCTCTGCTCCATGGTCCCTAGCAAGCAGACCACCTCCACACTGCTCCTGGCTTGGTGCCACTCATGATTCAGGGAGCAGTGGAGGTGGTGCTGGCCTTGGGGTGAGGAAGGTTGTGGAAGGTGGCAGCAAATGTGGAGGCAGAGTGAGCTGTGGGTGAGCCTGGCTCCAGACCAGCAGCTGGAGCTGTGCCTGGCATGGGTTGGTCACTTCTGTGCATCCACATCAGTTTCAGCAAAGACTCTTGGCAGAAGGGATTCCCCTTCTCTGTACCTCATGGCATTGGCTTTCCCAAGGTTTGGGGCCAGCATGTGCTGCTGGGATGGGTCAACTTGTAAATCTCCAGCTGGCATTGGTAACAAAGCAAGGGTAGAGCAGACCCAGCGCTGCAGCCCTGCGTGCCACCCTGCGTGCCCTGTGGGCAGCCAGACCCTCCTGCAGCGCCCGGGCTTTGGCAAGCAGATCAAGGGATTTCAGTGGGAGGGGAGGAGCTGCCTGCTGGGGAAGGCTGGGGGGCAAGGTGGAGTCTGGAGGAGGGTGCTGCAGGTATCTTTCACTTTCATGGGCTCCTCCTGGGACTGTGAGCCAAGAGGCAGCACCTGGTCCTTCCAGGGAGCCTCCTGCTGTCCCTTCCTGCCTGCAGAGCAGGTGGCACCACTCTGCCTGTGGCATGTGTGTGCTTGGTGGTTACCCTGGTGGCTCTGCCCCATTCCTTTCCCCTGAGAAGGATCAAACTGCTGCTGCAGCCTTGGCATCCAAATGCCTTTGAGTGGGGAAGAGCCTGGGGACCTGTTTTACAAGGGTCAAACAGATGTAAATAGCTTTTCTACAAAGATTTCTGCTCCATTTCCCCCATCCCAAATGCTCTAACAGCCCCTGAGGAGGTTTCTCTTTGCTTTGGTTACTGTACCCCGCTGAGTACTCAGCCCACACAGCCAGTTTTGGGCTCTCCAAGGTTTCTTGAAGAAAGCAGCCAAATGTTTGTTTTGTGGACACCCTTATAATGCATATGGGTTTTCCAAGGAACAGCCAAAGGCAGGGGGGAGGGAGGAACCAAGAGGAACTCTTCATCTGGGTTGACTCATGCATCTTGCTTCAGCTGGGTTTATTATTCATCATATACCCATTACTGCCTGGGGCCTGCTTAGCTCCATGCTCAAGAAAGGGGTTTTTTTCTGCTTAAACCACATCACTGAAGTGCTGCTGAGCACTTGTTTGCTGTTGCCATAAGTGCCTTCACTCCAAAGCTCTGGGACGAGGCAGGAGACAACGAACTTCTTCCTCCTTTTCTGTAGAAAAGGTTTTGTTTCTGGGCAGCCCTACACCACCCAGCCTGAAGAAACTTTCCTTCCAGCAGGAAAACTGTCATGCTGAGTTAAATGGCAAGCAAATGTGATGGTCTCATTTGTGTGTTTTTGTAACAACAGCTGCAAGCAAAGGGTAAGACAGGGAGGTTGAGTTTTGCCTGCAAGGCCTCTTGTCCTGAGCACTGGTTGGATGAAGGATGATTAAAGGCAAAGCTAATCTTGTTTGAAAATGAGGATTTCCCATGGAATGACAACTCTCATTTCTAGGGCTGTTTTCCACTGTAATTGTGCTCATTTGTGCGGGCACTGGGTTCCCTCTGTAGCCCCCAGACCCACCTGGAGGTCCATGGTGCCAGGGGCAGCAGTGCTGTCCAGGGAGATGCTGCCATTAAGGCAGGCCCACTGTGCCTATTAGAGAAAATCACCAGAACCACTACCTGGGCATTATTTGTGGTGTTGGAAATTCCTGTGGAAGCAAAATCCAGTGATGATGTGCTAGTCCTGGGAGAAGTGAACCCTCAGTGAACCCTTACACTTTTTGGCCTGGGAGTTCCTATCATACTGAAAGCTTCCTGTTACAGAAACCATGGTGAATGAAGGGGGATGGAACTCTCAGGTGCAGCTGGGTGAAATGGCAGCACATTGTGAGCTCTCCCAAACCCTGAGCTGTTATCATGGAGCTCAGGAGATGAATGTGAAAAGATGATGGGGACAATGAACTGAATCTCAACTTCAGCTCCAGGCAGAGAAAAGAGCACCTTACCTTTAAAAACTGGGTTGTTTGGTGGCCACTGGCACCAAATCTCTAATTTTTCTGTATCCCAGCTGATAAAAACGAGACTCTGCTACAGGTCAGCCTCTTCAGGCTATGAGAAAATTGGTTCAGTTGGTGTAAAACCTGTGGGAATTGATGGCCAGATACCCAAATGCCACATCTTTGTGTGCCCTGATGGAAGGGCAGCGCCAGGGGCTCTGGGTGCAGTTTGGTGGAAGCTAAGCAGGCAGCACCTCCCCAGCCAGATGTAAGGATGCCTTAATTCCCAAGGTAAGTCCTAAACCAGAAGGAAGACAGTGATAAAACCATGCTTTGGGGGGTGTGAGATGCTGGGCTAGGACAGAGAGGCCTGCTGATAAAGGACAAGCTGCTTGGGTTTTTTTGCCACTAAAATCCTTATTCCTTGCTTGCTGAGTGTGCCCTGTTGTCTACAACACAAATGACCCAGTTTGAATGAACTACTTAATCCTTTGAGCTATGCTGATGAATCACTCAAATTATAAAATCTTAGACCATGCAAAGCATCTTTTCATTTAGTTTCACTTAATTTGTGGAGGGCTGGGGTTAAAAGTGAAAAATGAAACTCATGATAGAGAAGCCAAGTTCATGGATGTCCTGAAGTTATTCAAGCACCTTGAGAGTTCTTTATCCAGGGCAGGGGCAAGATGTTCCCACATCCCTTTGTTTTTTGTGCTTTTGAGAGCTGTCTTTAGTCTGAGCTTATTAATCCTGTTTGGTGCAGTGGTGCCACGGGAGCCACAGCCGCTGGCGTGAGGAGCTCTCAGTCTAATTTGAAACAAGATGTAACAAGGGAGCACAACCCAGAGTGGGAGGCACAGGGTGTAATGAGATCCCAGGTCTGATAACCTCTGTGTTGCTCAACATGATGTGCTTGGGCACCTTCTTTGCAAACTTGGGCCCCTCTTATAAGTTTTGGGGAAAAATGTCAACCCGAAGATCAGGATCAATATGTGGAGAATAAGTGTTGGTTCCAGCTGTATCTGAACTATTGATTTTAACTTCTAAAGCATTATCACAAGTAATTGATGGCAGTAATTTTGGAGATGGATTAGCCCAGAAGAATTTATTTTTTTTTTTTACACAAGGGGTTCAGTGGTGCTGCCTGAGGAGAAAAGTTACAAAAAGGAAAGAACTTCAGAGAGTGCTGGTGCTGTTGAAGCCCTAACACCACATGATACAAAACTGAGTAAGAGCAGCCAAAGTAGGGAACTACAGCTTGGGGTAAATTTAAAGGTGAGGAGGGCAATGCACTGGTTTTAATGGGAACATGGGGAGTTATTAAAGGAAGGATGAGGGATCAGCAAGGATGGAGCTCATCAGCTGCCTTTAAAATGTAGGATGTGGGAAAACTGGGGGAAATGTGCTGGCATCTATCCCAGGCTGTTCTGATTTATTTTTAAATGAGGAATCTATCATTATGAGATGTAAAGACATACAGCAGCTGTTCTCTGGGCAGGGATGTGAAAGTCCTTGGACATCCTGGGAGCCAAGTGAAAGTGAATCTTCCCTCTCTCACTCCCTATTCCTCCAGAGTAAAAGTTGATCAGCCCCTCCCTGCCAAAAGTGAAGTGCCAAGTGTTTCCCCTTGATTTATTCCTTTTATGTTTAGCTTCCCTCTGTCCTTGCAGCATAATCTGGTTCAAAATGTCTGCAATTACCCTGGCGCTGGGGCTTTGGCATCGGGATTTGGTGACTCATGTAGCTCCTGAGCCCAAGGCAGCCTGGAAGCCAAAGGACCTCGTTAGCCTGGCCTGTGTTAATCTGGGAGCAGGGCTGGCTTTGGGAGCTGGCTTGCTCTGTTACATGAGATTCTTTGAGCTTCTTCAACTCACAAAGCATCTAAAGGTAGGGGTGAAACTGCAGGAGGAGTAGTGAAGGATCCTTTGTTAGAAGAACTGGGCTTTGGGGTCAGGTCTGAGTATTTCTTCCCAAGCTTGGTGCAAGGGTGAAGCTGGAGCTCAGGAAAAAGCAAAGTGTGTGGTTGTTGGTTGGCTACAGAGGGAAGGGGCTTTGTGGGGAGGAGAGAACCACTGCTGGCTCTGCTTTGGCTCCCAGGTGCTGCTCCATCAGCAGCTCCTGTGGATGTCAGAGTTCAGCTCTCCCAGGCACCAGAAAAAGGGATTATTTCCACCACACATAAAAAGATTGCAGAGTTTGGCATCTGCTTTGAGGTTCCCGCTGCCAGGCTTAGTAAAGAGGCTTAGGAGTGCTCAAACCAGAGAAATAAATCTGCTGCACCTCTTATCAAAAATAATGGATAGTAGGCTTCAAAGGAAGAGGAAGAGTCTTTGTTTTGTAGCCTACTTAAGTGTCCAGCCTGATCCTCACCCTTTGCACTGGTGTAAGAGTCAGTGTGGAAAACAAACAGAGCTGATATGTCTAGGAATAGCCTCCTTGAGTGGGTGGAACACCTCAGGTGCTGGGAAGGATCTTCAAGGAGGGAAGAAAGGCTGTCTCCACCTGGCATGCTGCTGGGGCTGGCCAGGATTGCACGCACTGCCCGAGGGGGATTTTTATGGAGCAATCATGGTCATTAGCAAGCACGAGTTTTTCCACGTACCAAACATTGTCGAGGGCAGTAACTCAGCCCCGTGCTTGTTATTGTAGTGAGTGTTGGGCAGGAGTGTCCTGGGAATTTGTCGCATCCCGAGTGGGGGGAGCCCATCAAAGTGTCCTCGGGTTGCTGATGTTGGCTTGCCACCCTGAAACAAAGGGCTGATGAAATAGTGTTAGCCAAGCTGGTCGCTAATGAGGGCAAAAGAACATCTGGAGTCAGGTTTTGTTTATAGCTCTTTGTTTTGTCATTGTTAGGGAGACAGAAGAGGAAGTGTCACTCATAGTATAAATCACGACATCCAAACAAAGGGCTGACATCTGGGTGTGATTTTGGATTTCATGTCCTTGGAATCTCCTGAGGTTTAAAGCCCAAAATTTTAGTCTAAGATGTTGGCAATCCACCCTGTGTTCAAAAGATTAATGTCACTTCAGGACAGGGACAAAGAGGAAGTCTAGGACTCCAGACCAGAGCTGGCATGTGCTGAGACCTGAAAATGCTTGCTTCAACTCTGGGAGCCAGTCCCAGCTTGGAATAACTTGGAATAACCCAGTACCTGGGTCCATGGTCGGCTGTGGATTTTGAGGGGAACAAACAGGGCAAGCACAAAGTAAATCCTCCTGTGATAAAGTTTTGTGTGGTTTAGAGACTTGTCAGCCAGAGGCTGCATCTCCATCATCATGTTTAATAGCCACCGATGGACCTGTCCATGAATTTGTTTAATTGACTTTTGACTCTCTTGAGGTGTTTGGCACCCACAACATCCTGGGGCGATGAGTTCCACAATGCAATTACATCTTGTGGGGAGGGGAAAAAAAACAAAACCCTTCCCTTTGTTTGTTTAAACCTACTATATGATAATTTATTTAGTATCCATTAATTCTAGTGCTGTGAGTAATCCTGAACAGCAGCTACTCGTTATTTTCTGTGGGTTCCTCCTGGTTTTGTGGACTGTCATGGGCATATTCCCTCCATAGCCTGTTTTCCACTGTGGGAGTTGCTGTGAGTTTAGACAAAAGCCCTTCCCATTTCTGCTCCTTTCTGTGGCCAGGAGAGGTGTTCCCTGTGCCCTTTTACCTCTCTAAATCCCTGTTATGATGATGAGGAAGGCCACTGTGCAGCTGGGCAGACCTAGCAATCATAAGGCAGCATGACAGAAGAAATTTATTTTATCCTTTCCACGTTTCCCAACAGTTCCTATCAGGTGCTAAACCTTCCTGATTGCTCCTCTGGCAATGATGTGACATTTATTTGTGACCTTTGCCACAGAACTCCTTAATACACCCCTGACAGTGATGGTTACTGTGGAGCTGTAATGTGCAGGTAGAGCACAGCAAGCTTTTCTCCTCTCTCTCCATTTTTTAACACTGAAATTTTTCTGCTTTCTTGTCCAGCCACTGAGTCCTGAGTGACTTTTGGTTTTCTCTCAGTTGACTTGAAGCTTTGAACTCTCTTGAATCATTCAATTTGTCCCTTTGCTAATTGCCTTTTCATAGTCATTTACAAAAAGCTGAGCTGCAGAGATGCCTGTCAGGTCTCACCTCCACTGGGAGAGCTGACCTCTTATTACTGCTTCCATTTTTAACCATTTTTAACTCAAAGAAACTCTTCCTTCACTTGACACCTTACTTCCTTGTAACCAGTTCATTAGAAAGAGAAGTTCATGGTGTCAAGCAGTGCCCACCTACCCACACTTCAGAGGACTCAGATGGGTGATGAGGCAGGGCTTGTCTCCCAGAAACCTGTGATGAGTCTTTCCCCAGTGTGCCACTCCTCTCTGTGTGCTTTGTTACTCTGTTTTTATGAGCTTTCCTCCCTTTCCCCCAAAGTGCACTATGGAGCCTGAGCTGGGTGATTGCACATTTGAGCACCTTCAGTGTTGCTGAGAGGGGGATTTAATCCCTGACTGTGGCTCTGTGTTATCAGGATTTATCAGCTTATTGTGAATAAGTTAATTTAGCTTTTCTACTCTGCTGTTATCTTCCTTGGAGGCTCCCTTAGCCCTGTGATCAAGGACTCTTCAATGTGTTTTGTTATTACTGCTGTGGCTTGGAAAATTCTTCTCAGTCTTTGGAGTATTTTGGCACGGTTGCAACTTTAGATTTTAGTCTTGGTTTTTACATTTTTGCTATTTGGACAGTGCTTCTCCTTAGTCTCATTTTACTGTTAATTGTCTCACTTAAAGCACACTAGCATTTATTCTGATTTTTTTTTCCCTAAAGCAATACACATTTACTCTAATGACTTCTTCAAATGGTCTTCCCACCTCCTGGGTGTGTTTTCCTTAAGGGCTTTTCCTTTTTAATTTTCTTTGAACAAGTGCCTGTGTGTTTAGGCAGAACCCTCTTCAAGCTAAGTCACAGTAGCAGGTTTTCAAGGCTGCCCTCAAGATTTGTCAGTTTTAAGGTGCAAAGAGCCCTTGGCCATACACTTGAAATCAAATCCGCTGGTTCCTGGGTGCTGCTCAGGATGTGCTGGAGAGGCTCTTGTGTCAGAGGTCATAAATTACTGCTGGAGGGAGCAGTAACTTTCCATTTTCAATGTAAACATGTTCCCTCCTGTCAGTGATCCCATCTGTACAGGGACATCTGTTTGTGTTTGTCTCTGCTTATATCCATCACAGCCTCGCTCATCTCCCTGAAGGTTTTGCTGTTGTTGGCCTGTTCTGGGTGGGTGGAGGACGGAATAACTCCAACACTATAATGTCTGGGCATGGGACTGCAATCCTAACAGCGCCAACTATTTGTTGATACAGTTATCTTGGTTGAGCTCTTTGATGAGCTCTCAGCTCCTTTGATGCTCAGCTCCTCCACCTGCACAGCCCACTCTCATTCCTGTTTGGTTTGTACCCACTCATTACCATGTTCTGCTGCTTATCTTGCCCCCACCAGGTTTCCAAGGTGCTGGTTATGTTAATAGCCCCATCTGAAACCAGGGCACTGCTGTTCACTCCCCTGCCCTTTTGGACTTGCCAGGGTAGAAATGCACACCTGGTGTCCTGTGCTGTTCCCTCTCTGCAGCCCTGACAGGGCTGTCAGCTGGGCCTGCTGTTTTCCCCTGACTGTTTTTGGCTTCTCTCCTGTCCTTTTCTTCAAGGATACTAAATTTTCATGACTTCTCCACTGGAGACTGCATTTTCCCAAGCCACATGACTTGTCAAATAGCTGGCTTTCCCACAATATTTAATTTGAAAGACTTTATGTGCCAGTAGCCTTGTTCTGTTTTCATTTGGATTTAATATTTGTATCTTTACTGCGCAAGTCCTACCTATTCAAGCCTGTCCTCAGGGTACTACACTCTACACCTTGGGGTGACCCTGGATTTCATTAAATGTCACTTGGGGAAGCATTTCTGAGCCTCTTATTGAGTTGGCCCTGGCCTGAAGCTGAATCTTCCCTTCAAGATTGTTCTCTCCATCCTGCTTTGGTGGTGACCTGTATAGACCTCTCCAGGTTGTTCCCCAGCTCAGAGAAGTGAGAGATCAGCTCATCAGCATTCAGCACACAACTGATGTTTTCGTCCTCAGTTGTCCGTCCCCATTGCACTGAGTAGGATGTTTGGAGAAGTCCTTTGGATGCCCACTAAATGTGGAAAGTTTGAGTAAATTATTCCCTTGGACAGCGCCATAATCATGTGTAAATACTTAGACTTGTTTCTTCTTATACGATTTTTGCAGCTTTTCAAGGCTGTTGCATTGAGGGGTCCCACAAATCTCTAACAAGAAACTGCAGGGGTGTCTTCATCCCTGAGCAGGACTTCACCTGTTTGTCCTATTGCCCAGTGCAAGGTGAATTCATGTCCTGTTACTTAGGGATTCAAAATCCTCTTCATTACATTCTTAACACAAATTCATGATCCCTTGTGTAGAATGTGCTGTCATTTCTGGGTAATTCCACTAAATCACACAGTCTAAGCATCCCACACATAGCTGAAACATTGCCCCATGGAATGAAAATGTTTATTTTTTGTGTGTGTTTGGGATATTGCAGTGATTTGCAGTTGCTGTTGCAGTGATTTGCATCATTTAAGTGAGGTATTTTGGGTTTGTGTGAAATGTGGAATATAGAAAATCTCAAGAATGAAGAAAAGCATCTTATTTTGCCTGAAAAATAATTTAACTCCCCTCAAGTCTTTGGGTTTTTCTGGTATATTTTTTTTTCTGGAACTGATAATGATCAGAAAGTGAATCTTAGCACCACTATAACCATGGTGCAGTGTATACATGTTTGCTTACGAGAAATTATTAGAACAGAGGTTGCCCAGGCTTTTTAGTGAGTATGAGAGACTTATTGTTTGTTTGTTATTCATTAAATCTCCAGCCTGAAGATATGCTAATTATCTTGGATGTCAGTCCAATCTGCAAGAGGGCATCTTCAAAAGCATGTGAGAAAAGGGCACATGCATATGGTAATTTTTGGTTCATTATTTGATGCAATACCTTGAAAACAAATAATAAATTCCATTTAACTCCTTGCTTTTGTAAACCTGGTGATGGGCATAGCACTTAGTGGGGGGTTTAAAGCTGCAGAGGATTCTTTAGAATTAGTTCTTGTTTTGCTCAGAGCAGTGATTTTTTTTTTCCCCTTTTTGAACCTCCTCTTTCAGCTTGTTGATTTCTTTGGTGCTGCCCAAGGAAGCTGCAGCTCCTTAAAGGATAACCAAACCAAAACCCAACCAAACTTCAGTAACTGTATTATTACACAGCTCATGGAAACTGCTTTTCTTTGTCGCTGCTCACCAACCATGGAACTGCTGTCCAGGCATTCCCAGACTCAGTTTTGGAGCAGAAAGCCACTGGATAAAATGGTCTTGGCACAACACTCAGGCTAGACTGAAAATCTGTGGGTGTCTTGGGGTGCCCTGGGCAGACCTAGGCACCGTTAAATGGTCACCCCTTGTTTCCAGCCTGGCATCACCTCTGGATCCTGTTATTCCTCTGCCAGATGGAGGAGCCCATTAGCTGTGATAGGCCAATCAAACAGCTCTAATTGATCTAGTGATGTGGTTACTGGTGATGACAAGGAGATGAACTTGATGACCCAGGAGGTCCTTTCCACTTTTGTGCTCTGTGGAGGCTAATGCCAGAGTGATTCACAGATATTTCTGTCCTGCATCTTTGGAACCAGGCTCCATGGGCATCTCCAGCTGGGCTTGGCAAGGCTAAGTGTGTTCCCTAAAATCAGCACTCCAGCCAACAGCACATGGACCAAACATGTCCATGATGAATACAAGACAAAAATAGCATTTGGGCCCTGATTGTTGTTTGCTGTGTCTAATCCTGAGCCAGTGACAGGAGGACAGACCTGGACAGGCAATAACTCAGCCAAGGATGAACCTCTGCACTGTAGGTAGGACAGGCAGCAGCAGGGATTAAGTGAATGTGCAACAGGTTTAGAAAAGAAAAGGGCTCTGCAAGGACAGGAGACCTACCTTGCTACAAGCAAGGACTGGAAGAAGTGAGGTGAAATTCCTGCTCCCCATCCCCAGGACTGTCTGTCACTAGATCAGTGCTGCAAAGAGGAGGTCTTTATTTTTTTTTAATTTTTTTTATTTTGTTCATGCTGTATGTGGAGTGTGCTCCCATTTGTACAGATGTGCTCCTGTGCAACAGCTGGTGTATGGCATCCTCAGCTCCCTAAAAAGCTACAAATACAAGCTTTATGCAAATTTCCTCAATCCTATTCAGAAGGCTCTGTTCCTGCAGCTGAAATGTTGCATTATGGCTTTATTTTCAGTTGGGAAACAAAGGCTAAATGCAAACCCATCCCTGGAAGGGACCACAGACTGGCAGATTGCAATGGTCCACCGGGAAAAACTATTTTGTGGTTCTTGTAGCATTATGGACAAACACCTGGAACATGTTCAGCCAAAATATTAGATGCTTTGGGACAAATTGATCAAAAGGAGCTGAGCACCCCTGCTGCCTATTTGAAATTTTATTGTTTTGACCAGTCTGCCAGGCACTACCTGCTGATGAAAAGAGCTGGACCATGATCTAGATGTTCCTTAAAAAAATTGAAATAGCACCAATTCAGGTCTTTCTTTGTTTCAGCTCTAGGATGCTGTTACCTGCCATGTGCCACTCCTGGTAGCCAATTTCCAAACCGCTCAGTGCTGGTGGACATGTTGATTCCCACTGGTCATCAATTACTTTTAGCTGATCTCCACCATTATCCTGGTGATTCAGCTGCAATGGGCAATGGGATGTGTATTGGGTTGGATATGGGTGCTCAGGCTGCTGTGCTGTGGGAAATAGTTTTTAAATGGAAGCAAAAAGCCCCAGGTAGGTAAATGTACCAA
>NW_005054308.1:8878339-8899155 GCF_000277835.1 Geospiza fortis | reverse complement strand
TCACAAGTGTCACGTTTGTATGTAGGGGGAGCTGTCCTGGCTGGAATCTGTCATGGTGTCCTTGTGCTGCTTCCAGAAAGGGCCTGGCAAGCATTCCCTCGTGAGCACAGGGATTATTACCTCAGTAGTGAGTGTACCAGCTGAAAATCAGTACAAACCTGCAGGGGCTGGGTGCCTGCAGACACGTCCTCTGGGGTGTTTGACTGCAGCACAGGGGGGGCAGATTCCAGGTTCATGTTTGCATGAAATTTGGCTTTTGGTGAGTGAGGACTGAATGGAGATGCTTTAAGTGCATTAGACCTCAAGTGACTCCCCAAAATACTGATGCATTTCTGGTGATTTCTCTCTGCAGCATCAAGGGCTATGCCATTATCTTTGATAAGGCTGAACTGCTCCTTCAGCAGCCAGAGTGATGCTATTGAATGTACTGATGCTGTTTGGAAAAATGCCTCCCATCCACAAAAAAGTGTGTTTAAAGCTTTTTACATCTTGTGTATAAAAGGAACAACTGTCCTCTTTCCCAGGTACTGCTGCATCACCAGTACGCTGGAGAAACGTTGTACAGTGACTGAAAAGTGATAATTTTGGGTGCCTTTAACAGATTCTGCAGCTTTCAAATTAAAAATAGGGTGTTTGGATCAAATGCAGATATTTATTAGTTCTATGGTCTCCCCTAAATTTGGGGGGTATGGAAGGAGACACAGGTCATCATAGAATGGTTTGGAATGGAAAGGACCTTGAATAGAATCCAGTTCCACCCCCTGCCATGGGCAGGGACCCTTGCCACTATCCCAGGTTGCTCCAAGCCCCTTCAAACCCGGCCTTGGACACTTCCAGGGGGCAGCCACAGCTGCTCTGGGCAACTTGTGCCAGGGCCTTGCCACTCTTATAGCGAAGTTTCTTTCTAATATCTGACCCAAACCTATTTTCTTTCAGTGTAAAGCCATTCTTCCTTTGTCCTATCACTGCACTGTCCTAAGCCATTGTAAAAAGTCTCTCTCCAGTTTTCTTCTAGTCCTTCTTTAGGTACTGGAACATGTAATCTATGGAAAATCTATACTTGTCACACAATCTCATTCAACTTTCAGTTGCTGTTGCTTTTTTTTTTTTTTCCTGTGAGAAAAGTTGATAGTTTTCTTTGGAAACTCTCCCTTTTGGCTGGCAGCTCCAGTCACAATCCATGGCAGCAGATGCCTCAAGTAATGACACTGTGGTTTTCTGCTGTGTCCTGAAATGCCTCATTCTCAGTTACCTTCTACAGGGCAAGGGAATTTGGGATCTCATCTTGCTGTGGGCTCTCCTGGAGGAGCAGCTGGAGCTTTGGGGGATCCCATGGGTGGCTCAGGGCCCCAGACACGGGGCTGGCTGTGGCATGGGGCAGAGATCAGAGTTTCACAGAGCAATTAGGAGAATGGGGCGGGGTGATACTTCAATCTGAGAGCAACCACCACCCACACGGGGCATGTTTTTGGCCTCCTGCTGTCACTGCAGCCATGGGTGCTGGCACTTAGGCCGCCACACCCCTCGGCCAATTCTGGCACTATGGAGCCTTTGCTTCTGATAAAACATAAATAATAATTTTGCAGAGGGGAAAAAACACCGTGTTCTTGTGGCTTGCTGTTCAGCTGGGCTGGGTGGGAGTGAGGGTTGTTGGGGGCATGGAAGGGCTCAGCTCTCACTGAGGGGGGCAGGTGGTTGGTACCACTCACTGGAGCAGTGCTCAGGGGGTCCAGTGGCTGCACAGGATGGGGCAGAGCTACACAAGTGCAATCCTCAGTGCTCTCCCCTCACTGTCCACAGGAAAATGATCTCAGGACAGATTTTTCTTCCTCTGTTGAAATTCTGCTGTTTCAGTAGCCTAGTGACAGTCATTGTCTTTCATTTCCATGTGTGAGTTGAATCCAGAGTCAGAAAAATTTCTGCTTTGTTCCCAAACAATAGGGCTGTGTTGTTTTGCATGATGGCTCCGGCTTTTCAGCCGGTGTGCTGGGCTGTGCTCTTTGCTGTGGTCCCGCCTGATGCTCAGAGGCTGGAGAATACCCACAGTGAATCCTGGCAGTTGTGCAATGCTCCACACGGAGTAAAACTCCTTTCTAACCCCTGCAGGCGATCAGTTTACACCCTGAATGATGAGATTTTGATTACCCTTATCTAAGCTACAAATACTGAAAGGGAGGTGAAGTCAGCTGGCTCTGGGAAGGATCTATCCCAGCACAGATCTTGGTGGCCTTGGAGGCTCCAAGTGCTGGGCAGCTCCAGGGGATGTCGTGGTGCTTTGCCATGGGAAGTCCTTTCAGTGTGCAGATGTTACTTGCTGAGGCCTTGTAGATCAAACCCCAGCTCCTGCCATCCCCAGCCTCCAATTTTCAATGAGCAAAACCCGCCCAGGAGAGTGTTGACAGCAGGAAAGGCAGCTGTTTCCTGAGAGTCGGCAGGGAGAGCCTGTTGCCTCAATGCTGGATCTCCCTCTGAATGCAGAGACCAGTTCCAGCATCTCCAGCCCCACATGGCAGCAGTTGCAGCTTGGGGAGCAGCTCTGCTCTCCCAGCAAGAGCAGTTTCCCAGGGCAGCTTTATTCTTCTGTGAACAAAAGCTGTTGAGCTGCAGGGAAGCTCCTGGCTGGAAGGTGGGTCCTTTCCACAGCCAGGCTGAGACTGAGGGGTGGAATGAGACTGGGTTGTGTGCTGAACACTCGGATGCATCTCTCCTCTGGGTTCCTCTGTCTTCTATTTCTCATCTGGAAGAAAAAGTACATTAAAAAAAATTCAATCCAGCTTTAAGCCAGAGCTGCTTGTACTCCTCAGCCTGATTGGAGGGAAGGAGAACTGATAAGTTAATCAGTTTTCAAGGTCAGGAGAGATCAATAGGACCAGTCAGTCTGGTGTGCTGTGCAAATCAGATCCCAGACACAGCAGTGGTTCCTGGAGCAGGCCTGCCTGGGGGATAGCAGAGTTGTTTTTCCTTGTGGGAGGATCTCTTGCACTGCAGGGATGAGCTCCAGTATAAGACCAGGGATGAATAGACTGAATTAGGTGTGACCCAGAGGATAATGCAGCATTCTGCATCTTAATGTATCCATCTGTGAAATGCAAATAATAATAGGGGAACCCTGCAGGGATTCATTAGTCCTTTGAAGATGGCATGTGTTACACGCTATTATTGTGATCTTCTGAAGTTGGCCTCATCCCTGCCTTTTGGACCTACACCTCTCACTGTTGCTCACTTCCTGATTCATTTCCCCCTCCTCCCTGGCACTGTCAAGCCAAATCAGCAGTGGTGAAGGGCTGTCCAGGCCAGTCAGCCACATGTCATGGTGGCTCATGGCCTGGGAAGGGTTGCAAAGATGATTCTCATGCTCTGGCTCCAGCACAGGGGGCTGGAAGTTGCTGCCATGGCATTGCAGGTGTGACAAGGACACCCAGGAACTTTCTGTGCTGGAGGATGTTCAAGGGGTATGTGCTCAGTCCATAACCCCAGATGACTTCTGTGACTTTCAGATGAGAGTTAAAAAGGTGGATTTGGGTGGGAAGGGAAGCCTGGTGACAGGGAGGGGTGTGACCCATGAGACGCTGGCTCCAGAGGAGGTTGCAGCAGATGGGATTTAGGGGAAATTCTTAAATGCTCTCAGTGCACAGAGATTTGCAAAGCAATTATTCCAAATTAAGCTTATCTAGTTTGTCTTCTTCTGGTAGAGTAAGTTTGCCTGACACAGATATTTTTTTAGTGGTTTTTTTTTTATTCTTCAGTGAGGACTTGCTGTGCTCTGGGTGTGTTTCTGGAATGCATTTTACTGAGGCTTGGTGGATGCATAACATTCACTGTGCACTTGACTCAGAAGTGGATGAAATCAGGATTTGGCCTCCAGTAATTCCCCCTCGTTGGTGAGCAGCCAGAGTAGGAGTGCTCCAGGATGAAGGGAGTTAACCTGCAGCATTTTCAGGGATGCAGCCAGCAACTGTGACCTGCCAGCAGCTGGGCTGCACACCTCACACCATGCTGGGAGCCCAGCAGCCTCTGGGGAAAGACTTTTTACTGCATCAGACTGATGGAGCTCTGCTTTGGGCTCAGGAAACTTTCCTGGCTGAAGGGAAGGGACTGTGGTGGCCTTGGGTACCTGCAGTGTCAGTGGGATTGCCCAGAAATTCAAACTCACTTCCATCAGCTTGGGGTTCATTGGCTTCTTGGCTGATCAGCGCCTGGACTTTGGTCTTGGAAGGGCCAGAAAAGCTTTGTCCAGCATCATAAATCTTGTTGTTGCGTGGGATGTGTGGTGAGGAACCTCCTAAGCTCTGCTGGGATGGGTGAGACTTGTAGCTCCTCTTGCAGCAGAGTCTGGCCCAGAATGGGTGCATCAATGAGTGCCTTGGACAGGAAATCACCCTGTGTCTCTGAAATCCCTCTTTCTGGAATGCCTCACTCTGGAGGTATAAGAGGGTAGGTTTGGGTTGGGTATTAGGAAGAAAGTCTTTGTAAGGGTGGTGAGGCCCTGGCAGAGGTTGCCCAGAGGAGCTGTGGTTGCCCCTGAATCCCTGGAACAGGCTGGAAGGGGCTTGGAGCAGCCTGGTCTGGTGGGTGGTGTCCCAGCCCATGGCAGGGGATTGGAATGAGATGATCTTTAAGGTCCCTTCCAACCCAAACCATTCTGGGGTTCTATGAACTCATGAAACTGCTGAAGTTGAGAGCTCTGGATTCAGCTTTGGCTATGAAGCAAAGCAGCCTTTAGTCTGTGCTTGCTTTGTTAAATATGCCAAACAACTCTGTCTCTTCCCTCTTCTCCCTGAGGATCTCTGGGTTGGAGAGGGACACAGTGGTCAGCTGGAAAAGAAAGAAGTTTGAATATTTTATAGAAATTAGGTGTTGAGCAGTGGTGCTAATGGGGTTCCTCAGAAGAAGAAGAGAGGATGGGAGGTAAAAATTGCATCAATCAGGACAGAAAAGTACATCTATGGTGGGAATAGAGGCATGTCTGTAGTTTTATGAGGACAAATGGTGCTGTGGAAGAGACTGGCATTGCTGCCAGGGAAAAAGAGGGTAAAACATTGGCTGCAGATCCTCATCAGGGCTTTTTGTCCCACTGTGTGGTGGCTTTGGAGGCCTGACCCAAAACACTGCCTTGCTCTGGGGTGAGAATGGGACAGCTCATGTCCTCAAGCATTTAGGGCAACTTCAGAGCTGCTTGGGCTGGGGGCTGGCATTCAAACAGCGAAGAGCTACCAAAGCACAGATGGTTTAACAAAACCCACAAACCTAACCAAAAAAATCCCCAAGCAAACCCTCCCTCCGCTGCCTTAAAAAGAAATCCCAAACCAAAACAACCTGAAAAACCCCAAACCAAACAGCACCCCCAGCATCACCAGCCCAGCCAATTAATGCTGCCAGGAAGCTTTTCCCTGGTAAAAATATCCCTAAGTGATGCTAAACCCAATAGGAAGGAGGTACTGCCTGCAAAACAGTGCCATGTCACTAATGGGAAGAAAAACAACTTCCTGAGTGGACATGGCATCTCAATTATTTTTCTCTGTCTGTGGATATATTTTTGTGCAGGCACAGGTTGTGAGGGAAAGAAATATGGGAACATCAAAAAAGGGGAGAATGGCTGTAGGAAAAGTGTGATGTTCGTCACTAATTAGGGTATAAATCATTTGGCTGCTTATTGGACTCCCTTCCCATTCTCCTTGGGGCCCTGGAGAGGGAAGAGGTGAATGCCCACTGTGGCTGTGTCCTGCCTGCCATAGTGCTGGCCCAGCTTGCTGGCTGCAGGGTATTGTTTTTTGGGTTTTCAGCTGCCTAGGGGTTCCCTACATTTCATGTTATGCTTCTATTTTCTCCTGCATTTTCCTAGTTACTCCTTCATGATTATTTTTATCCTGATTCCTGTTTTCATAGCAGAATGTGGTGAAAAATAGACCCAGTGAGAGCTGTCCTACCAGGCACAGCATCATTATATGCTGTTTACTTTTCCAAATTTTTTAACTGAGACATGAACAAAAGAAACCTTTGCAATATCACTTCTTGCCCTCACCTGCTTTTCTCAGTGGCATTTTGCACTCCGGCTGTTTGGCATATATTTGTAAATTAATATTAGCTAGGAGCTGTGCTAAAAATATATTAATAAAGCATCAGGATCATCTCTCTTCCAGATCCAATCCTATGGGATATAAATTCCTATGGAAATTAATGGGCTGTCTGGATTCCAGTGCAGGATTGAGACTTCATGGTGTAGATGGATCAATACGGTGTAAATCGATCAATACAGGCAATCAAGGGAGTCAGGCAAGGTTTATGCTTAATACACTCCTGCTGTCATCCCTCATTGTGCCCAGGTTTGTGTAACACAAATAATCCTGCAAACCATGAGGCATTGCTTGGTCCTCTCCTTCCCTTCACATTTCACTCCATTACTGGGTTTTTTTAGGAGGTTGTTGTTGTGCAGTAGTAATTAGGCTGAGAATCCTTTTTATTTTTTTCCACTCTTGAGTTTTGTTACTGAGTGTGGATCTGGTTTTGGTATCAAGGTGGGTTTGGGCCATTCTGGGCTTCTCCCACATGTTGGTGTGGGTGTGATTGGTGGACAGGGGGCTGCATGGTGGGAATATGGGAGAGGGGGGTGGTCACAAGGCCGGTGTGGGGTCAGGACCTGTCTCTCCTTTTCCTTGTCACTCTGCACTGCCAGGCTGGGAGCTGCTCTTACCTGGCCAGTCTGACCTGATCTGGCACCCACTCTGCTTCCTTCAGGAACAGGGCAGTCAGCCAGCTGTCTTAAATCAGGGAATTGTTTCATTTCTCTGTCAGAATGGAACTTTTGGAGGAAAAGAAAATTTTAAGAACAAAACCCTTTTCAAAAATGCGCTTCCCGTTCCCAAACCCTCCCACCTCACGGCTGACTCATGGGCAGACGCCTCAGGAACAAATAGCATCTTTTGTTTTTTGTCCTTCAGATAGATTTCCAAGCTCTAACCACTTTTAAACTACCATACACTTTATTTTTCTTTTTGATTTTTCTCTTCAAGGATTTATTGACACATGCTCTGTCAGCTTAGTTTTCCTCTCTTCCTGTTGGCCTTCCCTCCAATTCCACGCCCAAATACGCATACAGGAATTATCTCATGATTCAGGACAATACACAGCTCTTCAGATCTGCCATGAACCATCTGCATGGCCTTGGGCACTTTGCTACTGTATTGCAAACTCTCCACTGTGAACCTGCACATGATTTCAGTTAGAGTCCAAGAGAAATGTTGGGGTGACCACACTCCAAATGAGGGCTGTGCTGGCTTGGCTTTGGCTCCAGTTGTGAACACAAGCAACTGCTCTGATCTGAGAAATGTGTGGCAGCAGTTTATTACAAGGATTTATACTGAGCTCTGCTGGCCTGTCTGGCCAGGCACATATGTCATGCAGAAGTATGTTTTCCTCCTCAGATGGTGCTGATCTGCCTCTCTGCACAGCCACAGCCTGTGCTCGAGCCCCTCATTGCTCTGCTTTGCTTGACTGACTCATTTATCCACCCCTTTCAAACCTTGCAAATGACTTTTCTCTCCAAATTCTTCTCTTTTCACTGGAGACAAGGCACACAGCTTCTTCCCACGTAAATCACATTCCAAAACTTTGATGTCATCTTTATTTTCCTCTCTCGGGACTCCTGAGAAACCTTGCACAGGATGATTACTTTCATCTTATCTCTTCTTTGGGAAAGCCCAGAGCAGGGCTGCTTTGCTGGACCCTTTAGCATCAATAACAACACACCTCAAAGAGCAGCATCTGTAATGGTCTGCCAGTCCCACCTGGGCTGAAGAATGGTTTTCACTAATAACACTGCCTCTTTATTTTTTTTTCCTGAAGACAACAGAAAGAAACTGAGAAAAGATGAGGATTTGGCAGTATGGTTTTATCATTAACACAGCTGCTATGAGAACTGTAGCATCAAACCCAAAGAATTTCAACCAAGCCTCAATCTTGATGTTTCCTGAATGTTTACTTTTCAGGTTCATACTGAGGTGCTTTAATAAAAGTAGACTGACTTCCAGAGGTTTGAGTGACCTGGCCTTCCTGTTGTCTCTTCTGCAGCCAAGTTATTAAAATCATTTCAGCTATTTGGTTGAGATATGAAAGGGTGTTTGTGGTGTGGTGGCTGGAGTCCCACTGTCTTATGACCCACCCTGAGGATGGCAAGAATCCCTCTGGCTGTGTGGGGGATCTAAAGTGATCTATTTATAATTTTCTTACCTTGACAAAATGCAGGGAGTGACTCAAATATGTCCCATCCTTATGGAAATTAATTGTGTTAATGGGATCATTAGAATTTAGAGTAGTGTCAAACTGGTTTTTTCAGCTAATGATGGTTCTTGGGAAGGTTATGTCATAAGGAAGGCGGAGAACCTGGTCACCTATATATACGTGATCAGCCCTGAGCCCTTTCTTTGGGTTTCATTGAGCAATGCTCTAGTAGAGTCAACATAGGCAAACAGCTGCCAGCACCCTCACCATGAAAATAGGAGGTGCCTCGGTGGTCCTTGCTCTGGCATTTTTCTGCTTCTTCTCAGGTCAGTAATTTGTGATGTTCTCTGTGCTGGAATCTGGGACTGGCAGAGGACACAGCCTGGGAGTTACCATAAAGACAGAGAGAGGATTAGAGAGCCCTTGCTTTGTAAAAAGCCTGGTGGTATAGCAGAAGACCACAATTTTTTTGTTGTTGTTGTTCTGCATGTATTGGTTTGATATAACATGTCTTGTTAACTACTCTTTCTTTTTCATGTAGAAATAGTGAAGTAGTATTGGTAGATGAAAGCATCTATTTTTAGTAGAATTAACAGTTTAAGAAGAAAACAAAAAAGCCAAACCCCCATTTATCTAAGTGGAAGAATACCAATTTCCAACCAGGCTGAATTCTTCTGTAAAAAGCCCAACTTTGAACAAAAATGTAATACAATTTTTTGTAAATTCAGAAAAATGGTAATGTCTTGTCAACACTTGCTAAGGAAGGCATTTTCACATGGCTGCAGTAATTTGGCTACAATAGATAGACTTCAGCAGGAGTTAGGTTTGAAGCAATGGTCTTTGAATTTCCTGCCAGTTTCTATTGAAAAAGTGCTAATGTAAGATTTCTTCACAGTTCCTTGCAATGCCACTGATGATGCAAAGGAGGATGAAACATAATATACCAGCTTTAAGTGGCTTAGTAAAAAGAAATAGGTATCAGCTGCTCACCTGCTGACTCATTATTAATTTGATAATTTGTGTGAAGTACTGCAAATGGAATGGGCCTTGAAAAGGAATTTGTCATTTTGGACAAACAACAATGGCCTGATAGTTCTGATATCCCAATTTTAAGGAATGGTGAAGAATGCCAAAAATGTTTGTGTGGGTTTGATGCAGCTACCCAGGCAGGGGTGTAGAATAATGGATAAACAGTTACTGGGCCATCCTTGGAACTTGGATTTCAAGCCTGAGAAAAGTAATGCAGTAAAGAGGGGCACAAAGACACTAAAAAAATGGATGTGATTTTTGCATTTGAATGACAAAAAGTGCAATGTTCCAGAAAGGACTGGGCATTAGAGAATTTCTATCAGTGTGAAATAATGCATTGGATTAGCTTTTATCAAGAGGTATTTGGATGGATTAGGAAGCTGCATCAAGTATTTTAATTAAATGCTTTTGCTTTAAAATTTCCCTTCAAAGATTTTTGTATGGTTTCATTGTTGGTTTTTCTGTCACAGATGTTGCCAGTCAAGCTTCGATTAAGGCGAGTCCAACCTTTTCTATTCTGCTTCTCCCTTTGTTTTGCCAACTTACAGTGCTTTAATGCATGCTTTCAGCAAAGTCCATTTAGATGCACTATACTTAGATATTATAAAGCTTTTTCAGTGGTGGAAAAAGCAGTGAATCTCTCCATATTTAGAGACAACACTTAGGTAATATGGCAATGGCTCCAGCTGACAGTGTGTGTTTGGTGCATGATGATGAGAACATATCCAAACAGCTCTGGGCTGGAAATCTCATGAAATGATGTTAGAAATGGCATGAATTATATTTTTAATGATATTTTAGAATGTAGCTTCTGATCCAGCAGAAACCCCTGCTTCTGATAATTCCTGAGTTTCATAATTAAAAGAATTAAGGCAAGTCCTTTGAGTCTCAGAAAATAATTTGATTCAATGACTTAGAAGTCAGTTCCATTCATGTTTTAATCAAGCAAGCTTGTCTCCTTGGTAAAGATCCTTTTGGGAAACACAGTAGCCAAAAATAACTAAACGGTTCATTGCTTCTCCCTGGTCTGCATCTCAGTTACCCAGCAGAAGATGCAATGGGCTGCTGCAACATTGCACAATATTACTGCTCTGCTTCCTGAGAGGGTTGTGCTTTTCTGTGCTTGTCTTGCATGTGAATCACTCTTCAGTCACTCTGGCCCGTTCATTCCTCTTGCATCCCTCTGGCACTTCCAGGATTGTATTTTCTGCTCTTGGCTAACGTTATAACATGCAGTCCTCTGCTGTAGCGGGCAGCAATTTGCAGCTGTATGTAAATTAAACTTGTTCCTTAAATATATATTCCTTTCCCCGTGATTAATGGTTCTTGCAATGAGTTTTGAACTTTCTCGTTGTCTTTTCTGCCTCGGGAGCCATGAGCAGGGCTCGGGGTGCAGCCTGTGCCACGTGTGGTGTGTGGCCAGGGATGGGCAGGAGGAGCGTGGTTTGTGTGAGCAAACTGGTGCTGCTGAGAGCCTGCAGCACACCCAAAAAAGATTCAGTGTGAACAAACAGTTCTCAGGATCTTGCTGGGAGCCTCCACTGATTGCCCTCCTCTGTGCTTTTCAGAATGAATGCAGGAATATTTGGTCGCTCCTGCGCAGCGGGAAGTATTCCTGTCCCATCACCAGGGAGCCCTTCAGCAGCCCAAATAAAAAAGGAGACCTCAACAAGTGCATGATGTGCCAAAGGCTGCTGTGAGTATCAGCTGCCTGCTGGCTCCAGGGGCAGCCCTGCCCACCCAGCATGTCCTCTCCTCCTGTAGCAGGGAGCCAACTCTCTGGAGGCTCTGTGCTATAAAGTGATTGTCCCTGGCCAGCCAGACCAGTTTGTAGCTCTTCAGCAAACCTGTGAACCCAGTAACTCTTCCCAGCTCATCACATGATGGGGACTCACCACAGCACGTGAGGAACAAATGCAGAGTGAAAACTTACACAGATTAATCTCTTTCCATAGATGGTGTTTCTTAGGATGGGGAGAACTGGCTATCAGGCAGGGAGAAAGGGTGGCACAGTGACCCCAGAGCAGGTGTTGAACACCCTGGACTGTATCAGGGAGCTGAGCCCTGCTGCTGGTCTGTGCTGCTGCCTTGTGCAATGGGGAGGTGGGGTTGGCTGGGCTGGCCTTTAATCACCCCCTGCTTTGGCTTTGTGTCCAAGCACTGTATGCTGCCCCGTCATTCACTCCTCCTTTTCTTGCAGGTAAAGAGACTCAAAAACCCAAGGGAGTGGCGGAAAGATGGACAGGAATGTGAACTCCTTGGGAAAGGTGAGGTGAAGCACGGCTGCTGAAGCCAGTTTTATTGGCGGTGACATCTCGTCTGCTGCCTCTGACCCGCTGCCCAGGGTGCTTCCTCGTCTGCAGCGTGGGAAAGAGCCCTGCAAAAGGGGAGCAGGGCAAACGTGCCCAGCCTTGGGAAGAGTCTGAGGCTTTGTGTCATCCTCCAGCATAAAAGAAACCAAAATTCCTGGTGGCTCCTCCCAGGCAATCACGGCAGCCCCAGTGTGTGCCTGACCCAGAGCCTGGATGAGGAGGATGCCTGCCTGTTTATAAGGCACCACTGGAATCTGGCAAATATTTAATAGCAAGGTTGGCACATGTGAGCTCTGACTAGGGCAGGGTGTGGGAATAGGCTGGCTCTAATTGTCCCTTGTTTATCTTGTTGATGCACCTGTGGTTTCTTTTAGCCATAGCTGTTTTTCTAGATAGCAGGTCTTTATGTGGAGGGAGCTGTCCTTTTAGCCTTGGGTTTTTTTCTAGATGGGAGCAAATTGGTTTCCATCAGATAGTGTTGGTTGTGGTGATTGATTTATTTTTTTACATCTGGTTAAGCAGGGTAGCTTTCTGGCTCTTGTGTGTCTGGACAAATTAAAGGCTTTGTAAGGCATAGCTGTCCTAAGGGAGATCTTTTTTTTTTAGACATCTGACTTGCCAAAGTGTGGTCCTGAGGCATCAGGACAGTTTTACAGTGTCAGGAACAGACCTACACTGAATTTCTTTGTTAAGCCATAGATTTTCTGTCTGGCTTTTGGCAAGTAATTTTCTAGGCTTGACTTCCCCATCTGCAGAACTGGGATAAGCTATCGAGCCATCTCCTCTACATGGCGTGAGAGGAAAAATGTATTACAGATCACATAAGAGATAAGGTTGTAAGTGCTGCATAAATGAACCTGAAGACCTCGCATGTTCCATATGCTTCTTATGCTCCAGACTTGCCCTGAAACTTATAGGAAAGCTGTTCAGAGAAAAGTAAAGGCTGGGCTGAAATGCTTAAGCAGGCTTTGCTACAAAAGCCTTTTGTGAAATAGAGTGCTTTGGTTCAATTAACACATACCATCATCTTAAGTGGAAGGTAAAAACATCCACCTCTTACTCTCATATATCTGGCAATAGGAGGTGTTCAAGGATTATATTTTCTTATGCCTGCAGCTTCATTTTTTTTGCTGTGCATGGGTTTTAAATTTTTTTAATTTTAGTAGCGCGTTCTCTCATGAGAGATGGGAAAACTGACTTTCTCATTTAAAATTCACTGAAGTTGTGGATTTTATACTTACAGCAGAGCTTAGGTCCTTCGGGCAGGCTCTTGCATGTGTTATCTGTTAGAAATAGCAACAAGGCTACCCTGGATGCGAAAGACAGATCTGCTGATCCAAACATACAGATTTATTTGTTTTATGCTGCATGTTACGGTTTTCCACCGAGTTACGCCTCAAGGAAGCAAAATAACATTTGAAATGTAATTCATTGGGTGGATTATCCTTTGTGGATTTGTGGGAGATGTGCCTCTCTGTCAGCATATCTGTGTCAACCCATGCTTTTGGTGTTTGCACAGGATGAGTGTCAGGAGTTTCGGGATCTATTCAAGAGAGGGAAACTCTCCTGCACCAGGGAGAACGACCCTGTCCGGGATGCCTCTGGGAAGCAGCACAGCAACAAGTGCATCATGTGTGCAGAGAAGTTGTGAGTAAAGGAGAGGAGTGTGGGAAACCTCTCTTCCCTCCCTGGAGCACCCTGGTATTCACTTTCTCATCTCTCTTCTCTTCCAGCAAAAGGGAGAATGAGCAGAAGTTATCTAAAAACAGACAAGGAAAAGATAAGGTGAGATTAAAGTATTAGGCAGGTCAATATGGAACTTTATTGGATTTTCACCCAAGACAGAGGAAAGGGAATGTTATTCTACTCTGTTGCTCTTTCTCCTCTGACTTAATTTTGAGATCCACTTTCCTTACATTCTTTATTTCTTATTCATGCTCTTGAATCCCTCAAGTGAACAACATGTGCCTGAATATTATGGTCTGTCCCAGTGACCCATGGATCTAGGGGCAGGTAAATCCTGACAGAGCAGGAAGCCAGGTGTGCTGTGCTGTCCCAAATTTCAGCTCTCAGGTGGAGAGGTCAGTTCTGCTGAGGCTGCTAATTAGGTGGAAAAGGAAAATGTGTGAAAAGCCCCAAATCTGAACTCTGCACAGCTTCAGAGATCGTTGTGTTCTGGGAGATGTCAGCCCTGCACTATCTCCAGGCCTGTGGCTCAGTTTTAGCTTTATTTTGTTGGAAACTTTTTGTTCTCATGGAGGTGTGATTTGCCACCTTCTCCCTGGCATGCTGCAGCCTCCATGTTGCTGTGCACTGATGCTTTGCTGGCAAAAGCAGCCCAGTAAAGGGAAAATAGTTGCTTTCCACCACTTTCCTCTTGATTCCTGCTATGGTAGGGACTGATGCGGCCCCCTTAAGCCTCAGTCTTGGGGATAATCCTGTTTTAGTGCTTTTTCTAATGACTTTGGCACCAAAAAATAGAAGCGTAAGTGAAATTTGCTGATGGCAAAGCTGGGAGCCAGTATCAGCAGAGGAGGATCAGCAGATCACTCAAGACTAATTGGATAGTGCTGAGGCCTGGAGTAATAGAAACAAGATAAAATGTAATGGCAGTGCAAGATCACACAGTCAGTGCTTAACAAGAATTCCTACTCATTGGCTAGAAGTGACAAAGGATAAGAAAGCCCTGCATTTATTAGTGGGTCAGGGATGTTACAGGCCATGAAAAAGGCAAATGCACGACTCAGATGTACTCGGTGAGATTTTTGCAGCAGAGGTCAGGCCTGAACAGGACTCCAGAAATGCTGGCTCAAAGAGAAAATGTTTGAGAGGCTCTTAGGGGAAGGCAGATCTGTCGGCAGAGGATTGGGCTGCTGAGTTTGGCTGGTCCCAGGGAACAAGGAGAGCTTCCCTGGGCTTGTTGGGAAGGGAAAGCATTGCCTGAACTGTGCAGGAGTGTGAGCTGGTGGTGGGGAGAAGCAGTGAGGCTCGTGGGGAGCCCCTCTGGAGTCGGTACAACGCTGATTTCTGATGGGACAATGCTTTATGGCTGTTGGCACAGCAGGAGAGGCTCATCCAGGACCAGATCATCTCTGCTACCTGTGGCTGGGGTGGCTCTAGGGAAATGTGGAGCTTTGTACTCAGAATGGTTTTCCAGCATTACCCTCGTGGGAAAGCTGAGGAGCTGGAGGCTGGGGTGCCCTGGATGGGATGCAGAACAACACTGGGGAAACCTTCCCCTGGCAGAGAGGATGAGGTGTTGTAAACTTCTGAGCAAAGCAAGGGGTGAGGCCAGTGACCTGCCGAGGACCTTCATGCGAGCCAGCAAAACTGTGCACAAAATGGGCAGAAAATTGCGAGTGTTAAAAGCTGTTTTTAAAAAAAGAAAAGGGTGAGCGGAAGTCACTTCCTTACCCTTTGTACTTGCTGTTTGGAACTGCCTATTGCAGTATGGGAAATAGTTGAAATGAGGGGGACTGAATGTTTCCATCCGTGTTACATAACAGGGGCAGGTTAACACAGTTTCTGTACAGCAGTTTTGAACAAGGAACAAATTAATCATCCACTCTCCAAACAACCTTCCTGTGCTCGTGGGCTATTAAGTGTGTTTGCATTGTGCTTTTATGTTTTAACTGCTGCCTCTTGATTGACACGTCTCAAAGTGTGGCTGGTTTGGAGGATCCTACGCGCTTTGTAAAGAAAATTATCTTGAGCTACAATCTGGGAAAAGGCTGTAGCTGTGTATTAAGGCTGTTGGGAGAAAAGGGAGTGACTTCATTGCTGTATCGGTCACATCACTGGCATGCTTTGGATAGCCCAGCCAGGAGAATAATAATTAGTGGGACCATAGCATAGAAAACTCCCAACACGTGCTGTGCCGGCAGAAGGACACGGAATTTTTCTGACTCACCCCTCCGTTTATATGCTAAGTGGCTGGTACTGCACACCCTCTTCTCTCACCCCCACCCAGACTCTCCTGTGATGCATTTGTGATGGTTCCATGCTTTCCTGGCAGGAAAACCCCAGGTTTCTAAGGATCTGATCAATAAGGCAAGGAGGACAGAGTGCCCTAACCCTGCCCTCCTTCCGCAGGATGACTGCAGCGAGTTCCGCTCCCAGTTTGAAGCCGGCGGCGGCCGCCTGTCCTGCACCAGGGAGAACGCCCCTGTCCGGGATGCCTCTGGCAGGCAGCACATCAACAAATGCCTCATGTGTGCTGAGAAGTTGTGAGTACTTCTTCCCCTGAGCAGCAACAGCCAAGAGGGAAACCTCTGGCTGCAAAACTGCAGCTTCTGCCTGTGAAGCTGCCTCTGGGCAATGCCTGGGGGAGTCCTGACTCCCTGGCCCTCTAAGAGATGCTCTGGCAGTAGGGCTCCTCTTCCCCTTCCCTTTCAGCACTGAGGGCCCAAAGGCAGGTGAGAAGAGTGTGTTATAGAGGAGGAGAAGCAAAAGTGACAGAGAGCAGCCCCTTTCCCAGGGGACTGTCGGGCATGGGCAGCTCCTGAGGAGTTTCTCATGTGTGTACTCTGCCTTCCAGATGCTCTCTCTCTAGTCCCATAGAGCATGTGTAGAAGCAAACCTGATATGAAAGGGAACTGGGAACCTGGATGTAGCATACAGTGGGAATTTGGAGGAGAAAGGGAGAAGCGTTAGGGGGTGGGAATTAGGAACAGAACCACCAGGAACAGGAACTGTGGATGGGGAGGTGGGACCTAGTGCTATGACACTGTCTTACACTGACACTGCCCCTGGGTGCTGGTGGCACTCACACTACCATAGCACTCCATTTTTTTCTCTTCTTCCAGCAAAAAGGAAGCTCAAAGAGGGGGTGGAACTCTCCAGCGCAACAAATTGCCTGCTTCAGAGAGGATAAAGCAGGTGAGATGGAGCTCAGAGCCCATGCAGAGCTCAGAAAGGGTCTGGTGAGAGTCTGTGGGATCAGGACAGCCAGGGGACTGCCTGTGGTCAGCCTGGGGTGATCAAGGTGTTTAGGATTTTGTAGCCAGCTAATCATGGGGGAGAAGCTTTTGTATTGCAAAGCCTCCCTCATTTGTGGGATGGACCCGGGTGAGCGTACAAACTGGACATGTTTGCACCTGACAGAACTGCCCCTCTCACTTTCCAAGTGATGTGATGTTATATGAGAGATAAAGAGCAGGTTCAGACTCCCCACAATCCTATAAACCCCTGGATGATAACATTTGTTGGGTATGGAGTGCATCAAACCTGCTACTTTAAGAACAGAATTCTTTGGGTCTGGGAGGATGAGGGGGCAGGGCAGGAGCTACTTTAGCTTTTTTTCCCTAGTTGCATAGAAGTTGTTTCTGTGGTTGTTGAGTGTGTTCTGCCCCTTTTGCAGAAGAACTGTGGTGGCTCAAGGCAGGGTGTAAACGAGAGGCGTCCCTTCTCCTCGGGCAGAGGGTGAGTTCAGCAGCACCTGGGCTGGCAGCCTGTCCCCACACACACCACCAGGCCTGGCACTGGTTTCTGCCCCCTTCCATGTACTTGTCTTTTTTAGGGGTGGTTTCAGGAGATTAATTGGAGCAAGAATAGTTTGACAGCACAGTAGCAGCATGGCCTGGGATGGAGCAGTGCACATTGTGCTGTTTGGTGCTCACTACAGCTCTTCCTACGGGCTGAGCTGGTGCTGAGGAAGAGACACACACTGGGGCATGTCCCTCATGCAACCGTTTTGGCCTTGATGTTCTGTGTACGAAGCACCAGTGATTGCTATGCTCAGAATCCCTCTCAGGACACTCTGTTCACTAAAACCTGTCTCCTGGCAGTGCACACGTGTGTGCCTGGCCCTGGCTCAAAGGCAGTGCCTGGTGCACCACGTGCTTTCTGGGCAGGAGCTGTTTGTTTTGTAGCTGTTGGCCCTGAGCAGGACTCAGCTGCTGCTTTTTCTGAGGCACACTGAGATTTCTTGCTTTTGCCTGGTGCAATTCCTTCATGTCCCCCTTCCACCAAGTGCTGGCAGCAGGCACAGGCCTGCAGAGCCCAGGGGTGGTGGTGCTCTCAGGCTGATGAGGGGCCATGTCCTGCTCTTGGCTTCCTCCCTTTCAGCACCTTCCTGGGGGGCTTCCCTCCCTCTCCTCTCCTGTGGGTGGGTGGATGCCATGGTGCAAACAGCCCTCGTGGGGATCTGCAGGGCGGGTGGGTTTGCACTCTGCTCCCCCTGTTTGGAAGGAGGAGGTGCTGAACTGTATCTCTGCTCTCTCTGCCAGCCCACAAGTGCAGCGTGGCAGGAACTGCAACCGGCCACCAGGCCGCAAGTCACAGAGCAGAGACAGCCACGAGGACCCCACGGTAAATCCCCCTCCTGCCCCTCGGTGGGCAGCTGTGTGGGCACACAGGGGGCTCCTGCCCCTCGGCTGGCAGCTGTGTGGGCACAAATCCCCCTCCTGCCCCTCGGGGGGCAGCTGTGTGGGCAGAAACAGGGACCTCTCCCATGGGGTGCTCCTCTGCTGGTGCTGAGCCTCCTTTCCCAGCAGCTTTTCCTGTTCTTGCTTTAACCCTGAAGCTTTTCACTTGGCCCCATGTCCTTGGAAGAGTTTGAATGACTGAAAGTATCTGTAGCCTGCTGAAAGCCCCTGTATCACCTGGCATGGAAACAGAGGGAAGGGTTTGGCTCCTTGTGGAAGTCCCCCAGCTCTGGGGATGTGGGTCTTCAGCTCAGGTTGGAATCCTGCCCCACATATAGCCAAAATAAGGTAAAGAGTGCTGCCTCCCCATGCTGAGAAGGTGTGAGATAAAGGCCATGGTCAGAGCAGGGTGGTGGAGGTGACCAGGGGATGAGGACAAGTTTGGCAGAAGGAAGGAGTGCTAAAGGGGGAAACACTGAGTGGTAGATGACAACTGTGTATGGAATACTGTAGGAGGAAGGTGGGGGTGTCTGCTCTCCCTTCTCATGAGAAGAAAATGGAATAGTTCCAACAAAGCTAAAAGTGGAAAATGTGAACTAATAAGAGAAAATAAGTTACTGTAAAAAGGGTGACTAAACTGTGGATCTCGCTATCACAGGGTGTTGTCTAGAGGTAGGATGGTTAAAAAATACCTGATGTTTTAATCCCTCCAGACTTTTCATACATAATTTAAATAGCATTCTGGAAGAGATGGGAAATGTGTTTCTATGGATTTGGAGGGATCTTACTACCAACTGCTTCAACTCTCTCTGAAGACTTTGCCACTAACCACTCCAAGAAAATTTGAGTTAAAAACCCAAAAGGTAGTTCAGGTGCTGCAATTTTGATGCATTCCAGAGGAAGCATTAGGTGTAATAAAGCCAATCTGCTTCAGGGCTTAGTGGTATTTCCTGGTAGCACTGGAGTGGATGCCGATGAGCCTGACAGACCAGAGGTGATTCAGGGAGCAGATCTGCTCCTCTCCTCTTTGCAGGGCCACTTGTGGGTTTTGTCACAGACAATTCCCAGAGCCAAAGGAGTGGTGGCACTGGCTGCTGGCACCTGTGATGTGTGGGGCTGCTGGAGGGGTGGCCTCCTGCCCTGGGCTGTGGTGCAGGTGGCAATGTCTGGTGCGTAGGAAGGCATCCAGCAGAGGATTGCAAAGGTCAGCACTGTCTGCTCTCACGTCACTGATAATTACCCAGATGAGGGAGGAAGCAGCACATTATGGAAATTAGCAAGTGACGTTTAACCAGCAGGTGCTATCACAGCACCCCAACATCACCAAAACCTCCCCTGTGCTGCCTGGCATGAAATCCTCCTTCCCTGGGGTGTTCCTGCTGCTGATAAACCATCATTTTTGTGCTGAATGCTGCATCTCCAGGTGGAGGGGGAACTGCAATGTTCTCTCAGACCCATCGCACCATTTGCAGCTGTTGCAGCACATTTTGTAGCACTGGAGAAAGGGCTTGGGAACCCATTAGTCGCTTCTTCGTCTCGGATTTTTTTCTGTTCCTGTGGCTGAGGAAGGGGCTGTGCGTGCCAGGGACCAGGCTGTGCTATCCCTGACCTCTGCTGTCGGAAATCTGCTATGACTGTACAAACACCCTCTCCTCTCCGAGGGTGCGAGAGGCTTTTTGGGGGATCCCTACAGGTCACTCCTTGTCCTGTCGCTGCGTGCTGGCTGTGCCACGTGTGGTTTATAGGGAAAGCTGTGTCTGAGCGTTCCCGTTGCCGTGCTGGGAGGCAGCAGGAGGGCACCCCCGTTAGTCACAGCCGCCGGTGGCCCCAGCGCGGTGGGCGGCAGGAGCGCTGCGTGCTGCACCGCCCGCGGGCAGCGCCAGCTCTCCTGGCGCTCCGCCTCGGCTCCGGCCAATGGCTGCGGCTCAATCCTTGGAGATAAATGGTGTCAGCATGCCGATAAGGAGGGCTAGGTGCAGGTAGAAGATGGATGCACTTTGAGAGAAATAAACCTTGCCCCGGACCGTAGTGTTGGGGTGGGTTGGTGAGCGCAGAGTGAGGGCTCTCTACCCCAAAGCTTGGCTGGCTGGTCCAACAAGAGACATGATGTCTTTCCAAGTGTGGCCTGGCGAGGTTTGGTTTGTGAGCTCCTTCAGGTCATGTAAAGGAGGGTCTAGCAAGTGAACTGTCACCAAATGTGATTTCTTTCTCTCTTCAGCTGGACTGTGATCGAATTCTACATGGGGTAAAGGGTGGAAGGATTTTCTGCAGCGAATCCTCACAACCAGTCTGTGGCACTGATGGGAAAACATACAAAAATGAATGTGACTTGTGTTCAGCTGCCATGTGAGTAGGCGGAGAGATTTCAGTAATACAGGGCCATCCACCATTCCCGAGTGTCTTTTGCAGAACAGTGTTTGTTTTGATACATCATGACTCACTATCAAGTGTGTCCTTGGTGCTTTGCTGTTAAGCAAACATAGATCAAAATGCCTGAGATTAATCTGATGACAGCTAATTAAGATACACAAGTTGCCAGGGTCCCCTATTCCCTCTCTACCCAATCATGAAATTGTTTGGGGAGTAATAAATGCCATCACATTGGAAGTAGCATCAAAGCATTAAGGAGCCCACAGAGGACTGTCATGCCAGCAGCTGAGAGCTGTGGCATTGCAAGTGAATAATAAGCAATGTCTTGTCCTCCCTTTGCAGGAGAGCTTCAAACTTCATCACGGTAAACTATCGAGGCGAGTGCCGAGAGCCTGGCCCTGCAGTGGTAAGCAGCAAACCACAGCTGGGCTGCCAAACATCAATCTCTGCCTTTCCCCTGGTGGAAATTCCCCACTGGCACCATCTCAGCCTGTGGTGACCTGATCCAGGCAGCCAGAATAGG
>NW_005054308.1:8852712-8878315 GCF_000277835.1 Geospiza fortis | reverse complement strand
TCGATGGCAGGTTAACAGAGTTAGCTTGTTCCCTCAAGTCACAGTGGGCTAATTAAAGGAATGCTCTCCAGCTGCTCTTCAGCCACGTTGGCTGAGAGGGAAGAGAGGTATTGAAGCTCCTATTTCTATTTTATTTCGTTCCTGGAGTGGAATGATGTCACGAGGTGAAGAAAAGAAAGTGCCTCTTGGCTGTGTGTAGCATCCCACTTTGCTCCAAGTGCCTGCTGGGGAGCCTGCCTGGCCTCTGCACCTGTGACAGGATCATTAGAGCCCCAGGAATGGATTCTCATAGTTCAGATTTTAAAATACAGGTTGAGGCTTGGATTTAATGCATAACCTGGCCATAGTCTCCATGTTTTGCCTAGGCTGTGTGGTAGGAGTGTAATGTCACCTGACTTTCTTCTTGGCACTTTGATGGAGCTAGAAAGATCAGAATGGTATAAACCATAAAGGGCTTGTTCCCTAAATAATATCCAGGGAGATTGGGAAATTAAGATTATTCACTAGGTGGCACACTTTCGGGAAAGGTCTTGAGCCTTGACATCTTGTGCAATCCCACAGGGCAGATGAGTTAAACATTTCTTAGCTGTGCTTTGTCTTTCTACCAGTGGAAGCTGGACAGCCTCCAGCTCTGGGATTTGCAGCCAGTGTCTCCCAGTTTGTGACTCTGTGCACGGGATGTCCTGTAGCCCCTGGGGAGGACTGTCCTTGTTGGCATGAACTCTTGAGAAATTGA
Source organism: Geospiza fortis (assembly GCF_000277835.1). Classification (NCBI taxonomy): domain Eukaryota; kingdom Metazoa; phylum Chordata; class Aves; order Passeriformes; family Thraupidae; genus Geospiza; species Geospiza fortis. The sequence goes on along the minus strand of NW_005054308.1, from coordinate 8,877,579 downwards.
ATCTTCATCCCCAGGGAAATAGACTGGTTCCCACTCTAAACCCATAGAGAATCCAAGTATTGAACATACCAAAGAGATTTCTGGGAAGTTTTGGGTGGGAGCATTGGCTTCTGAGTATGGATGTGGTGTCCATGTGTTTTCAGGCACAGTGAGGTGTGGGCTATGAGAGAGCCATCCTGCCATAGTGTCATTCCATGCCTTCCTCTGCTCAGTGCCAGGACACCAGCAGATCCCCCAAACACAGCAAACCTGGCTCCTTTCCCCCTCTTCTCTAAAGCAGCAGACTGCTCTAAACTTTGCTTAAAGTCAAAGAAATTGCAGTGCAGAGAGAAATAATTTTGCCTGTGACAGTCCTGGAGGCCTCTGTGTCTCAGTCCTTAGGGAGATGGAGCTGCTGCTGGCCTGTGGGTACCGGGAGATGAGGCACTACAAGAGTCTGTCAGTGACTGTGTCCAAGTCAGAATGAGACTGGATACACCATGGCAACTGAAAAATAGACAGGATTCCCAAAACCTGGGCTGGGTCTGGAATTCCTTACTGTCTCACTGAGCTCTTATAGCTCTCAAGCCCTTGCAATAAGAGGGAGATGCCATTTACTGGAAGTCAGAGAGCTTGCAGCTGTGTTAAGTATTCCAAGGAGAAATGGATGCAATTAGAAGTCAAAGTGCTAAGCTTTTTTTCTTGAGGCAAGAAAAGCTAAAGGCCCCCCTGCACAATGATTTATTCTTTATGTTTATTAAAGTCACCTGAAGAATCGGGCTGGAAATTTATGGGAGCTTATAAACAATGTACAGAGCAATGTTATTTTCAGCACTAAAATTCATGCTCACTTGCAGTATAATGAATTTTTCTTTCTGCTGGAGATTCGGGCACTCAATATATGCTACTAAAACCTGGAGGAAAGCAGCTCCAGCCGTGCTTTTGGCATCAGAAATGGGTTTAGAGAGTTGCAATGTGCAGAATGTGAAATGCTTTGGAAGAAGATGGGAAATTGTTACCCAAAAATTGTAGTATTTCCTTGAGTAGTATTTTAAAATTACCCATGGAGAGTGTTGGGTTGCCTGAGAAAATGTGTATTAAAACTGCCTCATCCCTTTGCAGCCGAGGGCCTGCAACCACTCCTGCCTGTGAAGCTCTGGCTGGATTTTCCAGGTGTTTCTGGTGGCTCTGGTGACCTGATGGCCATCAGGGAATGATGCTTGTGGGAAGAGTTGGGAGCAGTGTGGTTTGAGAGAGATCTGACACTAAAGGGTGTATCTGGGCATGGCTGGGGTGGAAAACCTTGCTGCAGAGAGAGCCTGTCCCCACTGGCCAGCACTGGGCCTGGCCACCTTCCCTGGGAGGTCTCTGCCATAACTGAATTCCTTTGATCCTGTTCTGCTTTACTGATGACAAATATAGGTTGGCATCGTGGGATAAGATATCTTTTTTTGGTAAGTTAACTGGCTGGTAGGTCCTGCAGGGCTGTGTCACGTGGATGAATTGATTGTGGGTCTTTCCTGCACGTTTGACTTTTAATCCTGCATATCTTGCCGTTCCTTTACTTGTTCAAAGGTTTTTCACACTAATCACCTGGGCAGTAGTCACCAGCCTGCCCACACTGCTCAATAGATCAGGGGAAAAAAGGGGTTATCCAGGGTTTCTCCTTTTTTAAATCTGTTTCTCAACAAACAGATAATTCCCACGTTTGCAATGGGCAAGTCCCAGTTTCCTTACAATTCTCTCTGTTCTGCCATGCTGCTTTAAAAGGCAGTGAAAGGAGGGAAAGAAAAAAAGCAGGACTTTTCCCAGGTTAGAAAATAGGTGTGGAAAGCACCTAGCTTGAGGCTGAATTTACTCTTGTTTTCCTCAGCTGGCAGCGGCCCAACCTGCCTGTCCTTGTGCCAGGCTCTGCTGCAGTTGTCTTGTGTGGCACTGAGCTGGCCTGAGGGGCTGTCACACTGATACCAGTGTCACACAGATGTGGTCAAGCTTGGAGATGAGCTCATTTTTTTTACTCTTCCTTTCCAGGAGTAATGGAGGTCGGACTGCCACCCAACACCAGGGATCAGCTGTGACCAAAGGTAAGGACAGAGAGGGGCAGTGACTTAGCCCTGCTTGGCCAGCCTGTCCTTTGGAGGTTGTGTCACACCTTGTCCAGACAAGCTGCAGGGCCAGGACAGAGGGTTCTGCAGATTTTTTTTCTCTCACTGTAGCCTTATGATGGTGGGGTTGAGCCTGTGGGAACTTGGGCTCTGCCCACTCCTTTCCCCTGGCTCTGTTTTTCAGCCAAGCTTTCCTGCAGAGCAGGGAGGATGCTGGCAGAGTGGTCCCCCATCACAGAGAGGCAGGAATGGCCCAGAGCCCCAGCAGAGCATGAGAACATCACAGCTTTAAAGTTTCCTCATGGTCCTTTCTGGGATTACAGCAATAAACTGTCTGCCCTCTGTCTCTGCAGAGCGAGTAAAGGAAGCGTTGATGTCGAGCATCAGGGGAGCTGCCGAGCCCCCAGGACTGCCAGAGCTGCCTCCATCCCCTTCTGCAGCACAGGGGGCCTGAGCTGCCTCCATCCCCTTCTGCAGCACACGGGGCCTGTCCTTGCTCAGGTGGAGGGCAGGAGGCTGTGGGGACTCAGTGGTGTGCCCAGGTGTGCCCCGTGCGTGTGCTGCTGTCCCTGCCACCTCGCTGTGTCTAAATGTGCTTCTCCAATAAACATAACTCCTCAGCTTCATGTCACTGTTCTTCACTCAGCCTCGGGGGGGGACACACCAGTCCCTGCTCTGGCTTTGCACCACGTGCTCCTTAGGCAATGAGCACCCTGAGGTACAGCAGCTGCTGTAAATACCTGGCGAAGATGTTGGACCCAAGGAGGAAGAGTGTGGTCTGGGGTTTTGTGAGGAGGGGTCAGGGGTCAGTTCTCTCTGGCTCTTTATGGGGTCTTGGGTCAATCACTTCACTGCCCTATCAGCCCTTTTCTCCTGCCTGTAAAATGAACATTAAACAATACTTACCTACCTCAGAGGGTTGTTTGAGATTTGTTTGGTTTACATTTGGAAACCTACAGAGAAAATTGGTTGTAAAGCACCTTGGGCTTGTCTTGGGCTGGCAGTTTAGATGATGCACTAAGTGTCCTCTTTCAGGCTTTTCATGTGAGGTGTTGGGAAATCCAGACCTCACTTTGGAGCAATGCTGGGAATTAGATGCATGTTGAGTGGTCATGTTAGGAGATGTGCTGAGCCCAGAAAGGTCTCTGGGATTTGGAGGTGGGAATTTGGCCAGTATTTCTTGCTGTGAGAGAGCAGAAGCACTGATGGCATCCTCAAGGCAGTGCAGGAAGCTCAGCAGTTGTGGTGGCCCATGGACCATCTGCTGCTGGGTCACCGGGCCTGAAGTTCCCTGTAGGCTTGAGTCAGTTCCTGTCTCAGGAACCATCTCCTGCAAGGAGAGGGAGATCCTTCCTTTGGGGCTCTGGTGCTGGGGCACATGGAGAAGTGAGAAATTCCATGGTATGGAATGACTTAAGCTTTTTAAGGAGAAGCGGTGCTGTCCTGCGGTGTAACTGACCTATCGATGATCCTAATTCATTTATGTTCTGGAACTGAGTCCAGATAAAACCAGGCCTCTGAGCCAAGGGTTTCCCTGTTTTTTTTTTGAGTCAGTGGATCTGGGGCTGGGGTGGAGTTTACAGAACAGGAGACACTGATGGTGAGTTAATAGAAATCTGCTGGTGGTTTGCACGTACTTTCTGTACTCTCTGCAGTAGTTGTTTCTTAAAGCAAATAGCTTCTTTATTTGTATAAACTTTATTGCAGGACATTTCCAGAAGACCTTGAATGAACATTTACAGTGTTTGAGTCCACTTTAGCTGTGACCTGATCTGTAAACACTTTTCTCTTGCAGATAAGGTTGAAGTGACTTTCAGATTTTGACAGGATTTTACCTAATAGCAATTAATTTTACTCCCACCAAAGACGTAGAATTCTTTCAATTAAGTTATCACATCCTCTGTTTCTACTGCAGTTAATGAGAATTGATTATAAACTCTCAAAATGCTTACGCATGCATCATGTTTTATTGCAGCTGATAATAATAAAAATTGATTTAATTATCAGCAGACTTTGCCATGAGTGGTTGTTAATAGGCTATATGCTTATTTTTAATGTGAGCAAACACTATGATTTAGAAACAAATTATAACTGCCTCTTTCTACATGGAAAATCCCCGTACCAAGTAGAGTCATGTAGGGTGAGAGTCACCAGTTTGGGGCTGGTTAGCTGTTTTGGGAGATGCAGATTTTTGTCTTTGAGCAGAGATGAAACAAGTACATTCTTGAATGTTATTTATGCAGCCTGAGAGTGATGAATGTCAGACGATAAAAATGTTCTCTGATGATGTCTGCTCACTGATTCCAGCTAACACCATGTGCAGGGACATCTACATGATTTCATAAAAGCAGTGCACAATTTGTGGCTTAAAATAAATTCTTGCAAATGAAAATCAGTGCACTTGAAAGCTACTATGATTTGTAGTGATTTTAGGTATTTAAGTTTTCAAATAATGACCCCTAAAACCTTCATTAAATGTGCTTGAAAAGCAATAAACTGATGAAGACTGCCCCAGTAGCCTCTTCTGTCAGTATTTGAGCACCTTCTAAATTTCTCCTGCTGCCAGCAGAAATTACCATCCACAAAAATCACAGCTGGTGATAAGGGATCGTTAATCAGATTCTGAGCCCATCTGCTGAGGAGGCACAGGACAGGGACTTGCTCAAGCTGCCTGGGCTGCTGTGAGCAGCAGGGCTGGCTCTGTCCTGCTCCCAGCAGCCTGCCTGCTCGCTCTGCTCTTGCTTTCAACCCCTTTTGCAGGTTTGTTCCAAGGGCTGTTCCAAGTGAGGAGTGTCCCTGGTGGCACAGCAGAGTTCCAGAAGGATGCCACATGTCGTTACTCCTGGGTAGGAGGAGGTGAAGGCTCATGAGGTGCTGGAGATTTACAACTTTTTCTTTTCTGTTTGCTCCTGGTTGCCCTTTGTGTTCCCCTTTAAAATGGTAATGAGGCCAAGCCAGTCCTCTATGAAACTGGAAAGGTACCAGAGCTCTGGGGACTCTTGGGTTTGCTGTAAATTACACTTTATTAAGGGTGTTGCTTGCCAATAACCACAGACCCCATGTGGTTCACAGCAGTTCCTGAGGTTTTGCAGAACTGGCATTATGAACTGACTTTGGTCTCCAGCCTCTCAATGCCTTTGGGTTTTGAGCTAAAATGCCCTCTGCAGGAACCTTAAGTGTCTTAGTATTTTTTCCTTCTTTTTCATAGAAGGTGTCAGGATCTTATGCAACTTTTCAGGACACACAAGTGCTGCTCTTGGTAGAGAGTGAGGACTGTTGACTCTGGCAGATGCCTCAGCAGACCTTGAACTCCCTGTGGTATTTTTCAGTCTATTTGGAGCCTGGGAGCTCTGCCCAGCTGCCCCTCAGCCTCACCAAGGGAGAGCCCAGGCATGGCTCCATGGTGTGCTCTGCCCAGGGCACCTTTTTCAGGCTGCCACAGCAGACAGGGCTGGAAATCTTGCAGTTTAGGGGCATTTGTTCCTTTAAGAACTTGGTGAATTGTGACATGGAATACTTGATGCTGTTTGTGCAGGGAAGCCCCTCTGGGTCTGCTGCAGAGCTCTCTTTTCTGGCTCTCCCTACATCCCTGTGATGCTCAGTCCCACCACAAAACTTCTGCTATGGGTACCTGGGGATTTCAAAGTTATTTGTCTTGATTATCATAATTTCTGCTCCATGGCCCATCTGCTTTCACCTTGGGGACTCATGAATGGGCCTCTCTCTTTCCTCTCTCTAGAGCTTCTGTTTGGCAGCTGTTAGAACATCTGTCTTTCCCTGCAAGGCTCTCCCTACTACAGGGAGCTCTTCAGGCAATTTCCTTGGGATCTCCCTGCTCTATTCTGCTGCAAGATCTCTCCTTCTGCCCAGCTCTTCCTCTGGAACTGCAACACAAAAACTTCCAGTGCTTTCCTCTGCATGAAGGGTAACTCCATGTAAGTTGTTCACTAAAACCAAGATGCTACTGAATTAAGAATACAGACCCTTGATGTAGAAGGTCTTAAAAGAAACACTTAATGCTGGGTGTTGTAACAACCACCCCCGTGGTTTGAGGGTGGGAAACATGAACAATTTCTGCATATATTTCTGAAGAACAGATGAGTTGGCTTTGTTGCCTTCTTGCCTCAAAAAGGGGTTGCTTCCTTTCTTGGCCTGTGTCAGTGAGATTCTGCAGAGATGGAGACAGATGATTCACAGCTGGGACCGGAGGTAACCTGGAGAGGCAGCAGAAGAAAGGGGTGGAGTGCTCCTGTCCTGGGCTGCTCAGCCAGGTGGGATTTGCAGCAAAGGAAAATAAACAGGTAGATGTCAACACAGCATCACTGCAAGTGGGAGTTGCACAAGAAGAAGGGTGTAAGCACAACCAAAGGTCTCCCGGTCCAGCGTGGGTGGAATGTTCTGCACCTGCCTCTCTGCTCCTGAAAGGCTCTGTCCTAAGGGAAAAGTTCCTGCTTCCTGGTGGAAAAAGCTTTGCTGGGTCACTCTCTGTGAAGCAGGCACCTCACTGGTAGGGTTACAGCATGGATCTTCCTCATGCACAGGGCAAGAGGCCAGAGCTGAGCTCTGTGTGCCTCAGCTGAAACAGGGGACAGCAGACACGTGCTGTAGCTGCAGTGTTTTCGAAATCCAAATCCCTTCTCTAGATCCTCGACAGGTGTTTGCTCTTCTGTCCCTTTACTCTGTCTCCTATTGCAAACTACTTCCCAAATTTAATAGCTTGGTTGGAAGAGAATTACTTTGCTCTTGACAGAACATGCTGAGTCAATCCACTTTAACTGCAGATTTGGTTTGCAAATAATACCTCCTTTCCGATAGGGTTCAGGTGTCATCGCTGTGGACATTGGCAGGAGTTTGCTTGACCATGACAGCTTTTACAGAGCCTGGCAATTAAGTTGTCAGGAATCATTTTCCACTGCCAGGAAGCATTAATGGATCCTGGCCTTGTCTGGAATAAGCCCTGGGAGATGGATATGGTAATCGGGATGAGAAGGGGTCCTTGTAGCCAAGGTCTGCATCGATCCAAAGGTCTGGAGTCCTGGACACTTGGTGGAACTGAGATAAGGGAAAGGTCAGGAAACACAGGGCAGAACATCAGGGGGAAGGAATGAAAATGAGGAACATGAACAGGGAGACCATCCCTCGTGTTCCTAACAGAGCAGGAAATGTTGGCATTTGGAGAGGTTTTAGTTTTGCAGATGCACACTGCAAAGTACTAATATTAGCAGAGCTCCTGGATATGAAAGCAAATATTTTTCCACTAGGTAATCCCTGAAATTGTGTTGTTGTGGATTTGCTTTTCAAGTGAGAAAGATGTTGGAAATTTCCTTCTCTTAGAAAATAAAACTGTGATGATTCAACACAAGCTCACTCTGTTTAAATTGTGTCAAAAAATAGATCTGCAAGCAAGGATTTCGATTACCAAGTACAGAATTTGAAAAATGATAAGTTAGTGAGAGATTTGGAGAATTTAGGATTCCCATCTGAGAAGTCTACAATTGAGATTAATCCAAAGAATTGCCAAAAATCTGCTTACATAAAGGACAAAACAGCATTCAAGGCCAATGTAAGTTCCATTACCTGAATAGTGGGCAAGCCTTGAGGAGATATTTGAAGAAAACTGAAGATATAAAGCGTAAAGAGATAACGTACACAGTGAATTTTCAGGAAGCAAACCATGCGTGGGCTAATACCAATCTTTGCAAAGTTGGCTGACTTCCTAGGTAAAGGAAGTACAGTACATCTAGTCTGTGCAGACATTAAAGACATTTGGCCTGCTGCCCTGGGGGATGGTGTCACTTAGGCTCAGCAAGGTGGGTCAGGCACTGGCCATGGGGAGGTGGTAGCAGATGAGCAGAAGGTGCCATGATAGTTTTTGGTGAACAGCAAAAAAAGGATGGATTTTTAGGACCAAACTTAGTATTTTTTGCTCCTTGCTCTATTACAGGAAAAGCTGGCATGTACAGCAGAGCACTGCTGAGTTTTTTAAACATGAGAAGAGCAGGATTCCTCCCGCAGAGCACAGGGTGACCTTCTGGGCTCAAATTGCCTGGGCTCAAACTGGGCTGAAATACAGCGGTGAAGAGTACAAAACCACCCTCTGAGGTTAAATAACGGGGGGTTTGGCTATCAGTTGGCTGCTCAGTTGAAAATTATAGCTGAGGACAAAGTCCTAACTGCATTTAGGTAGGCACAGGGGAGATGTGAGCCTGGGATGTGCTGCAGCCCAGGCTGGGCAGAGCGTGCGGGAGCAGAGGGGTCGTGGCACGGTCCCCACTCACCTCGAGGCACACGAAATCCCCTTCCTGGCACACAGCCTTGTATCAATCATTAGCCAGACATCCAGAGCTGGGTAAACACGTTTTTGGCTTTGAGTGGTGATGACAGGCTGGGAGCATTACCTAATGAGGTGGGACCACTTGATAGCGTGGTGTGCTATATATTCCTGCTCCTCCCTGCAATCTTCCTCTCCCGCACAGAGAGCAGGCAGGCTGCACTGGAGGGGTGTCCCTGGCTGCCATGAAGGTGACAGGACTTTTGGTGAGGGCAGCTCTTGCCCTTTGCTGCTGCTTGGGTGAGTATTCACTGGGGTGCTGCAAAGATCGAACTGGTGGAGTCAGAGCTGAGTTTTCATTTCAGTAAAAGCCTTTGGGTCTTGCAACATGGAAGAGAGCCTTGTTCCATGAAGAAATAACCTTCCTGAGAGAGCACAGCAAGGAAATTAGGTTTCAAGATTGAGGTTTCAGCAAACACCATACAGCTGTTATCTTCTTGGTTTGTAGGAGTAGTTCTAGTGCAGGGTAGGGGCTTGCACGTGGCAGTCCTGTGTATAAAGGCAAAATAAAACTGTAGAAATGGCATTATTACCCATGTGAGCAATATAGATGCAAACTTTAACCTCTAGGTTGAAGAGTAAACTCCCATTGCACTGGGAGTTTACTGTGCTGCTCCTGGTAACTGAGAATGATGTATTTGGAGATGGACAGTGCTGGTGGTGATAATTATCTTAAACATGCATATCCAAACTTTTGAAAGTCAAACATAAAAGTCTCTTAGGAGAGATTAAAATCCAAGAGTATAGAATTGAAAGTACTTGTATCACTCACCAGTAACATTTCAAGGGTGGATAAATATATGTGCTCTCACAAGGTTTATATCCCCTCAGAAATACAATAAAACTGTATTTAGTAACGTTTAATACATCCTAGAGCTATTTACTGGAATAATGTAAAACTCCACATTTTCCTAAACAAAATATGTGAGTGTTGACTAATCACTGAATTAACTTGTTTCATGAAAATATTTGCATATGTGTTCTCTGCATATTAATAATTTGGGGTGTTTTTTCTGTCTCCATTTTTTTCTTTCAGGTACTGCCTTTGGAGTTCAGGTGAGCTACACATCTATTTATTACGTTCTGTTCAGGCTTCTGGTAAAGTAGAAGCAGTATGTAGCTACCCAGTGAGCACATGGGTTAAATCTAATGAAATCTTTGCAGTTAAAATAATATTTCCCAGTGCATGGTTGAACGACATTTCCAATTTCACGAGAAAGTAAAAGATCCCCATTTTTTGCAATATTTTCGGTTCATTAAATAAAATGAAAAAACAAGAAGTAATTGTACACTCTTATTATATTAACTCTTAGACATAATTTAGTTACTCTCAGCCAAAGGCAGTAGCTTGCCTCCTTGTGAGGAAAACTGTCTTAGGATGACACGCTCGAAAACATCAAACACCGTGACTCTGATAATTGCTTCCATACAGCAAGGCGCAAAGAATTCCTTGCATAAATGCCTATACCTATATCACAGAGAGAAAACCAGCAGGGCCTGAGCTGTGGATTTGTCTGCAGGTTCCTCCCACGCAGCTAGGAGCCTCCCAGAACTCTCTGGAGTGCAGCACGATCTGAAAGGATCCGCTGCAGAGCCGAGGGGCTCCCAATTACCACTGCCTTCATTAGGCACTGTCTCACCCACAGCCATCCTACCTCCCTGGACCCTGGCAGAAGTGCATAATCAGAAATTTCTGTAGGGAAGATTCCCTCCTCCTGATTGCCTGAGCAGCTTCCCAATAATGGCTCTAGTTTGCCTCCCAGCAGCAGCTGCAGGCGGGATGGTGGTGGGAGGATGCTGGGGGGTTTCATTCCAAAACTGAGGCTGATTCTGAGCTGCTTCCACAGCTTGACTGCAGCCAGTACTCCAGTGGCATTACCAAGGATGGGAGGTCCTGGGTGGCTTGCCCAAGGGACTTGAAACCAGTGTGTGGCACCGATGGCAACACATACAGCAATGACTGTGGGATCTGCCTCTACAACGCGTGAGTCTGGCTGCGAACCCCACAGAACCCCACAGGGGCAGGGGTGGCAGCTTTGTACCCCAGGGATGAGGAGCATGGGCCTTTGCAGCTGGTGACAACAGCACCAGCCTTGAGGTGATGCTGTTCCTTGATCCCTGACACAGCTCTGCTTTCTTCCAGGGAGCACAGCGCCAGCGTGGAGAAGGAGCACGATGGAGAATGCGACCCAAAACCTGTTGTGGTAAGACAAAGTCTGTAATGGGGACAACTCAAACACCATGCAGAAGTGGAACAGGATGTGCACAGCTGGTCTGCATGGCCCAAAATAAAATCCGGTGATAACTAAAGCTGAGAGGGTTTTTATAGGTTATCTGATACCATCTCTCTGTTATTTTCCACTTCAGACTTTAAACCTGTCTAATTGGGAATAAAATAAAAATAGTACATTGGCTGAAGGCTGGATCTCACCACCTGGATACCTATGGATCCTATGAAGGATCTCACAAAACCCAAATCACAGCCCTTCTTAATATCCCATTTGTTTTTTTTTTCCATTGGGAGAGAATTCCAACAGAATTTCTGGTTTCTACTTTTGATAGTGAAATTTTATGCTGGATTTGTCCCCAAAGGCTGAGGGAGAGTGAGAAGACTATGTAAGAGTGTTATATCATTATATAAAAAAAAAAGTGTTTTGGTTTTTTTCCCCCCCTCTCTATTCCTGCTATTTTTACAGGTTGATTGCAATAATTACCGTAGCGCTGTAGTAGATGATCATGTTGTGGTAGCTTGCCCAAGGATAATGAAACCAGTCTGTGGCTCAGACAGCTTCACTTATGACAATGACTGTGGGATCTGTGCCTACAATGCGTAAGTTGTGTGCATGGAATGTCCTTCTGGATAATCAGCAAGTTGAGGCTCTCAGAAGCACCTCTGTAAAATAGCAGTTTTAAGGCAGGTGTCTCTGTAGGTCTCCTTGCTTCTGGCTTCTCATGATTCTTCAGCCAACTTGAGTTTTCTTCCCCATTTTTGTGTCTGTGCTCATTAAGGGAATCACAAAAAGAAGCAGAGCAGAGACATGAGCAGATCAAAGTGTTGCTTGTAACACCTAATTGCTCCTAACACTTAATTCCCATGGGAGATGGGAATATCTGTACTGTTAGCAGCTGCCATCTGCAGGGCACATTCAGAGAATTCAGGCAGTTGTAATGTCCCACATGGAGATTGGGACCCTGCTTTGCTGTCCCAGTGGCCGCAGGGTCATGGGGAAAATTATTCTCAATGCTCCCTAACCAAAGCTTTTCTTCCTTTCAGAGAGCATGACACCAACGTTACCAAAATGCATGAAGGACCCTGCAAGGAATCTGTTGCTGTGAGTGCAATATAAGTCAAAAATCCATCTCTTAGGGCTGCTAATAAAATCCTGAGGACCTCACAGATTTTACTAGGAAGCTGCAAGAGGTCCATAGGCCAAGGCGTTCGAGGGTCTCAGTCCATTATTTGCTTTTCTGCATAGTGGGAGTGGATTTGGCATCCTCTCTGCTCCAGAGAGAAGGTCACCCCATGCTTACCACACCAAACTGAGGAAAGAGGAAGGAGATGGATATGAGATGAGGAGCTGACTTGTGTCCCCAGGAGGAGGTGGAGGGACAGAAGATTTCTCTTGCCAACATGCTGTGCAGGTTGGCAGTTTCCTCTCTGGAGACCACAAGTGTTTCCACCCTCAGCAGCAGGGATTCAAAACTCCCATGCTGGTTGTATTCACAGATGTAGTGAGACTTATAAGAGCCCTAACCATAAATATTTATAGAGCATAGATTATTGTATCTTTGTCTGAGGCCAACAGAAGGAGACGCTTCAGAAGGAGAAGCTCCTGTATTTCAGCACTAAAATTCTGGGATGTAGGAAGTCCATTCTCCAGCAGATAGATAACCATTCTTTCCTATCCTTTCAAATCCTGTACTGAACTACAGGGAATCTGATGTGAGAAGTGATCACAGAGTTGGAAAAATGTGGAGAAAACCAAGACGAACTGAAACAGTATTATTCAGATTCACAGTTGTTGAAAAATGTTTCTTACTAAATACAAGTTTTGGTTTTTTTTTAATGAGACGAAAACTTTGTACATGTTCTTGTGCCTGAAGGATCTCTTCTGCAAGATAGTCCTTATTCTTGACTCCTGGATAGTCCTTAATCTTGACTTCAGAAGTGTAATTTCTCATTGGAAATTCAGTTTCAGTGTAACAGAGCTTTGTCCTGTTACAGAAACAGTTGAGCGTGAAATACAGAACAAAAAGATTTTGAATCAACTTTCCTTGCAAAGCAAGGGCGCCTCCAGAGCGATCTGTCTTTATTTTGCCAGGTTGACTGCAGCAGATACCGAACACAAACTGCCAAAGATGGAAAAAGCTTGGTATTCTGTCCGAGGGACCTGAACCCAGTTTGTGGCACGGATGGCACCACCTACGACAACGAGTGCGCGATCTGCGCCCTCAACGCGTGAGTGCCCTGCCCTGAGTGATCCTCCTGGGTGCCCAGCACTGCTGGGCAGTCTTGAGAACTGTCCTGCTGCATTTCTGCTCCTGCCTATTTCTTCAAGTCTCTTAGAAATGGGATGGTTTTGGGTTTGCCTTGAGTTTTTCTGGTGCCTTCTGAGTGCTCATGAAGAGTCATAAGGCATCTCCTTGGATGAGTCTGTGGGCTGGACAGAGGAAGGAACAATTCAGAACATTGCTTTAAATTGCACGTTATGAGAAGGTGGGATGGGCTTGGTAATGAGTGAATTAGCAATTCTGAACATTTTATAGAGAGTCTGAAGCCATGGTTTGCTTCATTTTTGCACATGACTTTGACCAAGAGGTTAAGCATTTGTTTTGTCTCCCTCTTCCAGGGAGAAAAGGACCCATGTTGGCAAAAGGCACAGTGGACAATGCAGAGAGAAGACTGATGAGGTAAGTGTTCAATATAAGGTTTACTCCTCTTAGCTGCATCAACTGAAGGGTTCCCTGAGGCAGCATCTACTCTGAAAGTGAGCTGGCCTGAGCTCTGGCTTTCTCCACCTGTCTATTAAGTTTTGTCAGCTCCTTGTGTGTTGAGGATGCTGCCAAATCCCACCTATCCTGAGGCAGGTGTCCTCTGGGCCCTCCTTGCCCAGCAGCTCTGGCAGATGGGCTGGATGAGAGCTATGCACAGAGTTCTCATGATGAATTCACACCTACAGCAGCCTTTGGGATGGGGACATATTCTGAAAGCACACCTGAAGTTTTGATTGGAATGTATCAGCTGCTGTGTAGGACATACTAACACACAAATGTGGAAGTCCTTCAGTTTGGGCTTTGATCTTCCTTTGACGATGCCCTTCAAATGCAAAGTCCAATTTCTTTCACTGCACAATTAAAAAGGGGCCAGGTTTTATTTTTCTTTTTTCTTCTCTGACATATCTTGTAGTTGGGACTGACCAAGGTGCTTAAGCCAGGGATTTGGCACTTTACACACAGTGCAGTTCCCCTGTGTGAGAGGGTTCAGGCAGAGCTGACTCAGCCTGGTTTAGTAAGAACTGAGTTGTAGCACTAGTGCTGTTAGAGACATGGCAGGAGATTATTATGGTTTTTTTTTTTTTTAAATTGGAGAACAAGAACCTAACCTTTGATGCTGCTGCTTTTTTGTAGCTTGACTGCAGTAAATTCCCAGCCAGAAAGGTGAAGGGTGGCAAAGACCTGGTGCGGTGCCCCAGGATCCTGCACCCGGTGTGTGGCACAGACGGGTTCACTTATGACAACGACTGCAGCATCTGTGCCCACAACGTGTGAGTATTGCACACAGGACTCTCTTCTGGACAGGCAAGCCAGGGTTAGTGCTCCAGATGGCTTTTCTTTTGGTACTAACATATCTGTGCTCCTCTGGAGCCCTTGTTGCCTGGATTTTGGTCCCTGATATTCTTTTTGCTCCTTGGGGGAGTGTGGGAGAGCCAGCTCTCAACCTGAGCACTCTGTGAGGGCTGGGATATTTAGGCAGGAGAGAGTGGATGGGACTGAGGTATTTGGGCAGAAGAAAGAGTGAATGGAGCTGTTGTATAGCGCACAATGAGGAGACCTGACTGGTCTGTTACCACTTAGAATGACACTTTCTAATGATGGGGAGAAACGGATTCATCAGACAAGCAGGTGCCTCCTTTATCATATGTATTGGTTATGGGTTTGGTTTGGTTTCTGAGGCACCTGGGTGTCCCAGGGCTCAGGTGGTGAATGTGCTGACCCCAATCTCTCCCTTTCAGACAACATGGGACTGATGTTAAGAAAAGCCACGATGGAAGGTGCAAGGAGGAAAGCACTCCTGTAAGTGTTCTTTTAGCTGTTAAATAAGCACCATCCAGTCTCTCTGCAGTCTCCAGAAAGACCCTGGCTGGTCTCAGTGCACCCAGGGATGGTGCACAGGGCTCATGCTGATGCTGTGCTTCTCCTCAGCTGCTCACAGCTGACAGTGTGCTGTACAGGAGGGAAAGAGAGGATGAGAACAGGCCAGGACTTCAGAAACAAAATGTCCCAGTACTGCCAATCTCTGAACAGAAATCATCAGAGGCAGCCCAAGATCCATGCAGCCCATTTTAGCACAGTAGGAGAAGAGGCAGAAAGCTGTGTTAGATGTCTGTGTATTTATTCAGTGCTAGGATTTCCATTGCACTAGAGAGGCAGGTTAAAAAAATCCTTGTATTCTGGTCAGCCAGGACAAATCTGCTCTCAGGTATGTGTACAGAAATAGCTTTATTATCCTGCACAGTAACAATATGGGCTGATAATATCTCAACCCATTTATTCTGCTTATGCAGAGCAGCTCTGAAGCACCAAAAATAATTTCATGCATCCTGAGGGACTGCAATATATTTTCTGTGGAAAAGGCACGTTAAAATGTGGTCTTTTCTTTAATTTGTTCTTGGACCACATGGGAAATATGGATAATAAGAGACAGTGCATTGGGGAGGCTGTGCAAAATGACAGTGAAGTGTCAGTGATGCTTAGTTAATGTAGAGTGATTTCCAATATATGTTTGTCTATTGATCCTCAAGTATTTAAACCATTAGATTTTATATATTGTAGATATTTTTGCAACAGAAGCTGGTGAAACAGTTCCTGCTGCTCTTGGAAATGCTGAAACAAAATCTTGGATATAGTAAACTATCCCAAGCTGCACTCAGTGTCAAACACTTTAAATCAAGTTCCTCAGGCTGAGTTAGGGTATGTTTAGTTTAGAAATCAGGGGGAAAAAATCTTCAGTGAAAGTCTTGTCAGTAATTGGAACAGGCTGACCAGAGAATTGGTGGAATTCCTTGGACTTGTTCAAAGGGCATGTGGATGTGGAACTTGGACATATGTTGAACATGAGGTTCTGGATTAATGGTTGGGCTTGATGATTTTAGAGGTCTTTTCCAATCTTTATGATTTTGTGAATGCTGGATTTAAAACTTGTGTATGTTCTGCTCTAGCAGAATAATCTATTTTACCAGCTGTTCCCTCTGCTAGCAGAAGCCACCAAACTACAATTACATATTTAATTTCTAATGCAAGTCTAAACTTTAAAAACCCTCTGATTTCCCCTGACAAAGACCTCTAAAATCAAGAGGATCAGAGTGGGCAGACTGTCACCCTATTCTTCTAAGTTCTTCTAAGCCTTCTGATTTTTACATTTTTGTAATGGAGTTTCTCGTGCACTTTTCATGTAAATAATGATTGTTTTGCATTCTTTTCTGGAGGAAGAGAGAAGTGATGGACTGCTAGTTTAACCAGTGTGGTTGGAGAGGTGGCAATTTCTTCCTCCAATCCATGGTCACTTGTGAAGTTCTATAAATATCAGAGTTCAGAAATAAGCTGTCCCTTTTTTACCTTAGACATCTCAGTGTGTGCGTGTCATTCATTTAGTGTTGTGCTGTGACAGGCAGACTGCAGAGGGGACTCTGACCCCAGAAGTGACCATGGTTGCTGTTTTACCTGCCCAGGTTGACTGCAGCACGTACCTGAGCGGGACCAAATCCGGAGAGGCCATCGGAGCCTGTCCCTTCATCCTGCGCGAGATCTGCGGCACAGACGGCGTCACCTACAGCAACGACTGTGCCCTGTGTGCCCACAACATGTGAGCCCTGCAGGCCGCCCCCCGAGAGCCACACAGGGGTATTTGCTGAGCATTCTTAACTCTGCTTTCTCTTCCAGCGAATATGGAACCCAGGTTGCCAAGAAGCACGATGGAAGGTGCATAGAGGAACCTGCCCAGGTAAGCGGCGCCTGAAGGACAGGAAGAGGTTGAGCAGGTGCCAACTGCACAACCTGAGCAAATGCTGGGTGGTTTGGGGGGTGTAGCCTCCACGGGGGTCACACTTGTGCTGCCCTTCCTTCTGTGGGTGAATATCACCCTCCCATGAGCAGGAACATTGTGCACTTCCTGCACACAGTCAGGGAAAGAAAGAGGAGAGGACAGGTGAGGATTGAGTTACGAGACAGGGAGATGATAAATGGTTAAAGGCTTTACACAGAGAATCCTTTTCCCACAGCACTCAGTCATAGCTGCTGCAGGAACTTAGCAGAATGTTTTGGCAATATGGGCAGGGGATGCAGAGGGCCCAGGGCTCTCTCAATGCTTGTGTTTTACAAAAGGATGTTTTGCAAAGATTAGAAAATTGCCTGTGTTTTGAATGCTGATACCTAAGGTATCAGGGGATTCAAACCCACCTCTGGTTTTTGGTTTGGTGTAGGTTGGTTTGTTTTTGTTTTGGTTTTTTTTTTGGTAAATGCAATGTAGTCTAATATATACCAACATGAATCATGTAAAAATACCAGATTAGCTATATTTGGCCAGCTCTAAACCATTTACTCACACTGGGGAATAGAAGAACAAAGTCACCTCATTAGCATGTGTTTGAAAGAGTCAACATCCCGAGTCAGATATTTCATTTCTATACAAACAAACTATGAAATGTCATTTCTTTGTTTCCCAAGTACGCCCTGTGCTCAGGCCGGTTGAGATACATAAATCAGGAATGAGGAGTTCACACTGGAGAAACTGGGAGTGCTAAAACACAAGGCCAGCTCCTCAGCTGACGTAAATCAGCTTCCACTGCTGTCAGTCCTGCTGGCAGCTCTCAACACTGGGAACCATCCCATTGCAACAAAAGACCTGTCAGCACATCTCCCCTCCATTCTTGTGGGCCTTGAAAAACACCTTGGTCACAGCCAGCCCCCTTGCAGGAAGTGCATAAATCGTGCCATTTTGATTTACAGATTATTTCTGAGCTGCCTTTTGTAATATCCTGGTGGGTTCAGTAAGGTATAGGGGCATAGAGATAAATGCAGGGCTCAATGAGTAATGTCTACCTTCCAACCTTGATTCAGTCTTCTCCAGGGAAGGCAGTGAAAGGAAATTGCTAGTTTTCCGTGAAGAACGAGTTAATATATAACCACAATTTGTCATCTGGCAGAGGCATAAGCAGGGGGGATGAGCTGGGGGCTCCCTGGCACAGAGCAGAGCCGTGGCAGAGCCTTTGCTGTCCTTGTTTTCCCCAGCTGAACTGCAGCCAGTTCCGCAGAACCACGCTGAAGGATGGCAGGGAGCTGATGGCCTGCACCATGATCTACGACCCCGTGTGTGGCACTGACGGCGTCACCTACGCCAGCGAGTGCACCCTGTGTGCCCACAACATGTGAGTGCTCCTTTCCTTCCTGTGTGCCCACAACATGTGAGTGCTCCTTCCCTTCCTGTGTGCCCACAACATGTGAGTGCTCCTTTCCTTCTGTGTGCCCACAACATGTGAGTGCTCCTTCCCTTCGTGTGCCCACAACATGTGAGTGCTCCTCTTCCTCCCTGTTTGGCTCTTTGGGAGCTGGGTAATCTGCAAGGGCTCTCTCTGAAACCTTGTGCTGCAGGGATTCTGTCTGTCTGTCCCCGTTTTCCTGCTTGCCTTGCTCAGTGTTTGACACGGGTGTTCAACCCCACAGAGGGGTGCACCAAGGGGGGACAGTGTCTGGTCTGTGAGGGCAGGTTTTTGTTAGTGCTGAGCTGGGGGATCTGGAAATGTCTGTGACTCCATGGGAGTGAGGTTTGTTCCTGCTCTCTGGCTGTCACAGGAAAGGCTGTGGTTAATAACAATCTCTCCTTCCTCTAGGGAGCATCGGACCAACCTTGGCAAGAGAAAGAACGGACCCTGTGAAGAGGATATTACAAGGGTGAGTGGGAAAGGATGGAAATGAAGAATGAAATTCAGTGTCTGTTACACTCCTGGGGGACTGTCTTCTGCTCTGGGCTACAAATCAGGAGGTGGTGCTGTGCACACCTGAGGAGATCCCTTGGGAATTTCACACTGCTCATAAAACAGCCAGCATCCATCCCACTGCTCTGCAATAAAGCAAGAAGAGATGTGGCAGTGAGCAGAAACAGTACAAGATCACATCTGCCATCAGGAGGACACTTGGAGTTGGTTATGATGATGTTACAGCCAGTTTCATTTCTCAGTGGAGTGTCATTCCTTCTGCTGGGAGGGGGGTCACAATTTGCTCTCAGGCAGAGGGACTCAATCCCCACCTTCTGTGTGCAGGCCCTTTGCAAGGACTTCAAAGCAGTCTCTCCTGTGTGCACCATGGAATACATGCCCCACTGTGGCTCTGATGGCAAAACCTACAGCAACAGATGTGCTTTCTGCAACGCCTACCTGTACGTATAGGAGTGAAACCTTTCCTTTCCTGATCAATTCCTGCACCTGTGTGAATGCAGGGCTGCCTCATCATGCCTTCTGTCTAACTGCTTGGGGCATATACTGGACATTTACAGGTTTTTTGCATTGTAAGGGAAATGAGAAGGGCCCATTTCTGTGATCTGTACCTGGCCTCCTGTTTGTTAGCTTTAAAAATATTTTATTGATTTTCAGCAGCACTCAATCTGTTCCACAAGCTCACAAGGGTGTGTGGAAATTACTTCACCAAACCAAGTGGATTGTACCAAATGAATGAAACCATTCATCTTTCCTTAAATGAAGATAATGAAAGGGGATATTTGGGGTTTTAAGGCTGTTCTTTATCTACAGTCAACCCTAAGCCAATGCTTGGGCCAGTGAAATGAGGAAAGGGGCATCAGCCATGTCTAATTCTCCTCTCTCCTTTTCTCACCAGGGAAAGCAGGACAACTCTCAACATCATGAGCTTGGCTGAATGCTAAGTCTGTGCTGGACTTCAGCCCAGGAAGACAAACTCCTTTCCACGTGTCTTCCCATGGGCTGACCTTCCCTAGTAACATCCCTTTGGTCTGCCTTGTTTCCTTAGCTCCTGAAGCACTGTTCAATAAACTGACTTGGCAACATTCCTCTGTCTCAATGCCACATCTCTTCCCTTCTGCCTCATCTCTTCCCTGTCATGGTTCTTCAGTTGGTGGATGTCTGTTTTTCTATTGATGTTCTCCCCTGCCAACCAACGTGGATAGAATTTTCTGTCCATGTGTCAGTGCCAGCCCTGCTCTGGTGAGGATCTGGGCTCCCCTTGGAGCTCTCAGTCCTTTCCTTACTCCTCAGAGTGTTCTTGTCAGTGTTAATCTTCTCAAACCTTGATATCTCTGTGTGACCTGACCACAGAGTCCTTCTACAGTCAGTGCAAGGGGGCCTTTACCTCCAGAGCAAGGTCCACCTCCTCCACGGGGACATGCCAAGGATGTAGGTGGTGATTTGTTCTTGAGGAGAGCACTTTTTCCTTGGGCTAGAAAGGGAAATTGGCTGCCTGGGCAAGAGGTGCCCTGTCCTTGTTCCCACTGCCTGTGGAGCCTGTTCCATGGCAGAGACAGCAGCTGCTCCCAGGACAGAGGATCCCAGCTTGCCTCCACTGAATTTGTCCACAAGGTCAAGTAGAGTTTAAGGATGTAATCCACAGGAGGGGAATCTTGAGCTCCATTCAGGTCACAGGCAGCAGAAGTGTCCACTCATAAGATATCTTAATTTATTAATGCAACAGAATATCTCCAGGACAGGTGGGCAGTGATCACCCCTGGGGTGGGGGATAGCCCTGGTGCATCACTTGAGCTCCTTTTTAAAGTCATTTGGAAAGGAAAAAGGTGCAGAGGTTCACTTGTGACCAGTTTTAACCAAATGTATAACAAGTCGTAGGAAAAAAATTCTGCCTGATTGTCATTTTGCCTACTTTTTTGAGGCCAAGTTGCTCAGGACCTGGTGATATAATTATTGTCATTGTGGTGGTCTGTATGGGTGGCAGGGAGGCAGGGGGACCTTGAGGCTGCCCTTCTTCTCTTGGCTGTGCCATTGCCTCCACACGAGGTCACCAAAGCTATTGCAAGTCTAATATTTCAGGGATTCTTCTGGACTGCAGTTGGTGCCTCCCTGATTCAATGTCCCATTGTAGTTCACCAGAGAATAACACAATTATTTGGATCAGTTTGGAAAGTCACTCTTTGAATTGTCAGGCTAGAAGAATAGGCTGAAGGCAAATGTTCCTGATTTGGAGGTATTGGGGGTATTGTACCAGGGAATGAGGCCACAGTACCTCTGTGCCATTAGTGTCCATTTTCAGGATGATTTGTAACTAACAATGGCCTATTGTGCTTCTCTTGGGTCCGTGTCCTAAAGCAAACGTTCTTTTGGTTTATATAACCTTTTTGCCATTTTCTGCTCAGGTGTTTTTGCAGAACATGCTGTTTTACTCTTGTTTAAGTGTTACTTGGTTATCCTTAGGGATAAGACCTGGATAATTTTTTCTTCTTGTGGACTTTGGCAGCCTTTCACTTGGACTGTGCTCTGACCGCTGGCTTTTGCAAGCCTTTGCAGTAAAGCTGTCAAGAGCCAGCTCAATGGCATTATCTTGGCACAGCCAAAGCCTCCTCTGTGGGGCTCATTGTCTGGTGACACCAAAGGCAAACAAGAATTCAAGGAGGCACGAAGTTGAGATTAAGTCAGAGCCATCCAAGGAAGCAGCCAAAGGGGTTAGAGGACAGAGGTTTCCACACAGAACTCACCAGTAGGTTTCGTGTTGAAGTACATAATGGAATAAATCACTAAAACCGGGCCAGGAAATGGGAAAAGCCTGACATTGGAGTTTAAATATCCCCCAGGCTCAGGGGGTGTTTTATGAAGCAATATAACTATAAAAATAGGGCAGCCTTCTCAGGGACAGCGTGGTTTTCTGTGCCTTGGAGTTGTTTTTCAGCTGTTCCATGGTTACTTACTGAGTGTGTGTTACTTAGATGATTTCTTTCTGCTTTGTATTGGAAATGGCCTCAAGTTGCACCAGGGGAGCTTTAGATCAGATGTTAAGAAAAATTTATTCATGGAAAGGGTTGTCAAGCACTGGAAGAGGCTGCTCAGGGGAGTGATTGAGTCGCTGACCCTAGAGACATTTAAAAGATGTATAGATGTGGTGCTTCAGGACATGGTTTAGTGGTGGCCTTGGCAATGGTAATGGTTGGACTTGATGATCTTAAAGATCTTTTCCAACCTAAACAATTCTATGATGAGGCAAAGACAAGCACATTCCAGAGAGAACATTAAATTTTTGTGGCTTAGGAGAGAGGTAGAACAATACCAGGTTTCAAGTGCCACCAAGAGACTTGAAAGGTGGTGTCGAGGCACAGTGGACTGAGCTGGGTGCCTGCTTGGGCACAGGCAGAGGAATGGGTGGATGTTACTGTGGTGGGAAACAGAAAGAGGTGAGAGAATAGTTAAAGTTGGAAGGGACCCCTGGAGGGCATCTGGTCCATCCTCCCCTGTCAAGAAGTCCCCAGTCACCTTATGAGCTCAGTGCTTGCCAAACTGCAAACAGCAGCCATGACTGTGTGGGTGACAGATGCTTCAGTGCTGCTCAGCCTGCTGCTCCATCCCTGCTCAGGTGCAGGATGCTGCAGAGCACTGGGGCTTTCTTACTCACCTTGAGCTGCCTGAGCATCTTAAACATAGTCAGGTTTGTCTCAAAAACCATTCCACAGTCATGCTGGGAAAGCTTGATTTTTAACCTGGAAATAGGCCCTGAAAGGATCAGGTGCAAGCACGGACCTAGTCCTGCTTTGGTGAACTTTTATTTTTGCACTCCTGCCATGAACAGAATCGGCCTTATATGAAGTGAAGGAAAAAAATGACTTTGCAGAGCCTGCGATGGCTGCAGCACGAGGCATCTGAAATGCAGCTGGTGCCACTCCAGAGGCTGCCTGGCAGCCCTGGGCTCTGGGGAGGGGGATGGAGCTGCCAAGGCTGGACCAACTCTGACGTGTTTCACACTGCTGACCATCCAGCCTCAGGATCTGTGACCTGTAAGTGTACCAGAACATATCACAGAGGCCATGTTTTAAAAATATAAACGTCCTCTCTCTTTCCGTGTTTGTCTGACTTATCTTTATAGCGTTATCAATGTTTTCTGAGTCTACAGTCATTTTTCTTGCAACACAAAGAGGGGGAAGAATGAGGCGAATAATTTAAATTTTGATTGATAAGTGGAATGTAGAAAACAGTACTTAGTCCTTTCATATTGAGTTGGGAAATTTTTGTACCTTTTATCAGCACTCACACATCTGCAACTTGAAAAAAAAAGCCCCACAACTTTTCCTTGAGTGTGGCTGTACCTAAACTTCCTTCAAACCCGTTATCTAAAAATCTGCGCCTTTCAAAATTATGTCTGCTGATAATTTTCCCTGGTTTAGCTATTTTTTCATGTGCTGCATTTCTTAGTGAGGCATGTGGATGGGCTCAGACACTCTGTCACTCTCTGGAGGGATGCTGGAGAGTGACAAGGCTCATCCCACTGATTTTTAAATATTCATTTCAGAAGAATATTTAAATTATTTTTAAAGCATTTTTATAACCATATGTTCCTCAAAAACAAAACAAAAAAAAAGAAACCCAGAAATAATTATTCAAACTCATTGTATCAATTGCACCATCCTGTTTAACTGACAGTTGGCAAAGAGAATAGTTTGGGAACTTTAAAAATTTCCTCGGACCTCTGTGTTCAAAGAAATATATAGCCCTGTTATGCACCCATTTCATCCATCAATATGTTCACACTCAGACATGTTCATTCTCTTGCTGTAATTTAATGTTTGATACAGTTTTATTTGATTCTTTGCCATGCCCTGGGCTCTGGTTGTGTGCTCTCCGAGGATCAACGAGTAGAGAGGAAAAAGCAGAGAGCAGCAGTGGAAGGAGCCTGTCTCCAGCTGGCAGACATCCACACAGCCCAGGAGGGCTTTCCACATTTTCACCAGCTGAGGTGAGGCCCCATGATTTTAAACATAACATGAAATTGCAAAGAATGAGTGTTCATACAGTGTGCTGCTTCCTGCCTATTTTTCATGTGTAGAAGTCAAACATTAATTGTGTTCAAGCCCCCTGAAGGATGAGGAATGTTTGGATGCATTGCTTTGAGCTCTTTCTTGCATTCCCCTTAAGCTGGGCTGCAGCCTGTGCCCCAGGGCCATTGCTGGGCATGGCCAGTCAGGCCCCCTGACCAAGATCTGGAGCAGATCCGTGGCACAGATGGTTCCACTTACACCAGTGAATGTGGGATCTGTGCCTATAAAGTGTCATTCTGAAGGGAAGAACATGCTTTCTGAGTGACAGTTCCCTAGCCCCTGGCCTCTCCCTGTGCTTTTCCAATTTATCCTCCTTTTCTCCATCTCCACTTGCTGTTTGTGCTTGGGGGCAAATCACGAAGATTCAGCTGAGAAAAAAAAAATAGCTGAAGAAAGTATCTGGGGTGGAAATTCAAATGATGCAGCACATTCAGATGGCAGAGATTTGTTGACTGATAGGTTTATAATAGTCAGAGACAGTCGAACCACTTCATTGTTGGTGGTTAACTCGGGTGAACTCCCCATCACTTCCATCATTTGGGAGTTCTGTGTACATTCAGCACTCGTGTCCCTTTGGGAAAATGGTCATACTGAGCCTCTAATGGCAGAATTTCAAAAACATGGGGCACTCGGGGCCTTGGGAGCAGCAGTGCTCCCAGTGCCTAAGAAGGAGGGCAAAGGAAGCAGCAGCCTGAACTCCCATTGCTCTTGGTGGCAGCATCCCAACGGTGTCAGCCGGGTGCTGAGCAGGCAGCGCAGGATTGGACGTCAGTGATGCAGATACCTTCTGTTGACATTTTATTTGGCAGTGATTTAGCACGAGCTTTCTAATATTGCTGTTCTCCACAGGCTGCATTCCAAAGTAGGAAGGGAAGGAGTGCAAAATGATGCAAAATATGAGACAAGTAGGAGAAATATTTCTTTGCTATAGAAGCATTTGCAAACAGCCTCCACTGACAGCAGCAGGAAAGTGCAGAATAACACGTTTCAAGACCAGAAAAGGAGGCACACAAAGCCTCTGCAGAGATCAGTGCATTCAGTTCTCCTGAGATAAGAATGTTTTGTCAGATTGCAAATGGGGCAGTGCCCAAACCAGGGGATGTAGGGGCCCTATGATCACATATAATATAGCAGTTGTCAAGCATATATAACTTACTAAGTAAATACCTGGTTATTTC